>NC_140971.1:41779829-41807329 GCF_056783735.1 Eptatretus burgeri | reverse complement strand
TTTTCAACTTCACATTTCATATTTGGTACATAGGTACAGACTGTGGAGACAGTGTGTTGCGACATACATTCGTCATCTAAAGTGGTTGCCATGGCAACCAGGATGCGGTTTTCTATCCGTTCCTGTCCGTACTCTAACTCCCAAAGTTTTCAACTTTCACGTTTCATATTTGGTACGTAGGTACAGACTGTGGAGATGGTGTGTCGTGACATACATTTGTCATCTAAAGTGGTTGCCATGGCAACCAGGATGCTGTTTTCTATCCGTTCCTGTCCGCACTCTAACTCCCAAAGTTTTCAAGTTTCACGTTTCATATTTGGTACATAGGTACAGACTGTGGATATGGTGTGCCGTGACATACGCTCATCATCTAAAGTGGTTGCCATGGCAACCAGGATGCTGTTTTCCATGTAGTAGCACAATTCTGTATATACCTTCTTGTTCGGGCGTATATTGTGCTCACTTGCGCTCTTGTTACTCTATTACAATATACAAATACATCTATTGCTTTAAAATTATACTTCACTGCAATGCTTTATAAAAATATATTAATTATTAGACTAGTCTTTTAAAAACGATAAATGTATAAACAGGCGAGCATTGGGTGGCTTTGACACCAACTCTGGTTATTATATTTGTACCCTGCGTGCACAAAGCGAAAAGCGAGGTTAAACAATTGGTTCACTTTGTCTGTCTGTCTACAGTTGTCAGTTTATCATTGAGGAACAATTTAATTGCAATTGAATCTTATATTTTGAACACGAACCGGAAAACTAACCTGTAGTTCTGCAGTACTTTGCTCAAAATTCATCCCGATCGCACATGCGCAGAGAATGAGATAATATTTATAGTCTGTCTGCCTGTCTGGCAGTCAAACAAAATTGAAGATGATTCCAAACAGGAAATTTGCTGTTTTTAAGGACGTCATAAAGGACACAAACAACAGGTGCAAATAACTAATGTAATGTTTTAAATAAGGTGATGTAAAAGACACTGCATCAACTGCAGTAAACTTAAAAAAAATGTATGCAACCTTTAAAATCTTTATTTTATTTCAATTGAATTATATGCTTAAACACTGTAAACACAAATTGTCTTTGACACCTTTCCGTTTAGCAACTTACTTGGACAAAATACTATGGCGTTTTATGTTATCTCGACCAATCAAATTTGCTGCTCGCAGGCCCCACCCATGTCCTTTTTTCTCAAGACTGAGAAATTTTCTCAAGACAGGGATAAGGTGTTCAAGAACTCGAGAGTTGCTTTTTTTTGTTTTTGTTTTTTGTTCAGAAATATTTTCAAAGTTGTTGGCGAATCGTTCGTGTTATTGAATAGACTTTGTGGCATAATGCTCTGAGCATCTGCTCATCAGTATGGGAGGTGGGCGGTTTGAACCCAAACCCGGCTTAGTCATAGCAAAGACTTTTAAAATGGTGCATGCTGCTTCCTTGCTTGATGCTTAGTATATAAACCAGAGAGTTGGTGTCAAAGCCACCCAATGCTCGCCTGTTTATACATTTATCGTTTTTAAAAGACTAGTCCAATAATCTTTTTTATAAAGCATTGCAGTGAAGTCTGATCCAAATAATTTTAAAGCAATATATGTATTTGTATATTGTAATCAGTAAAAAATAGTGTGGTTGATAAAAACATTAGAAAGGAAATAACTTGCACCAAAAACTTTAACATTTTCATGCTCACGCTGACGCTGACGCTCACGCGGGGGTATCGCTATAGCTCTCTGTTCTTCGAACAGGCGAGCTAAAAAGGATAGGGCATGGACAAACAGCCACAAGTTGTCAATCATCGCACAGGTTTGATGGAGCTAATGATCTTCTCCCGTGTAAAAGTTCCTTGTAAGTGAACTAATATTTACTTATTTATATGTTTTTAATTTTTTTGGAAACTTACCTGATCCACTAACTCATGGACTTGTCGATTTCGGCACAACATATATCTGTTTGCTGCATCCGGAACCACCTTGTACAATTTCTGTCTTGTCACTTGTTGCATCGAATGCACAACACAGTTGTACAGTTTCAATGGCTGGTAGAACTATTATCGTCAATGTGAAGGATTTACTGTTTCACAACTTCTGAACGCAACAAAAACAAATGTGTAACCAGCTCTTCGATGCTCATTTCACTATCCAAACCAGCTCTGGCAACCTGTTATGATTCATTTGGAAATCCTAAACAGTTTTGCATATTTTGTTTTCACTTTTTAACTCTGCCATTCAGCTGATTTGTTGGATTTTTTTTTCTATACCCTGGGGTCAGGCAAGGTGACCTTGCTGGAAATTGAACACCTGGACTTTAAACTCGTGGTGGAGTCCAGGGATGCACCACCTTATACAGTCATCCTCATGGCAACGAGTCTACAGGAGAAAGCTGCCTGGGCCAGTGATATTAGCCAGGTATGGTGCAGGCATTGGCAAACCTGGTGTCGAGGAATGACCCCAGATCAACCCATTCCTCCTTGCTTTTCAGACAAAGAAATCATATTTTCCAGCGGTTTTTAAGACAAATTGACTCTCCCCTATTTCCTTGCCCCCCCCTCCCTCACCCCCTTCCTTTACCTTTTAAAAATGCTGGATTTCTCTCTTGTAGAGATTACCCAAGATAACTAGCCCTTAGCCTGCCTGAGTGGATGTTAGATTGGACCATCCAGGTATCAAGGACTGACTGAACTGGCATAGCAGATGGTTTTGTTGGACTAACTCCAACTCAAAGCCATATCTCCTCTAATCGTGTTAATTAATGATGATTACTCGTACTATTACATGTTCACAATATTCAAATGGAAAAGGTTTGTTTTATCTTTGCGAAGGAGAACGATAGTTCTCTAAATCTTTATATTGTAAAGCAAACACAACATGAAAGTCTGATTGTTTTTGCGTTTTTTATTAATTGTCGATTTTAACAACAACGGCAGTGCATTGATTCCTTGTAAATACATGACCTTTGTACTTGTGTTTTTCAGTGCATTGATAACATCCGTTGTGATGAACTGATGATGAACGTATTTGAAGAAAGTTCAAAAGTAACCGTTCCTCAAATGGTAAAGTACGTGAAACCAATACACGTGTAACTCGTGTTGTGATTGTACTACTGTGACGTGTGAATCACAAAGCACGGGTTCCGAAACGAATTGTATCGGGTTACAACAATGTATCAACACTATTTTGGGAGAGATAAGTGAATGGATGAATTTCTGAATGAGGCAGAGGTAAAGTTATTGGTGAATAATTAAGTTGGTAACCAAATCAAAAAGTTAATGAATGAGTTGTAGTTGAGTTGATGGGCTGGACAAATCGGGGGGGGGGGGGGGAGGTCAATGAGTAAATATATTTAGTGATTGAATGTATGAATTAGTGAGTAAATAGGGAAAGTAGATTGACAAACGAGTTGGAGACTATCAGGAAATTGGCGAATTTATTTGTGTTCATCGGGCACACTCTACTCTAATTTTTTCAACCTGATTTGCATCAGGACCGAACATAAGTGAATTCCAGAGCCGGATCTGAAATATCAGGAAACAGTGGTGGACAAAAGCTGCTGTGGAGAGAGATCAGAGAGGTCAGAGAGGCAAAAGCTGTGACTGCATTATCTATAGCATATTCAATTACATATGAACTTCCCATAAACACACTGAGTCATCAAGAAGAGTATAATGGCTTATCCAAATTGGTTGATCATGAGAAGAGAGGGGTATTTTTTTTTTTTCAAAAAACGTTATTCTCAGGTAGACAATCAACTATTACGAAATATATTTTCAATTGTATGGATCATCGTTTGAAGGTTTGGAGCAGCTTTTGCTTTGCACAGGTATACCTACTTCAAAATCCCTGATTGGTCGTTAACACAAGTAGCTGGAGGGTTATTGGTGTCAGCATTGAGAGTTACCCGAATGTGATGTCACGAGCCAAGGGTTTAATTGAGTTCATCAGTTGAACACACTACGACAGATACATGAATCACTTAGCAAGTGAATGAATGAATGATTGAATAATATATTAATGAGTGTGTTACAATGTGTTATTATAAAAAGGATTTTTTGAAACTAAGGAATATAATTTTTTTATGAACTCATTCAGCCTTCTATTTCCTCCCTTCATTCGTTCTTTATCTTTACCTTCCCAAAATTGAATGAATTGAACTAATTTGCTTCTTACTTGAAAATACTTTTAACAGCATTTTAAAATGCTTCATTTTCCATTTGCCTCCATCAGGAACACTCATACACATTCTTATTTTTTTTTTTTAATCTCGATCTATTTCACTTCTTGTTGACACAGTGTCCTTCCCAAAACTGTCGAACTCACAAACGCTCAGCCATCGACCGTCCATCCGTACCAACAGCAGGACTTTCCTCTGTACCTTCAATGACCCCTCATTTCACCCCTGTCATGAGGTCTGTGCTCATGTATCTGATTTGGGGATCATGATCATGAGAACTCCACTCTGCTGAGGTTGCCTGCACATGACCATCAATTCCCCCTTCACATTCATTAATGGTGTCAAACCCCTCCGTCTGTTACTGTGACTGTGTGACTTCCCTCCAATCCCACCTCTTGTTTGTCAGTGTGCTGTACCGTCCTCCTAAGAGTGACAACTCCAATTGCATCTCCATCTGTGCCTTGATGGACCAATGTTTAACCATCCATCCCAAACCTCTCTTCCTCATATGTGGTGCTTTCAATTGTCACCATGCCAATTGCATGGGTGTTGGTACCTCTCTCACCAGCAATGGCACTGCAGTAGAGCACTTCTGTGATTCTCTGGACCTGACTAAATCTGTGAACTTTCCGACCCGGATTTCTGCCAATGGCAAAATCTTCCCTTCTCGATTTGGTCGTGACCAACTTTCCTGCTCATGTCTCCTGCTCTTCCTCTGCGCCAATTGCTTCATCATATCTGCCATCACTGATGTTAACTCGGCCTGGGAATTCTTCCACAGAAACCTGCTCTCTCATATGCGCAGATTTATCCCATCTCGTCTTCAGTGAGCGTACCCATCCTCTCACCCATAATGCAATGAATTATGCGGTGAGGCAGTTGCCTTGAAACAACTTGTGTTCTCTTTCTGGAAGGAAAATCTGACCAAAGGCAACCTTGGGTTACTCCACAAAGACTGCTATAAGTGTGTGTGCACTCAGAAAATTCAGAAGACTACATCCGGCCAACCTCAAGGCTGAACTCTCAAACACTCAAACAATAAGTTCAGTTACTCAAACCTTTGGGGTTCACCATCAGCCATTATCTTTCTTGGGCAAACCACATTTTTTGAATCCCCCCCCCACCCCCACCATTCAAGACCACCTTTTTCCATACTTTCAGTTTTTCCTTTCACTTATGTAATTGATTATTACCTCCACCACCAAAGGTGTATGGAGGTTATGTTTTCACCCCTGTCTATCTGTCTGTTTGGTTTTGAACAGAATATCTCAAAAAGTTGCGGACTGATTTGGATGAAATATTGTGGAGAGCTTGGGTATGTGACATGGACAAAATGATTAGATTTTGGTGAAGATCCGAATCCGGATCTAGATACGAGAATTTTTAAAGTGATTTTTCACCATTTTGAGAGACTGGACCAAAAACGACATACAGCAGGATTTCTCAAAAAATTATTGATGGATTCAGAAGAAACTTCTTGGATGAGTTGGTTAGGTGACAAGAACAAACCGATTAAATGTTAGTTCAGGTCCGAATCCAGCTCCGGCCGATCAGGGGGGATAGAAAATGTGAACTAGTCAGCCTGGCGGAGGTATACACTCTACTGAGTGGCCGTTCTAGTTTGTGGCTGTATCCATTTTGTTCACCCCTCATATCTCCCCCACATCCCTTATATCTCCAGGTCTCCCTCTATTTTGTTCCTCAACCATGCCTTGGTGTCCCCCCCCTCCCCACTTTTTTTTTCCCTTCTCTTACATCCTGATCCATTCTATGTTTTAGCTCCTTCATGAGCCTATATACTGTATCCCCCCAAAAAAAGTTGTTTGAAATAAATGTCACTTATAATAACGTTTTGTAACGTTATACTGGACATAATGGATAAGCATGCTATTGTTTTAATTTTGAGGACCTGCTGTGGGCAGGTCTGACTCCAGCCTGCACTCCGACTCACCTGAAATTCGCTTCAGCAAGAAGTTAAACTCGTGCAAAATTCCTCACATCCGTGCCAGTTCAGTTGATCATCTTCTCGAACGGCTTGCTGACTTGCGGTTCCTGAGCATCGACTTCCTCAATACCTTTCTTCATACCTATCGGGTCTTCATGTCATCTGGCCGCCTCCTGCGCAAGCTCACTGACATCTATCGCTACCCTCAACTGGCAATACCTCCCAGGTATCACCCATTCTGACATGAGACATGAGTATCTCTCCCAATGTATCCCTCCTCATGCACCACTTTTATCATGAAAGAAACTTTGATAGCAAAATCCTTCATAGTGATCTTTTTATTTTTATGTTTAAGAAAGAGAATTAACGTTCCTATCCCATCATAGAATTGGAGAGTTCATAGAATACAATAACCCTGCGCAGTGTTCAAGTATGTACTTCGATTTTAATAAAAATGGTTTTAAAGAGCATGATTTAAAAAAAAATACAAAGATTAGAAATTTTTTTTTTTAATCCAAAAGTTTAGCGCTGTTGTGGCAGTCTTATACGTCACCATTATACACAATCGTAAAACGACTTTGAGTTGTGGTTGAGGAGATGGAGGTTTTATTGATCACCATAGAACGCAGCGTCAATCGGCACTGGACACAGGCGGCCTCTTCTTCACCCCAATATTGCAACCTCTTGCATGCCATGCCCTCTCAGACTATATATATATATATATATATATATACACACATGTACATATATGTATCTTGAAAGTTATTGGAAGTATTATAAAGCTGATTTGTGTATTACAGTGTTCAAGTGCATAAATCAATTTAAATAAAGGTTTAAACGAGTAGAGGTACATTAAAAGTACACCGCCCCATGCCATATAAATATATAAATCCTCCAGCACATGACATTGCCGGGGCGCCAAGGCAATGCCACCATGCAGCACGTGGAGATGGAATTGGGAGGGAGCAGTGTACTTCTGAAATTAATGGACCCAAAAGACCACCCACCCCAAGGACCTAAAAGACCAGAACAACCCTGAGAACACAAAGGACCCTGAGGACCTAAATGACCCTGAGGACCCAAAACATGACCCAGAAGACTCAAAACACCCACAGAACTCAAAATACCAGAGAACTCAAAATACCAAGAAGACCCAAAAGATCCAATGGAACTATCTGTTGCTGCATAATGTAAAATGTGACTTTAGGTTGCCAACCCCCCCCCCCCCCCGCCTTCCAACTCTGTCCTCTCTCTCGCTGCCCCTCCTACCACCACACCCAAACTCTGTGCTCCCCTCTCCCTTTCTTCAAATCTTCAAACCCCCTCCCAACTCAAAGTCCTTAACTCTCCCCCCCCTCCCCACCCCTCAAAGCGTCAAACCTCTCGATCGCAACTTTGTCCTCTCGATCTCTGCTCCCCCAACCCAACTCTGTCATCCTCTTCACTTTTCTTCTTCAAGTCCTCAACTGCCCCAAACCCAAGAGCTCAACCCCCCTTCCACACCTTAGTCCTCCACCCCCCTTCCCAACGTTGCAATATCCCTCCCCCAACTCTCTCTCCTCCCCTCCCCATTTCTTTCTGTTCTTAACACCATTACACAGGGAACTTTGGCGCATGAGAAGGCCATTCGGCCTATCATACCTTCATTGTTCCTGTTCCAATTTGTTAAGAACAATGTTAAAATTAAACAAGTCTGAAGATGACGATGGTTCACGAGCGGTATTTGACGATGTAGATTGCTTCAGAAGTCAATGATGAGACAATGTGATAATGTTTGACCAAGTTATAAAAATGATCAACATGATGTGGTACGAGTGACAGGTTATTAGCTGCAAAATGTCGAAAACCCAGTTTCGTTCAACAACTTTAAAAATTTGACCTTTGCATAACCTTTAAAGGTCACAAAACAATGTTGTGGACATTAAAATAAGGAAACAGGATACGTGCTATAGCTTAATGGAGTTAGTTCGTCGAAGAAGGTCGAAAACCCGGTTCAATTCCCACAACCTTGAAAATTTGACCTTTGTGACCTTTAAAGGTCAAGGATTATGACCTTTGGTGCAAAACTTCCTCTGGAACATTCCAGGAACAATACAACGCCATATAGGCTATATGGCATTTTTCACTCCTCGGATTATATCCATACTTTGATGAAATCAGCGTAAAAACAAACTTGAAGGGGGCACCACGGGCAAGGTGTTCGAGATAGAGCAAAATGGTTTCAAGACTTTAGGTGGGGAATGACCTCAAGATTATGCATAACAAATATTGCCATCCTACCCATCAAAGTTTGGGCGGTCGCATGATTTTTATGTCAAAATTCGAAATTTTCAAAGTTCATGACCTTGTGACCTTGACCTTGTGACCTTGACCTTGTGACCTTGACCTTGTGACCTTGACCTTGGGACGAAAATGAAAAATCGAGCTCCGTGGAGCTATGCAGGTGCCATTGGCCTAACCAAATGCCAAAACCCCTGCAGATTCGACAAACCCCCTAGGAGAAGATGCAAATTGAAATTGGCTACCACCTAAAAACACAATTCGCAATTTTCTAAGTTCGTGAGCTTGTGGCCTTGACCTTGGGATGAAAATGAAAAATCGAGCTCTGTGGGGCTATGCAGGTGCCATTGGGCTAACCAAATACTGAAACCCCTGCCAGATTCGACAAACCCCTTGGAGAAGATGCAAATTGAAATCGGCTACCCCCTAAAAACACGTTTTTTGGGCGTGGCTCCGCCCGTAATGGGCGCACCACGCCCATTTTGAGGAAAACACAACTACATCATGATATAAACCTCCCACCAAAATTTTGTCAGGATGGGATCAAAACCCACGGAGCTATGCTCGGGAAAGACAGATAGGCAGACAGACAGACAGACAGACAGACAGACAAGCCGGTAGGCGGACATGGGTAGTCGCCTACCCAATAGAACCTGACGCGATGGACGCATTCGATGGGGGAATGACCTGAGGATTAAGCACAAGAAAATTCATGATTCTCGCTTCAAGGGTTAATGCTGCAGATTGTTTTTTCGTTAAAATACCCCCACATTTAGAGTTTTTTTGGCCGTCGCTAGGCAACGGAGGGGTCCATAGTGACGGTTCTTTCTCACACATAACTTGGATATACCATGAACCTACCATACCAGTTTCATGTATATCTGACTCATAGTCTCTGAGATATAACGAACTTCGTTGTTTTATTGTTTTTGACCAGGGTTCATTCAAAGTCTATCTTCTCCGACAGTTTTCATAGGATCCGGCTGGAAATTTTTGACAATATGGCTGAATGTACTGCCCACAATTGCTCGTGGCATGATTTTTGATTATCGAAAAAATTAATTTTTTATGATTTTTCAAAAATTTCAAAAAATTTCAAAGTCCCGTTGCTCGGCAACAGTGGTGTCCATAGCAACGGTTCTCACTTGCACACAACTAGGTCATGGTATGAACCTACCAACCAAGTTTCATCGAAATCGCCATTGTATTAACGGAGCACTGGACTGAACAGAGAGACAAACATATTGACGGAAAAAGTGATAATAAGGGGAGAACAAATTTCAAATTAAATTTTTTTTTTCAACTGGATCGACTGACTTACCCAACAGTCAGACAGACAGACAGACACACAACAATAACGAATATAGTGGTCACTTATTTTTTTCGTGAAAATATTTTTTCATGAACCAATAAAGATGGAATGTTAAATTCGCAATCACTTCCCCCTTGCTTCACTTATTCTCACCATAATTCATGGATCAGTGTTTGTGGTTTGTTTATTTGTTTGTCACGCGACTCCTACAGTTGGGGGCCGATTACATCCAGACTTGCTACATCGGATCAGCATGACCCCAATTAGTGTAGAGGGGTGTTTAAAAAAAAAAAAATCTTTTCCAGTGGTCTTGGGGGGGGGGAGGGGGAGGGGACGATGCAAATTCTCTATTTAAATGTGTATCGTGTAGCACCACCTCCAGATGGGGGAGGGTATTACAAGTCTTCACCATTTCCAGTGCAGTATTCCTGTCCCCACGTTTTCCAGTGCAGTGAAGTGTTTTGAATTATTAGCAGTCGGTAAGTTTTTACTTCATGCACATAACTTCATGGGTCATTTTTTTTTTAATCTTTTTTGCATATAAAAGCTGTCAGTTGCCTCGACACGGCCCAAGTAATGGTATGCGTCAGAAGAATGTGTTGTATGCTTGGAACAAGATCATTCCATAGGACGGGTACTCTGCTGGCATATATAATCGAGCAAGTGTTTATGATTATTTATGGATGTCCAGAGACATGACAGAAGTAAATAGACACCATGATTTTTCAAGAATTTATTTATTAAACATTTGAAGTGTATTTGATCCATTTTAATCCATACACTCGTATTTTGTCGACTTGCCATTTACAGATTGCAATGCTTTTACTCTTTCAGGCAAAGAACTAACGAGTTCTGAGATTTCCTGTTGTGGGATTTCTGCCCAAGCTTCACGCAAATGGGTTAGCAATTCTGCCCGTGATTTTGGTTTCCTGGGCATTTTCCGCCCAGCTCGATCCAATATGGCCCATAGGTGTTCAATGGGATTCATCTCAAGACACTGATTTGGCCATGGAAGTTGATTGATCCCATTTCTGTCCTGCCATTCTTTGGTCTATTTTACAGTGTGGCATGGAGCTCCATCTTCCATGAACAGAGTGCTGTTTTCGACCATCTGACCAGTGGAGAAGACTGGGAGACGTCCATCCTCAAGGATAGAAATGTGTGTCGTCGTGTTGATGTTGCCAACACACTCCACAAGCTTTGACCGAACGGTACTCCAGATTGCTCCCCACACCATCACTGAAAAACAACCACAGTGTTTGACAGTTGGCTGCAATTGGTTCAAAGAAACCTCTTCACTGGGAAGTCTCCAGACTATAACGCATCCACTGTCAGAAAATTGAGCAAATTGTGACTCATCTGAAAAAATGACAGTTTGCCAAATCTCCAAGGGGTCTGGTGGCCATCTTGTCAGCCCACTTCTTTCTCCTTTGAATGTTGGCTGGTCTAAGAAGTGGTTTCCCCTCGCTGCTCTCCCATAGTAGCCCAGTTGATGAAGGCACCGCACGGCAGTTCTTGAGCTTACCTGGACCTCCTCTGCAACATCTGCTACCTTGCAACAGGGTGTTTTCTCAATGGGCTGCTTCACAGCTCAAAGACACCTTTCTGAGGGCCCAGACCAAACAGAACGGGAAGCTGTGGATTCCTTGCCTTCGCTGGTGAATTGCATAGTCATCCGATTGACCGTAGAAAGCGGAATGCCAAGGTTCTGAGCTGACGCTGGCTGACTCCACCTTCCAAATGGCCAACAATTCGTCCTCTTTGAAAATCACAAAAGTCGTGTGCTCCCTGCGTTTGAGGCATGGTTAATTGTCATCAAGACCCAGGAACTCGTTTCTGCAAATAAATAGTCGAATATTAGAACAAATCACTGAGTAAAACTTGCTTTATCCAGATGAAATGAAGATATTTAAGGTATCTATTGACTTCTGTCATGTCTGTATTATATCCACTCTTCACCCATTCGTTGGACAGCTGACCTGACATCACCCTAAATTGTAACCTGAAATACTGAACCGAAAGTACCCAGAGGACCCAAAAAGACCCAGAACAACCCCAAGAACCCAAAGGACCCTGAGGACCTAAATTAAACCGAGGACCAAAAAGATCATGAAGACCCTAAAAACCCAAATTATCAAAAATATCCAGAAGACCCAAAACACCATACAGACCCAAAATACCTGAAAGACCCAAAACACACTGAAGACCATTAAAGACCCAAAATAATCCAAAGACCTAAGAGGACCCAAAATACCTAAAATACTGAAAAGACCGCAAACACTCAAACGACCCCGAAGAACCAAAAATGCCCTAAAGACCAAAAAGACCCTGAGTCCCAAAAAGACCCTGAGGACCCCAAAGACCTAACATGCCCAAAGACCCCAAGGACCCAAAAGACTCAGAGGACACAAAAGACCTTGAGGACCCAAAAGACCATGAGAACCCAAAATACCAAGAGAACTCAAAATACCTAAAAGACCCAATGGGACTATCTGGGTCCCATGGAAATTCTGCAAAATGTAAGTGATTTCAGGTTGCCAACCCCCCCCCACTCCCACCTTACACGCACACGCACACGCACACGCACACGCACACGCGCACACACACGCACACACACACGGAATCCCAAGTCCTCACCCCCCCCTCTTCTGTCCTCTCTCTGCCCCCCCACCACCACACCCAAAATCTGTGCTCCCCTCCCCCTTTCTTTAACTCCTCAAACCCCCTCCCAACTCAAAGTCCCAATCCAGACTTGGTACATAGGCTCAGCATGACCCCAATTAGTGCATAGGGGTGTTTTTATCTTTGCCGGTGGTCTTGAGGGAGAGGGAAAGGGAAGGGATGGACGGAAATTCTCCATGTAAATGTGTATCATATAGTACTGCCTCCAGATGGGGGAGGGTATTACAAGTCTTCACCATTTACAGTACAGTATTCCTGTCCCCACGTTTTCCAGTGCAGTGAGGTGTTTTGAATTATAAGCAGTAGGTATGTTTTTACTTCATGCACATAACTTATTGGGGTTTTTTTTTTTTTTTTTTTTTCGCGGCCACAGAGCTGTGAGTTGCCTATACACTGCTCAAATAATGGTATGCGTCAAACAAAAGAATGTGTTGCATGCTTGGAGCAAGATCGCCCATAGGGTGTGTTCTCTGCTAGTACTCAAGTAATTAATGAATTGATTAATCAAAAAATAAAAAGTATCATTTTTTCCAAAGCACATCTTCACTCTCGTCCCCAAATTTCAGCTTCCTTGCTCAAAGGATTGCTGAGACATCACCCGAACAATCAAGAAAGAAAATAATTAATCGATTTATTGATTAATCAATAAATCAAAAATACTCTTTATAGCCAAATCACTTGGTCACTGTAATGTCCAAATTTCAGCTTCCGAGCTCAAAAGGTGACTGAGATATTGCCCAGATGAGAAATAAAATAAATAAATAATAAATCCATAATAATTAAGTTATTAATCAAGAAATTGATTCATCAATAAATAAAAATACCATTATTGCGAAAGCACATCTTCACGTTTGACCCCAAATTTCAGCTTCCGAGCTCAAAGGATGGCGGAGATATCGCCGGGACAAACAAATAAGAAAAGAAACAAGAAAACAAGAAAACAAACAAACGGAGTGAAAACTGAGTACTCCGTTCCTTCAGTGGCCGGCGATGACGTAATGCATCACCTGCATATGGCATTGGGAAGGAGCGGTGTACAATTGGAGGTTTAAGGATGTATAAATAAATTAATTCCACGTTTTACCGCCGTTTTACCCAGAGTCCATTGCATCACGCAATCGAACACGTTACATCAGTTATTTGTGCCTGTTGTTTGTGTCCTTTATGACGTTCTTTTTCCTCTCTGATGAAAACCAGTAAGGTTTCTGTTTGTAATGATTTTCACTTTTGTTTGACCACCATGCAGGCACACAGTTAGAGTAAAGGAATTATCTCGCACCTCTGGGCATACGCGGTCAGGACAAACTCGGAGCCAGACTATGGTAAAACGGCAAACTTGTCTTCCTATTCATGCTCTGATTCGTGTTCAAAATATAATATTCAACTTAATTAAGTTGTTTCTCGATCATAAACTGACGATCAATAACGGATGAGACAGACAGACAAACAGATGGCCATGAACCAATTGCTTAACCCCACTTTTCGCTTCGTGTGTGCGGGGTAATGAGGCTGGCAGGCTAACGTAGAGGAATGTGCACCCACCTTCATATTATCTAGCCCATATTTGAATCTTCACCCAGTTATATTCTGTCACATGGTGTTAAAGATCTCGTGGTGTCTTTCAGGAAGAGTGGACGTGTTATCACTGACACTGTAGCAAAGTTATTAATTCTTGCTGTCACACAACCCGAAGGTTTTTTGTTTTCTTACTCAATCAATGTCGAAACCAGCAGGTGCATGAACCCCAAATACGAGTTAATTTTGAAAAGTAAAACACAAGCGGAAAACACGACATTTCAACGTAGCATAGCACATGGCCAAAGTGCACTGTGCCACGTCCTATTCTTCATCTTCATCAATGATCTGTCTGACTCTCTGGAAAATCCCCTTTATTTATTTGCGGAGGACTCCACTCTCTGCCGTGACATCCCTCATCCTTCACACAGGATGCAGCCTCTTTCCTCCCTTCAGATCTTGGAAAAAAAAGATCAGAAGATGGTCAAATACTTGGAAAATGTCTTTCAATTCCGACAAATCTCACACTCTCACTATCTCTCTCCGAAAGGACCGTCTGTCAACCCCTCCCCCCCCATCTACTTTTTAACAAGCCTCAATGACAGGTCAGGCCAGATTAGATCTGTGACTTGCTTCAAGTATCATGTCAACCTGTAGTAACCTGTTCCATGGTCTGGTTGTCGGCGACTAAACCGTCTCCCCCACCAGGTTTTTTGGTCAGGAGGGTGTTTGGATATAGACAGCCAGCAGGATTAAAAACAAAACCTGTCAAAGGGCGGAGGAGCTCCTTGTGAGCCAACGGCCATCCATATCTAGTGCCCAACTGTGTCTGCGGACGTCCTCCTGCAGTTGGGTTACTTCTTATTAGGAGGTTGGTGGCAGGATTTGCACTCCGGCCACAGTAAAATCTTTCAATCCGCAAAACACAAAAACGCAAATAAATCTGAAAACCCACTCCATGGGAGTACCTCCTGTGCAGCTTCCTTTCACAGGGCAGCTCACCGGATGACGGGATTGGGGCAAAGCCTTCGGGACCCCCAATCTTTGATGAAAGGAGGCAAACCACGGGGTAACATCCCTGGGTCAGATTGCGGGAGAGTGTGTCGGAGTGGTGCTGAGGTGTCGTCCACCAGACGGCGGTCTCCTTGGGTTAACCTGAGGCGGTCCCTTCGGGTGGGTGCCTGGAATGTCCCATCCCGAAGAGAGGATGATCACCTGTCTCTGTTATCATCTGAGCTCAAGTGTTTGGACATCGGTATTGCAGCACTCTCTGAGGTTCGGAGACCGGATTGCGGCGAGATAATGGTGGGTGGTTACACCTACTATTGGTCTGGTCACTCTGTTGGTTACCATGCCCAAGGAGTTGCTGTAGCTGTGTCCAATAAGCTGACCCCAATCATAATTGAGGTAACACCGGTCAACGAGCGTATTATGAGACTAAGGATTCGTCACTCCTTAGGTGTCATTTCCCTGGTCTCTGTTTATGCTCTGACTGAAGCAAGTGATCTCACCGTGAAGGACACATTCTACGCCACGCTCGAGTCTGGTTGATCAGTGCCCCAGACGAGATACACTTCGAGCCTTGGGGGATTTCAATGCATCGACTGGAACTGATAGGGATGGTTATGAGGTGTGTGTTGGTCCCCATGGGTCAGGAACTATGAACCAGAATAGCACTAAGTTCCTTGACTTTACAAGAAGTGATGGACTTAGGGTGGCCGGTTCATGGTTTCACCGCCCACAAGTTCATCGCTGAACTTGGTATTCCAACGCTGGTGGTGTGGCAAAGGAGATCAACCATGTCCTCGTTGATGGTCGCTGGAGGATAATCCAGAACTGCAGGGTCAACCGGAGTGCTCAGTTCCTCAATACTGACCACCGGCTTGTTGTAGCAACTCTGAAGTTGCACCTTAAATCCAGGAAAATGGTACCATCCCAGCCTAGGCTGGATGTTGGCAAACTCAAGGATGAGAGGGTGGCTGAGGAGTTTGCGAAGAGGCTGAATGGAGATTTGAGTCTGGGTGCTTTGGGAGGTCCTGAAGAGTTGTGGAGTGCCTTCCAGACCACCGTCCATGATGTTGCCGACGGATGTCTTGGAACTCACCGCAGGGCAAACAAGAATTTTGTCTCTCAAGGGACACTGGATACAATTGACCAGAGTCGCAGGATCAGGCTGAATGGCAGAGCTGAGCTGTTCAGGAAGCTGAGGCGTAAAACTGTACGTGCACTGAGGGTAGACAAGGAGGCCGATGTGCGAGAAATCTGTGAGGGAGTAGAGCATCACCTGTGGTCAAGGGATTCTCGTCCTGCTTACAGGGGAATTCGAGCATTGCGTTCATCCAAGCCCATCCCTCGGAGCACTGCAGTTAGAGCAGAGAGTGATAGGCTCTTGACAGAGGAGTCCGAAGTTGAGGCCCGCTGGGCTGGTTACTTTGAGCGGCTGTACCAGGCTGATCCACCAGCTGTCGAGTTGGATGTCAGGGGTGTTACAATCCCTGTTGTTGACCCTCCAATCAACTGTGGTCCACCTTCACTTGTGGAAACACGGGCTGCGGTGAACGAGTTGAAACGGGGTAAAACTCCAGGGATCTGTGGCATCCATGCCGAACTTCTCAAGGCTGGTGGAAATGCTGCACTCGTGTCGTTGCATGCAGTTTTGTGCTCTGCCTGGAACACAGACATCATCCCAACTGATTGGAAGAGGGACCTTGTTGTCCCTCTCTGGAAAGGGAAGGGTGAACGCCAAGACTGCAACAACCACCGAGGGGTGATGCTACTCTCAGTGCCGGGCAAGGTCTTTGCTCGGATAACTCTTGATAGGGTTCGCCACCATCTACTTGAGCACCAGCATCCAGAGCAGTCAGGCTTTACACCAAAGAGGTGAATGATTGACCATATCCTTGCTCTTCGGGTCCTCACCGAACGCAGTCGAGAGTTTCGGCAGGTGCTCCTTGCAGCCTATGTTGATCTCTGTAAAGCGTTCGATTCAGTGAATCGGGATGCCCTCTGGAGGATTCTTTGTCCTTGTGGGGTGCCATAAAAACTGATAGATCTGATGTCTGAACTCTACTCTGGTACTGAGAGTGCTGTGAGATGTGGTGGTACCATGTCTGACTTATTTCCAGTTGTTATTGGAGTTTGTCAGGGGTGTGTACTGGCCCCCACACTTTTCAGCACTTGAATGGACTGGATTCTCGGGAGGATGGCGGAGAGATCGATCTGCGGTGCATTGCTTGGGAATGTCAAGATCTCGGACCTTGATTTCGCAGATGATGCAGTCATCTTTGCGGAGACTTTAGATATCGTTTTGGGGGCCCTCAAGGTGCTTTATGAGGAGTCGGAGCTGCTGGGATTACGCGTTTCCTGGGTCAAACTAAGATCCAGGCTTTCAATGACATCTTGGATGCTGCTGTCCTGTCTGTGCCCGTTTGTGGTGAGGATGTTGAGGTCGTGGAGAGATTCACTTACCTTGGCAGGGATATTCATGTCTCTGCCGGCTGTGAGTCAGAGGTCAATAGATGTCTGGGTCGGGCCTGGGGAGTCATGGATTCACTGGATCATGGGGTGTGGCGCTGCCGATACCTGTGCGGGAGGCTGAAAGTCTGAGTCTTCAGGTCCTTGGTGCTTGTAGTCTTGCTCTATGGATGCAAGACTTGGACTCTGACCAAGGATCTGAGATGGAGACTTAATTCCTTTGGTACCAGGTCTCTTCGGAGAATCCTTGGCTATCGCTGGTCGGACTTTGTGTCCAACGAGCGGTTGCTGAGAGAGACTCAAATGAGATTTGTTACCTGCATAATCCGTGAGCGTCAGCTACGGCTGTATGGACATGTGGATCGTTTTCCTGACGCTGATCCTGCTCACCAGATTCTCTCAGCGAGGGAGTCTCGTGAGTAGAGGAGGCCAATAGGCCGACCACGTGCCTCGTGGTTGCAGCAGGTTGATCAGCATCTCAAGGAGATGGGGATAGGCCAGGTATCTGCCTGGGGGATGGCCAGATGGAGGCCCCTGGAGTACTGGCGAAAAGTGGACGCAGCGACGCGCTGCTCTGGTGCATGCTCCCATACCTGACCTGACCTCTTGAGGAAGTTCAGCAACTCAAACTCCTGGGTCTCAGTATCAGCCATTATCTTTCTTGGGCAGACCACATTTCAAAGTCTGCCTCCAAAAGCATTTGCCGACTGGGCATCCTGCATCATACAAATTCCTTCCTTGGCACACCTGAATTCCTAACCACCTACAAAGCTTTCATCCACAGCTTGATGGAGTACTGCTCGTCCCTCTGGGCTGGCTCCCCTGCCTCATATCTTGCTCAGCTTGAGGCCATGGAAACAAGGCCTTCAAGATCATTGGAATGTTCCGTGATGAAGCTGAGTCTATGGTCCTATCACTTTCCCATCACTGACAGGTCGGTGATCTCTATCTTCTGCTACCTTCTTTCTGGTCCTGCACCCTCTGCTCTTTCTGTGTTTTGTTTCCCTTGCTTTCTGCAGGGCACACTAGTCCACTGTCAACCCCCTTATGGTGCAATGCCCAAAATTCAGGATTACTGCTCACCTCCACTCCTTCGTTCCTCTCTTTTCCCACCTGTGAAATCAACTTCCACATTCTATTCAATCTCATTCTTCCCTACAGGTTTTCATGACAGTTGTTCCCCACCATCTCAGATCATCCCCCATACAAAACCATGATCTTTTCTACCCCTGACCCCCAAGCCCATCTCATTTCAAATTTCCATTTTTTCCCTTCCTGAAAGCTTGCTTCTGTACCCATCTTGTCCACCTCATGCATCCTCCCCTACCCCTCTTTCCTCCCAACTCTCATTGTTTGTACAAGTATCCTGTTTTTTCCTTCAATGCTACTGTTGGTGTTTCCTCCCTCTTTCTGTTGTTCTTTATATTA
Organism: Eptatretus burgeri; assembly: GCF_056783735.1. Lineage (NCBI taxonomy): Eukaryota > Metazoa > Chordata > Myxini > Myxiniformes > Myxinidae > Eptatretus > Eptatretus burgeri. The sequence goes on along the minus strand of NC_140971.1, from coordinate 41,788,515 downwards.
TGTTGCGCCCTGATCTGTTCATTGTTTGAGCTTTTACACGAGCCTTGAGCTTGTCTTCAAAAAATATGAATAATAATAAAAAGCAACACCTGACTGTCTGTTATTATTTCGCTTTCTCCACTCTGTCTTCCTATTTATATATTGTCAGAGAGAGAACATTCACAAAAGTCTGCTCCTCTCCAAACTGCTCATACTTTTTAGACTATTCTATACCCAGAAGTAACCAGAAATCTCTCACACCTTGGTGACCGTTCTACATAGCTTAAAGTCTAACTGCAACATTGTTACTTGTCCAGTTTTTATTTTTATTTTTTTATTTTTATTTTTTAACTTTACTCCACTTTTAGAATTAAAACCTTGAACCTTGCCTCAACAAACATTGCACAGTCATACGAGTATATAACAATTTTTTTCATACCATATCTTATGCGTGAAAGTGCCCACATCACACTTTACCAATTGAACGCCGACTATCCACCTCTTGTAAAGCGTTTGTGACACCTGCCATCTTCAGTTGAATGTCAGTCTGGGCCAGCAAGTTTGTGAAAGATTTTGCCTAAAAATGTTCCTCGGCTGACCCCCCCCCCCCCAAAACCCCCTCAAAAACAAGGAAATAATTGAGGCCATCGAAAGGAGTCATAGTTCCCACCATTGGAGAGTTTTTGTAGTTTTGAAAATCTATAATCGCCAAAGTTGCATAAATTTTAATGATTCCCTGTCTCTCTGTGCCCAGGGCAAGGTATACTTTCATCGACATGTCACTGTATGTATGTTGTATTTTATGTAGCATTTATTATTACAAATAAATTTGAAAGGACGAGTAAGGAATTGCTTTGTTCATGTGTGTATTGCATTATTACAAAACAAAATGGAAAGAGCAATCAGAGATTGCAGACCCTTGCCAGAACTTGTTTCTTGTGGTGTATTTTGTGTGGCGTTTGTGTACTGGTGTGTTGCGTAATTAATAAGAGACATAATTCGAACTGCCATTTTATAACTGCTGGCAGTGAGGACCGGGTACCAAGACGTCCCACTATGATGCAACCCTGCTGTGATTAGACACCTGACCCTGACCCATGACGTTTTTTATTATTACCTCCTCAATATCCTCAAAGGACAGTGGTAGGCATCTGGGGTGGTAACTGTGGTTGCAGCGTTGTAGTGGTTATGGTGAGGTCAGCGAGCTTGAATGGATGTAGATATTTTTATAAGGATGTTGTAATGGTTATCGGAATGACGTAGCATTGTGGTTTGAGTCTGGAGAAGATCTGAGGTGATGGTTGGTTCGGGAATGGCACGAAGTTTGAATGGGGTTTTGGCAGCATATGCTCACGAGGTGCTCCTGTTGTTATCCGGCTCTGGCGGGCATGCTTGCATGAAGTGAGGATCGTGTGTGCAGCAAAGTAAACAAAATAGGTAAAGGAAGGAAACAGAAACCTAGTTAAAGCCCTCGCAACATATTTTGTCCCATTTACCCACTAAACATGAGGGAGGGCCTATCAAAAACGGATACTAATAACATAACTGCCTGGGGACCACTATATATTGTATGCCTTAGCCTTGGGGGGCGGGGGGGGGGGTGCCGGCTTCGCAGAACCGCAACAGTATAATTTGCTTTGTGTTGGGAAGTCTGCGAGAGCACAGGGAAATTTGCAAGTTATTAGCAAACTTATTTGTCAGGGGAGATAACCCATATTTTTGTAGCATTCTCTGTCACCTGTGTTCAAAAAAACCCACTATGTCTGGAAAAAATGCAATTTTGTGTTTGGCATCCACCCTGGTGTTGAAGAATAAGGTCTTGCACACATATTAAGGATGGATGCCAGCTTATAACAAAAATGCCAACGGGACTTTTCCAAAGCTCATTTTGGTTATTTGGCCGGCTGACTACTTCAGGCCTTTCACCGTCTATGCTGCAAGACACCTTTCCAACCTCTCTTTCCCCTTTCATCCTGGGGAAGAGGAAGAATCTCTGGCCTTCCAGCATGGCTGCCTCTGGACACTGGAAGAGCAAGGCAACATGTGATGGGGCCGAACAGCTCAACGGTCACGGCACCGATTTGGTTCAAGAGCAGCGCCATCTGGTGGGGCCACAATGCTGTTGCTAGGCATTAGTGATGTTTGTTTGGTGTGGAGCAACAAGAATGCTGACGTGAACACCTCAAGGGTGATGGGGATGGAAAAGGGACAAGCTGACTGTAGAGAGTAGAGTCAGGTGGTCTTCATGAGTCTTGGCTGCTGGACGGGGCTGGTGCAGAGCCGGATTAACCATTAGGCAGACAAGGCATGTGCCTTCGGGCCAGCCAAAAATTTGGGGCACAAAAATTTAGGCAACTTTTTTTTTTTTACATACAATTCTTATTGGTCTAGTAATATTGTTACGAATTTGGAAATCTATGGCATACAACATACAGGTTCCTTTAGCTCAGTTATCTCAGTAAGTACGTGTTTTATAGATGGCTTCTTCCCCCTGGTCTAATGGGTGAATAAGTGTAAATGTGCTGCGATTTGTTATTGGAATACCCCATCTCCCGCAACAACAATGACAACAACGCCATCTTCACGTCCACCCTGACGTCGTGACACTCGCGGCATTCTTCGTGCGCACGTCAGCCAGCATGCGCGCGTGTGGGCGGAGTCTAGCATAGGCATGGCGTCCCTCCTTAGCCAATCGGCAGGGAGCGGGCGTCTTCCCCGCTCCGCCTCCGACTCGACACGGTCGCCATTAGACACACGGCCGGAGGTGAGTTAAACACTGTATAGTGTTTAATGTGGTTTGTATTTTATAATAAAAGGTTTTAAAACTTGTACATCTGATGTTCTATTTGCAGATTCAATCCATCGTTATGTCAGGACACAAAGGTGGCTGGCAGCTGCGAAAATTCTCTTTAGCTGCGAAAATGAGCGTTCTCCTGAACAATTGGTGGCCATCAGTGCTAAGTATATTCGGAGAGCCACTTCAGTGTTTGGAAAGGCTGCATTAACTCCAGTGGTGTGCATCAGCGCAAACGTATGCTGTGCACACCCTGTTGAGGGGGAACTTGAGGAGTTCTGCAACTCAGGAGTTGCAGAAAAAGAAGCATAAGGAGGATCAACTACTCAAGAAGACTCATAAATTGACATCGTTTTTCCATGTTGTGGAGAAAGATGCTGGTGTTGCTGGTGATGATGATATAGATTCAACGAAGGACTCCCCTTCAACATCCCCCGCAGTTGATCCTGTCGAAGACAGGCCGACCGACGATGGTGACACGAGGGGCGAAGCTGCTTCAGTATCGACTCCACTGATTCCCAACGATGTCGGGTTGTTTGGTAACATCACAGACAAACTGCGCCATGTGTGCGTCAGCTTGGGCACTGACCATTTTCGGAACTTGGATGACAGTTATCCAGAAACGAAGCACGAATACTCTGGGGTGAATCGCCTTCTTAATGCCAGTGCCTTCAAACGGGTTTTGCCAAATGGGGAGGTAGCTGATCGTGATTGGTTGGTTTATTCTCCTGCCAAAGCTTGCATTTTCTGTTTTCCATGCACTCTGTTTTCCTCTGACAGAGATGCACAGCTTTCTGGCTCAGGATTTACTGATTGGAAGAATATGGCTCAGTACTTGAAGGCCCATTGAATCAGCCCAAAGCACAGAGAATCGGTTGTAACATTTTGTCAGCGGAGTGCTGATGCCGGTCGAGTTGATATGCAATTGCATCAAAACATGCTGGAGCAGCGCAGCTATTGGAAAAATGTGTTGACACGTTGTGTTGCCACAATTACTTTTCTTTGCGAGAGGGGTCAGTCGTTTCGAGGTAGTAAAGAAATTGTTGGCTCCAGCAGCAATGGTAATTACTTTGGCATTTTGGAGTTGATTGGCCAGTTTGATCCATTTTTGTCCCAGCACATCCATTACCATGCCAATCGGGGTCGCGGTCACACGTCTTATTTGTCAAAAGCAATCTGCGAAGAATTAATTGCTATGATGGGCAAGCAAGTACTTGGTCATATCAAGGATGAGATTTCGAAGTCGTGGTATTTCTCCGTTTCAGTGGACTCCACACCAGACATTGCCCATACGGACCAGCTCATTATCAACCTCCGCTACGTCAACATGACAGATCACAAGCCTGTTGAGCGTTTCCTCACGTTCATTAGTATCTCTAGTCATACAGGTCAGGACCTTGCTGATACTCTTCTCCAATACTTGAAGGACCATGACATCGACTTTGACAATTGCCGCAGTCAGATGTATGACAATGCTAGTAATATGTCGGGCAAGTACAATGGAATGCAGCACATTTTGAAGACCAAGAACAGTTTGGCTGATTACATTCCCTGTGTAGGTCACTCTTTGAACCTAGCTGGTCAGGCCGCGGTGGATTGTTGCATTGAAGCGGTTTCATTTTTTGGGTTTTTGCAGTGCGTTCTTTGTGGCATCCACGCACGTATGCATCCATCCACGTATGCATCCATCCACGTATGGCATCCATCCATATGGCTTTGTGGCATCCATCCACGTATGCATTCTTTGTGGCATCCACGCACCGTTGGGGTGTCCTGCAGACCCATGTGGAACAGCAACCTGGGTGCCTTGTTCCAAAACACCCATCGGATACCCGGTGGTCTGCCCGAGCTGATGCCACTGAAGCTCTGTTCCGCGGTGACCGCCAGTTCCAGAGTGCTCTTGAAGAGATCTCTGCAGATGAAAATCAGAACAGGGAGACACGAAATGAGGCGGATTCTATGGCAGAAAAGATGGGCACCATAGAAGTTGCCCTGATGTGTGAACTTTGGAATGATATTTTGCAGTGCTTCAACTGCTGCAGCAAGTTGTTACAAAGTGCCACCATAGAATTAGCACCGGCTATTTGTCTACTGAAGAGTTTGAATGAGTTTTTACATGCGCGCAGAGAAAAATTTGTTTTCTATGAGCAACAAGCATGTGATCGCTTCGGCAACAGCACTTGCAAATCCGAAAGTCTGCGAATGCCCAAGCGTAAGAAGTGTGACAATCATGGAAAAGCTACTGATGCCACAGAAGCGATGACGGGCCAACAAAAATTCAAAGTTAATACATTTTATGTCATTGACCAACTGCGAAGTGCATTGCAGAAACGCATAGAGGCGTATTCTGTAGTGCTGCAGCGGTTTGGGGTTTTGACAGAGTTTGACTCTATGACCGACGAGGATATCAACACTGCTATTACAGGGCTCGTCAGTGTGTATCACAAGGATCTGGATACTGATTTTGCGTTAGAGTTCCATCAGTTCATTTGCTGGTATAAAAACAAACTGCCCTCAAGTTCCCCCTCAACAGGGTGTGCACAGCATATGTTTGCGCTGCTGCACACCACTGGAGTGAATGCAGCCTTTCCAAACACTGAAGTGGCTCTCCGAATATACTTAGCACTGATGGCCACCAATTGTTCAGGAGAACGCTCATTTTCGCAGCCAAAGAGAATCAAAGATGTGAAGCGTTCTACCATGCATCAACAGCGTCTTGGTGCGTTGGCCCTTTTGTGCATTGAAAGTGATTTGCTCCGAGAACTGGACTTCAGTTCTGTAATTGAAGAGTTTGCAGTTGTAAAAGCGCGCAAGGTTGCAATCTAAGGTCGAGTAAACTGTAAAGCAAAGTGCCAAATCTGTACGTGTTTTGTCATGCATACAGTATATTCATACACTGCAAATTGTATCGAGGGATTAAATAAACTATTTTCTTTTCACGTTAAATATTTGTCTTTTTTTGTATTTTATATTTTGTTGTTGAATCAGTTCATCTTTTGTCTGGGGTCCATTTCCATGAGCCCGAGATCTAATTTAAAATTTTCAGGCCATTCTCTAAAATTTCAAAATGTGCCTTAAGGCCAGCCGAGGCTTAATCCGGCACTGGGCTGGTGATATTGTGTAATTACTCGAACCTCCAGTGGAATCGAACCTCACTCCAGAAACTCCAGTCCCAATGGGAGTTGAATCCTTTATTTGTGTACACGGGAAGAGGCAAGTGTACAGAGAAGCACCAAGATGAGTCCCCATATACCTCCCTCTTTCAGAGTTCTGTTCACAAGCCTAGCTTTTTGGCAGTACAACGATGGATTGACTATGTTTATGGTGCCTTGAAGATTCAGTGGGGGTATCCGACCCTAGAAGTAAAAGTAGCAGGCCTCCTGGGCTTGACCCGGCTCAGGGACTCGGCTATCACAGAGGGATGCTTAAGAATGGATGAGGTTGGGAGGACACAGGTGTGAAGGAGATGACAAGGGGGAGAGGACTGACATGGAAGGGTCGAACACCATTAATGGATGTGAAAGGGAGTTCATGGTCATGTGCGGGCAACCTCTGGACTGGACTTCTCATGATCTCCAATTCAGATACAGAAAGACAGATCGCACGAGAGGCGTTATTGAGGGTATGGAGGAATGTCCTGCTGTAGTTAGGGAGGACAGACCAAGCATTTGGTGTTCGAGGGGTGAATCTTGAAAATTATAATCTTGATAATCTTACAGGGTTTGGACCTCATTCATTTTGTAAAGCACATTTTCCGCTCGGGTGTGTTTTTACCCAAATTAAAACCATGGTAATTTGCGGACAATCTCCAGCATGCTTGGTCTCCATGCCTGCTGCGGTAGTGGTTGTGGTCAAAGTAGTTGACTAGGGGGGCCGTCCACACGTCAATCTTGGGGCAAGCTCCAGCAAATGCCTGAGACCATAAAGGAAATATGCTACTATTACTTTTGTAAAACAATTAAGACAATTTTATTTCACGTTTAAATAACTTGCTAATGAATCTGAATACTTTTTCATTTTTGTTTCTAGTTTGCTTTCTCTGTTTTTTCTAACCTACATTCTTTCTTTCTTTGCAAACTCTTGTTTCCTAAGGGCTCTCGAACTGTTCTTTGTCAGCAACCAGAGTAGCCGTTCTACCACCACAGACATTTCTCCTATGCCCTGCACCCAATATAAGATGCCCCTGGCGTGCACCTCTTCACCCGCTGGCTGCCCAGAGACACCTGCTTCCTCTCCGCTTGACCTCTCCAACCTTTCCCATATCCCCGTGAGTGGCTCAGATCCAGAAAACCAAACACTGCTTCATCCTGATTGCTCTGAGAGTGAAGTATCTACCTGCAATGAAATGAGTAAACAGGCCATTTCTGAGGCTGAAAATACAACACTTGGAAGCTCCAAGAGAGGTGAGTGAGAATTTCTGACTCGAGCACAAACGGCAATTGGAACGTGGGCATTGTTTACACATTTGTCCACATTGCTGTACGTGCCCTGGGTTTTTACCTGCTGCAACGTCTCGTTTTTCCAAAATGATTGTCTTGTGTCATGAAAATGTAATGTTTTTACATGTTACCATGACATGCTCCCATCACTCTGGTGCTTGCATGCCTTTGGTAACACTTTGCAACTTTTCCTGATACAGTTTATGATATTTCCGAGTTTAGTTCTGTGGTTGTAACACACATGTAAAATACTCTTGCAAGAAATGTAATAATAACACCATTTACTTCTTGCAATTATTTTTACAGGTTTTGGAACAGCATCGTGTTTAGCACTGCACACATCTCTTTGTATTTCAGTACGGAACATTACATTTTTGCAAATACTTCTCAAAGGACTCCATCCAATATCCTTTGATCTCCATCCATTAATTTTTTAATTAAATTTCTGTATTTGCTGCTGTTTGCATGAGCTTGAGATGCAATTGTCCTAAGTGTTTGGATGAGGATGTCACATGATTATAATGGGTTTAATGTAGCTTTTTCTGACTGAGTTTTTACACATCGTATTTTATTTCCAGTGACAAAATCCCACACACCTGGAAATGCCTTACTCGAGATGGCAGCAGCAGGAGGTCCAAACAGTGTTGAATCGTCTCCAATCCGCCATCCCATAAGTCCTTGTCATAATCGTACTCGACGCTCTCCTGGTACAAACACGCACATGAACACTTACTCAAAATGAACCATGTACGTTAATTACATTATGTAGTTCCATTTATGGCCATGCTCTTCACAGAGTATCAGCACTTGAAATGCATTCACAAGAGACATGATGCAAGAGACATGATGCAATATATATCTCGACAGCATCGATTGGTGGTCTGTAGGATGACTTTAGAGGTGAGGTTGAGGAAGAGAGTGAGGGCTGAACCAAGGACCAGATGGTGGAAGCTGAAGGAGGAAGACTGTTGCGTGAAATTTAGGGAGGAGGTGAGACAGGCGTTGGATGGTGGTAAAGATGGGTGGGATGATTGGGCAACGACAGCAGAAGTTGTGAGGGAGATAGCTAGGAAGGTACTTGGTGTGACATCTGGATAGAGGAAGGAAGATAAGGAGACTTGGTGGTGGAATGAGGAAGTACAGGAAAGTATAAGGAAGAAGGGGTTGGCGAAAAAGAAGTGGGATAGTCAGAGAGATGAAGAAAGTAGGCAGGAGTACAAGGAGTGGCGTCGAAAAGCAAAAAGAGAGGTGGCAAAGGCCAAGGAAAAGGCATATGACGAGCTGTATGAGAAGTTGGATACAAAAGAAGGGGAAAAGGATTTATATCGATTGGCAAGACAGAGGGACCGAGCTGGGAAGGATGTGCTGCAGGTTAGGGTGATAAAGGACGCAAATGGGAATGTGCTGACGAGCGAGGAGAGTGTGTTGAGAAGGTGGATGGAGTACTTTGAGGAGTTGATGAATGAAGAAAATG
>NC_140971.1:41734829-41772329 GCF_056783735.1 Eptatretus burgeri | reverse complement strand
TTATGATAAACAAACAGTTACAGCTTTGTGATTAAAAAACAAAATGTTAATGAGAAATGATGAAAACATGTCCTCATGTCAATGACCAATTTATCTTACCTTTTAATGCTCAGAACAGTCTCAGCTTCATTGGTCGAATGTCGGGTCTTCATCACCATTGTTGGGTGGACCACTGCGTCACATTTCCACTGCTTGGCGTCCCACACCACCACCCCCATCGTTAATCTCAGCACTGGGAGGACAAACCCTCCATCAACCTGAGGGACAGCAGAATGAGGATTTTCTGCGCTGGATCTTTCCAGCTGTTGTTCCACTTACAGCCACACGATCACCACCAGGTAAAGACATCCACAACAGGAGAAATCGCTTTATTTTGGCACTTTTATGTTCCTCACAACACCACCATGACAACAGTATAAACCTTCAGTGTTGCCCACCTGCATTTCAGGTACCTCAGTTATGACATCTCAGCACCACATCATTTCATACAGTTTTCTATTCAGAATGACATTAATCATGTACCACAACATACAGTAAACACATCACATTCCAGCTTTGGTTGTTGATGCTATGCTGATGGATCAAGAGCTTCCTATTTGTCCATCATAGTCACAGTAACTGCTTCGTCATTGGAGGGGCCCTTTATGGGATGACTACAATTTGCTTAGCTCAAATGACACCAACATGCTATAATGATGAGATACCTAAAGGCGATACAGTATAGTATAACCCTTGTGGCTACTTACACGGAACAGTGGAGGTAAACCTAGCATAGTTCCTTGTACAGAATTGCGCACTAAACTGTAACTACTACAGCCGAATAGACATGTGTAGACAAAGGTAAAAAGGTGTATCTTTAAGTCGAAACACTCTGGTTGTGTCATGGTCATGTGGGTTTTGCTCTTCTTCAATATGCAGACCATCAAGTCCATGACAAAGAGTTTGTGATCCGCCGAGCAGCCACAAACCGTGTGCTCAATGTTCTTCGTCACTGGGTTTTCAAACACTCGCAGGTCCAGTACCCTCTCCCCCCACCCCACCCCCACTCCTATTTGTAAAAGTTATCGAGAGCATTGTTGCCCTCGCCGGAGGAGAGGGTATTGAATCTGTGTCCGTTTGTTTGTTTGTCCGCACAGAACGTGAGTATGGTTTTCCTCTGCAACGGCTTGTTGGATTGACACAAAATTTTCAACAAAGGAGTGACTACTCATGTAGAATGTTTTACTGATAATTATGACATCATAGGTCATGTGATTTGGCAGCCATGTTGGAAAAAATGGGAAAACTTTGGACCTCTGTATCTCCAAAACCGCACCATGGAAAAAAAATTGAAACTTGGCACACGGCAAGTACTCCACATGGGGATAAGGCTGATTTTTGTATGATGTCATAGGTGCCTTCATTCTGAACTCATAATTGCATATGTAGAACGCTACATCTGATCAGTATGAAAAATCTTGAGGGTCATCGAGAGATAAATTTGTTGACGTCATTTGTCATGTGGTTCTGCAGCCATTTGTTTTTTTGGGGGTTTTTTTAACTTCGTAAATCTTCTTCTCAGAAATGGCTGAACAGATCGAGGTGAAACTTTACATGTATGACCACCTTTCCATGAAAAACAAAAGGTTCACACTTATGATGTCATAGGTCACATGGTTTGGCAGCCATATTGGATTTAACAAACAAAAAATTTAAAAACTATTTCTCTTGAACAGCTTCATCAATCAATGTGAAACTTCACATTTATGATCTGGTCGTGATGGGGAATACATATTTTAAATCTCAACCTAACCACTCGCATGGCCTGGCAGCCAGAATTATTTTTTTTTGATCTGGGTTCTTGGTGTTTTTGTTTGTGTGTTTGTTTTTTTTTTTTATGTGGCTCATTTGGCTGCGCCTGAATGGGTTTGAGGGTTAGAGGAGTAGCAGCTGAAACACGAATCCTATCCAGGTTCCTCCTGATGACTTCATCTTTGCATTTTGTTTGTTTGGGCACCTTCTGATGACGCCAATGCAGGACTGTACCTGTTTGGTCTTCCATTTGATTTGAATTGAATTTATTTTCATGCCACCCAAGCAAAAATTCCTTTCCTGTTGTAATTATCTGCAGACTACTGTAGTAGGACCTGTTACCAACTATAGTATATGAGAGTACAACTTTCATATACTATAGTTCTAACTGTAGCATTTTTGCCTCGGCCATTCTGAATTCAATTGAATAATAATAATTCAATTAATTACATAACACACCAGTACACAAACACCATGCAAAATACAACACACAAAACAAGTCCTGGCAAGGGTCTGCAATCTGATTGCTCTTTTTCTTGTTTTGTAGATACAGTTGTTGTGTGGAAAAAAAAAAGTTTTTTTTTAAAATAATACTTCGACGAACCTCATCAATGTTTGCAAGACGTTTGGACTCAATTCTGCAGCAATTCATGGATGAGCTGCTGGAGGGTTTGCCATGCCGAGTAAAAGATCTGAGGAAATTAAATAGATATTACACAAGAATGATTAGCTTAACGAATAGCACAGTTTTTCTTTTGCCATTCAGTTTATCGTATTTTATTTGTTGCTTGGGAAAACAAAATGGGTTGGCCTGTTTAGTGTTCCATTGTGAAGTGATGGCTCTGGATGACCAGATCTCAGGTATAGTGACAGCAAACGCTTATCTGCCATTTGGGTTTTCGTAGTCGTAGTGTCGCCTGTTCGAAGGATGTTGGACGTAGAAACAAACGAGGAGTTGTGTTCATACAGAAGCCTTCGGCTGTTTATTGGTGATCTAAAGTTCAGAAATTTTCCCAAAGGATAACACTCTCAATCAGCTCCCAAAGAATAAAACTCCCACTCGGCTCCCAAAGGATTAGACTCTGTGAAACTGTACATCAAATGAACCAAACAATATACAAAAGCATTCAATGACGCCGATACAAGGCATGCAATGCAGTTACATGAGAACATAGAACAAAACAAGCATTACTACAGTTCAATTAGCTACATAAAGAGATGTACTAACCACTTTTAGCCCTCTTGTCTTAACGGAAAGTGATTGTACGCAGAACAGAGCTTAGCTTGCAGGACAGGCCTCTCCACGCTGATGGCATCATCGTTCATTCTGAACCTCGCCACATAATGTCACTTCGCAATGCAAGATTAGCTTCACAGCACGATGTGAGCTTCGCGGGGTTTTCTGAGCTTTAAGCTTTGCGGGGCGCTATGAACTTTGCTTCAAACCAATCGCAGCATGAAAAGCTTCGCAATGAACAACCTCGCAGATAGGTCCTTCCAGAACATCCACCCAAATAGCTCCACCCAGAACATCCGATCAGACTCTTTTTAAACTAAAAGGCATGTGTCTAAAAGGATAACTCTATTCATCTACAAATGTCATGACTGGCATTACATGAGGTTCAAATCCCTTAGTTACCCTTGCCAGAGGAAAGGGTATTCCATTTGGGTTTGTCTGTCTATCTGTGTTTGTTTGTTTAGTTTCCCTGCACATAATGTGCCAACGTAGACCACGATTTTGACACGTTTTCTTTTCCAACCAAGTACCTCCATAAAGTATGTACAATTACATTGCAAGTACATCTATAAATTAAATATGCACGGTGCAATGAGAATGTGAGTACGTCTGTAAAATAGGTACTATAAAATTACACAAACCCCACACAAAACAAGTCCTGGTGAGGGTCTGCAATCTTCTATTGCTCTTTGTAGTTCTATGTGTATTTGTCCATTTGCGTCTACAAATGCCATTGTACTTTGCATTAAAGTACAGTGATATCTCCTGATGTCTTTGTATCGTGTGTAATTCATGTAAAGCTATGAGCCTTAGATCAATATGAAAAATAAACTGAAAATATATTTTAAAAAATGAAACCTAAACTTTTGGGAGTATTCTGTTTCCATAATGTATATCTTTTACTCCACTGTATTTCCTTGTATAAGTATACATTATGTATCTTGTTCAGCTTACTATTCATACTATTTGTGCTAACTGATGCCACTTATTGGTGGGACGTCTTGATGAAATATCCCATTTCTACAGGATTTTGAACGTAACCAACAACTAAAGATTTCCGTCATTTCATTCCTCGAGGAGGTTTTGAAGGATCCTGAGATTTTGGGACAAGAAAGGAAGGCAGTCAATAACATCCTCAGGTGATGGTTCTGGTTACTTTATTATTATATTTTTGTATACACTGTCGAGGTTCGTATGAGAGCTAACACACAGAATGTACAACAAGAGAAGCAGGAGACAAGAGGGGTAGGAAAGGGAAGGAAAATACAGTGGGGAACAGAGATATGAGGAGATCTGTGGAAGGGAGAGGGATGGGGTGGGGGACACGGGGTTAACAAGATGGACACTACAGGGACTTTCAGGTCCTTACATGAGAGAGACTTTCAGGAAGGAAAGCAGGGAGTTTGAAGGAGGTGGGTTTGGGGTTGATTAGCGGGGGTAGAAAACATCGAGGTTTTGAATGGGGGAAGATACGAGATGGTGGTGAACAGCTGTTTTGAAGTCCTGGAGGGAAGAGTGGGATTGAAGAGAGTGTGGGAGTTTATTCCAAAGGCGGGAAAATAGAGGAATGAAACAGTGAAGGTGAGCAGTGATTATTGATTTTGGTAGTTTTACCAGAAGGGGCTTGCTGGCGGCCCTTGATCTGCAGTGAGTGAAGAAGCTGCTGCTTGCTGATCTGAGGGATGACAGATGGTACGACAGAGGGTGGAGTCATCAGCAAAGAGATAGAGGATTTTCCAGAGAGTCGGAGAGATCATTGATGAAAACCAGAGAAAGAACAGGGCCCAGAACGCTACCTTGAGGAACTCCAGCCTGGACAGGAAGAGGGGATGAAAGAACTCCATTTAGGGCCACATGTTGGCTATGACAGGAGAGGAAGTCTGTGAGCCATGAGTGGAGATGGCCTTGGATACCATAAGAAGAGAGTTTGATGAGCAGGGCAGGGTGCCAGACCATATCGAAAGCACATGATATGTCTAGGGATATGGCTCTGATTTCATGTCCGACATTGAGGACCTCCATCCATTGTTGGGAGAGCAGAAGCAGCATATCCAGGGTAGAGTGACCTGGTCTGAAACCAAATTGATTATTGGAAATCAAGCCATTGGAGAAGAGGAAGGATTTGATGTCTGATCACAAATGACAAACTTCATCACAAATGTCATTCCTGACATGTGGGATTTTCATTTACCTTAATAAATGTCAAATCTCTTCCAGTGTGAATTTTTTTTGAAGTCATTCATGATTACATTTATGTTTGAACCTTCAGATTTGTATTCAACACAACAATGTGGTGTAAATATTGGACGATACCCCGATGTGCACAATATTATATTGCCACCTGATTGGACATATTTTGGGAGAAAGAAGTCGAGAAGTGGGATTAGAGATAAAACGCACACAAATTTTAATTCGAAATATGTAAATATTTGTGTGTGTGTATATATATATATATATATATATATATATATATATATATATATATATATATATATATATATATATATATATATATATATATATATATATATATATACAGTAGACTAGCTGTAAGTTGGCAGCGTGTAACTCGTCACTTCGCCTAAGTCGGCAGCGTCAAAAAGTCCCGAATTTATCTCATGTTAAATCCCTTTGAATAAAGGGTCATCCCTCTGTAAGTTGTCATCTCTAAGTCGTCACTTCGTCTAAGTCATCAGATGTTGTCCATTCCCACGTAATGGAAACTCAAGTAAATTACCACTCCTAACTCGTCACATGGAACTGCTGCCTCGCGAGAAGCCCGATTTCATGGAATCGTGATGCTCGCTCATTGGTGTACACCGTCAGTGATAGGCTATTTATAACTGCGTACACACGTTGATCGCACTGCAGGCAGGACAATGGCGACTAAGTGTAAGCTAGCAACTAAAACCTACCAAGAAAAATACAACATTATCCAGTTTTGTGAGGCAAATCCACTGATGAAGAAAACAGATATAGCTGAGAAGTTGGACATCAAACGGCAGACATTGAACGATATCTTGAAGAATAAGGGCAAGATATTTGGACAAGTGGAGAAGATCGTGAGGCCGGTGGGAAGTGTGAAATGTGTGAAATGTGTGTCCTTTGAAGATGTCTGACGTGCTCATCATCTGTTTTCGGCAAATGTCGGCTCAGCCAAATATTCGGTTTCGTCCGATTCGGCCAAATATTCGGCCGATACTGTCTTTCGGTGGAGGATTGCCCAGCCAACATCATGGAATACAATGACCGGTTTGAATCCTTTCTCATGCACCAGATGCCCAAGAGTTTGAGGCAGTCAAACATGACGGATTACTTCGCGAAGCAGTAAAGGATCGATCGAGCTTAGTGTTGAAGTCCGATCATGGTTTTATATTGGCTTGTTTTGTACATTACCGCACTCACTTACACATAGGCATTGAGTGGTAATCATCACCACGATGACTGTGTGTCATGTAATTTGTCACCATACCATCACCGATGGTATACAAGTTGTCTTACAGAGTTCTTCATTATCTTTACTTTTGATAAACTGATTCATGAATTCCATCTTTGC
The DNA here is from genome assembly GCF_056783735.1 of Eptatretus burgeri. Classification (NCBI taxonomy): domain Eukaryota; kingdom Metazoa; phylum Chordata; class Myxini; order Myxiniformes; family Myxinidae; genus Eptatretus; species Eptatretus burgeri. Next base: position 41,765,745 of record NC_140971.1, on the reverse strand, counting down.
TTGATCACTTTCCAACTCACCAACTTTTCCCCACCTATGCCCCGAGGATTGTGTTTTCCTTTTGGTACAATAGCCGGCTCTCACACATATGTGTCCAGGCCACGCGCGACTTCATCCTTCACCCCACAGTCATCATGAATGTTTGCATACGCGTAAGTTGTCACATTTCTAAGTCGTCACTTTTTTCTCGGTCCCGATGGTGACGACTTACGCCTAGTCTACTGTATATATATATATATATATATATATATATATATATATATATATATATATATATATATATATATATATATTCTATGTCATTGTAGTGTGTTTGTATATGGTCTCCCACCTGAGAGCCATAGCTTGCAACCTGTGTGTCCATTCCAATGGCACGGACTCCAAATTCACTGTGATCAAATACAACCTGACATTATCCGATCGAATTACATTGGAACCGGAATAGGATGACACTGATTGACACTTGACTATTCCCGTGATAACTAATCAGGTAACAACCAGACAACTTGAGATTACATTCTCTGCCTGATTCCAAGAACACATGAAGGGAGAATTTTCTGCCTGACATTTTTGGCCTCCGCCATTGGACTCGATGGCGTCAGTATTCCGGCATTCAAAGCCGACAAATCAGAACTGGCTGATTCTCTTTCTTTGTACTTCACATATTTTTTCATTGATTCCTTCATTAATATGATGCTGTATGTAAGATTCTGGGAAGTCAATCTCCCAGAAACTTGAGAAGTAGTCCACTGTTACCAAGAACATTTTTCCCTCCAAGTGGAAAAGGTCTGCTCCCACTTTTGCACATGGCCGCTCTGGAATGTCATGGGATTGAAGTGTTTCCTTTGGCTGGTCTCCCTCTCGAGACCTGCAGGTCTCGCACCTCTGAACAAAGTCCTTAATCTCGGCATTCATTCTGGGCCAGTAAATGCATTCTCTGGCTCTTCCTACACATCTCTTCACTCCCAGATGAGATGAATGAACTCGTTCCACCATGTCCTTCCTTCTTGACTTTGGAATGACAACTCGTTTTCCCTTGAAGATCAGTTCTCTCTGAGTGCTCAGTTCATCTCTCACATGGTGATATGGTCTGAGGACTTGTTCAACCTCATGTTTTGTCTCTTTCCATCCTGTTTGTGTCATTAGTTTGAGGTGTAGCACGATACCATCATCTGGTATCATCTTCAATCTCCCTCGTTAATGGTTGAGAGATTGGGATATGTTTTGCCATGTTTACCATCTCAAACTCGTTTTCCTTGTCGACTCTTGGGTACTTGAGGTAGGCTCTACAAAGCGTATCAGCCAGTTGCATGTCTTTGCCTGGCTGACAGTGAATCTCAGCATTGTATGATTGTATCATCATGTGCATTCTCTGCAGCTTCTTTGGTGCTCTGTGGAGAGGCTTTGTTGCAATGATCTCCAGTGGTTTGTGATCAGATTGCACCTTCACCTGTCTCCCATATGTGTACAGATGAAACTTTTCCATACCAATAACAACTGCAAGGAGATCCTTCTCCACCTGTGCATACCTGGTTTCTGCATCAGATAGAGCCCTGCTGGTGGATGTTATGGGATGTCCTTCTTGGATCAGTGTAGCACCAAGCCCATTGTCAGAAGCATCCACCTGCAGGGTCAGTTCCTTCGATGAGTCATTGAAATTGAGCACTGGTTCAGCAGTAATCAGCATCTTAATCTCCTGCATAACTTTCTCATGTACTTCTGACCACCACCAGGTGCATCCTTCTGTGTCAGTCTGTGTAGGGGCTCTCACGTGTCACTAAGGCCTGGAAGGAATTTGCTGAGATAGTTGACAAACCCAATGCATCGCTGTACCCCTTGCACATCAGTTGGGTTTGGCATTTGCACCACCACTTTCACCTTCTATGGGTCTGGTTTGAGACCCTCTGAAGTGAGTACTTGATCAATGAAGGTTATTTCTTGAGTTTGAATTTCATCTTTTCCTTGTTCAGCTTCAGGTCTCGCTCTCTACATCTCTCCATCAATGGTCTCTCCTTCCTGTCATGGTCTCTCTCTGCCTCTACCTGTGTCTTTCCTTTCCTAAACACCAGAATATCATCTGCTACTGACCTCACTCCCTGCACACCCTCTAGTCTAGTGCTTGGTTTTGTCTCCTCTGAAATTCTTCTGGGGCCGTCGAGAGCCCAAATGGCATCCTTAGCCATCTATATCTACCATACGGGGTGTTGAACGTGGTCAAGTATGACCTCTCCTCATCTAGTTCAATGTGCTAGAAACCATTCTTGGCATCAAATACTCTGAACACCTTTGCCTCATTCAGCTCTGCCAGTATGTCCTCAATTGTAGTCATTGGACAGTGACATCTCTTAAGTCCTTGATTAAGGTCTCTTGAATCCAAATAAACTCTTAATTTGCCATTGGATTTCTCCACACACACACACACACACACACACACACACACACACACACACACACACACACACACACACACACACACACACACACACACACACACACACACACACACACACACACACACACACACACACACACAAGGCCGGATACCCAGGGGGTCGGCAAGTCTACAGGGGTTATTATCCCTGCCTCATTCAGCTTGTCTAATTCTGCTTTCAGTTTTCCTTTCAGAGCAATTGGAATACGCCTTGGTGGATGCACTACTGGCCTCTTACTCTCATCCAGCATAAGATGGAATTTGCCTTCCAGCTTTCCAGTCTCCTCGAACACATCTGCAAATTCCTCCAGCAGTTGTCTCTTTTTGAGAGACTACTGTTGTACCATTGCACATGGATAAAACTTGGTCAGTATTCCACAGCTTCCTGGCATACTTCCTTGGAATAATATTGCAAGTTGTACTGCTGTCTACCTGAAAGCAGACCTCTCTTACTTCTACTTCCATTGTAACATAGATCTGCTTTGGGTATTTCAACTCCCTCGGCTGTTAATTTGCTCCAGGTCCACTTTCTCTGAATCTAATGTCATGACCTTTATCTGTTCATATTCCGACATCTCACTAGAGCTGTCATCTGCTTGATCCACAGTGTGGACTGGTCTCCCTCTGCATTGAGATGAGAAGTGGTTCTTCTTCCCACACTTGTGGCACTTGAGTCGATATGCAGGGCACTTCATTTTTATGAATTCATGTGTGGTTCCACAATAGTGACACTTATGTAACTTCGAGCGAGCTTGATCATCTGATGAAGATGGTTTCCGTGTGCCATTATTTTCCTCCTTGTGGGCACGTGCTTCACTGTGTTTACCACCTGTCCATAAATGATCTCAAGTCTGTTTTTGACAACTCTGATGCGCGACAAATCTGAACGCACTTCTCCATTGTGAGGTCAATTTCTCAGGGGAGCCTCTCTCTCAATGCTGACTCCCTGATTCCGCAGATCACTCAAGTTCGAATCAGACTGTCTTGCAAATTCCCAAAGTTGCAATTTATTGCCAGCAACTTGAGCTCTGTGAGGTATGCCTTGAAGGATTCTCCCTCTTCTTGATTCCTTATAAAGAATCTGTAGTGATCCACTCTCTCATTCTTGGGTGGGTTACAATGTGTATCAAATGTCTTTCACACATTCTCAAGCGTTTTCACGCTTGGCTTTATAGTCTGATACAACTCCCGCCCTTTACTGCCAACCAGATACAATAACATATTGATCTTCATGTTATCATCTTGAGCAGCCATGGCTAAATCAAGGTACAATAACAGCTCTTCCTTCCACAGCCTCCATGCCTGTGATAGGTTTCTGGCCTCCAAATAAAGTTGTTGCGGTGGCTTAAGCGACTCCATAATCATTCACATAAACTCGAAGGTCAAGTGATCAAGATAAACACCTCCACTCCAGGTACTTACTTTCATCACAAAAGGCTTTTACACCCAATTCATGAGAGGGGTAAAACCCATCCCCCAGAGTGAAGCGTCCACTCGAACATGACCGAACTAGGCCGGAGAAGCTTCTCACCTTTCTTTCTGGCAGCCACAGTTGAAGCAACTCGGAACGATTGCTCCCACCACTTCTGACACCTTGTAAAATTCCTCGTCTTTCTCAATGGAAGACTCGTGGACACGTAGCTCCGTTCACGTGCACGGAGCAATCTTTATTCGCCGGTTAACACCGCTCTGCCCGATGGAGACCACCCCGACTTCGTCACACACACTCTCTCCCTAGCACCCCCTGGCACTATCCCTTCACATTTTTTGGGGCTTGCTCAACAATGCCTTGATTTGGAACAGGCCATACCGATTTCTTCACTATAACGTTTTTTTTCCCCCTTTCCTCACGCATATCATTGAATGCCTGATCATCATACTTACGGATCGCCTGATACATTGTGATGCTTTTAAACACCCGGAAACACCAGCTTTCGAGGCTTTATTTCCTTTCCACACGTCATAACCTCGAGAATCTCTTAATCTAAGCCGTATTTCAAGATTTAAACTTCTTTATTGACGTCGGCAGGAGTTCAGACTGCAAAAAAAAGAGTTCATTTCTCCGATTCGGACATTGCCTGACATTCCGGGCATTTCTGGAGGCAGGGTGTTCATATGACCAATCGGCAATTGCCAATCGCTTGCTAAGCCAGCTACTTGTTATCAACCGTTTCATTGGAGTGCTTGCTTGATTGATTTAGCCACTTGGCGAGCACTCTACAATATTCACCCTGTCACTGAATACTGTATATTGATCAACATGAACAAAATTCAGTGGCCACTTGCCTGCGTTTGGCCACACGGTGTTGTGCAGTGCGTCGGGTAGTGGCTGGCTCACTGAAAATGTGCAATTTTATTTCAATGTTTTTCCTTTTTGCACGATCTTGTTTCATTTCTAACCTGTACCTTTGGCCGAAAAAATTAAATGTTTCGTTTTTAAAAATTTCTTCAACCGTTTAATTGAAGCGCTTGCTTGAGTGGTAAAGATACTTGGCGAGCACTCTTCAAGCTTTGATGGCGATACTGTGGCATGGTTCTCCATGGCGACATTTCCGGAGTTAGGAAGGCAAAATAAATTGTATGATTACAATGAGTAAAAATGTTTTAATTTGTTGCAAAGCAAGGAATTGCACATCACGACAGTATAGACAAGAGGTATGCACGCTTGCTCTAAGCTGTCTAGCCTGGGTTCAAATCCATCCCAATCCAATTATAAACTGTCATTCCGGTGTTTCACAGGCAGGGTGATGCATGAATGTGTGTGCCATTTCTCGGATGGACATTAAACTGGATGTCAAATCTGCTAGAATATCCCCCTCTCCAATCCACTCCCTTCTCCCACTCTGCACTCTCCCCCTCCCCTCTCTCCTCCTGCCCCCTCCCCACTTTCTCCCCTCAACTCTCTCTTTCTCACCCCTCTTCATCTAATCTCTTCCTCTCTCTCTCTCTCTCTCTCTCTCTCTCTCTCTCTCTCTCTCTCTCTCTCTCTCTCTCTCTCTCTCTCTCTCTCTCTCTCTCTCTCTCTCTCTCTCTCTCTCTCTCTCTCTCTCTCTCTCTCTCTCTCTCTCTCTCTCTCTCTCTCTCTCACACCCATCTCCCTTCTTGCCCACCCCTATCACATTCCCTCACACCCCTCTTTCTCTGTCTTACCCCTATCCCTTTCTCTTCCACGACTCTCGCTCTCTATGACCCCTCTCCCCTCCTCCCTCCCTCTCTCTTCCACCTTATACCCTCTCTCTCACACTCTCCTTCTCTTTCCCTCCCCTCCCCTCACCCCGCTCTGCCACTGCTCCCCCTCTGTTAAGGGGGCTGTTAAGGGATGACAGGGTTAGTTTTGAATTTACAACTGCTTCCTCAGCATGTAGCATGTACGAATCAGATTCCGAGTGAGCCGACCGGAGGGGTGCAAAGGTTGCTGCATGTGCGAGTACACATGCTTGCAGGCAGGCATTTGGCAGGTAGATTGTGTGGGTTTTAAATGCTCCCACTGGGTTTTATATCGAACCTGGTGGTTAAAAAGAAAATGTTGCTGTTTGGGCATGTTTTATCGCCCCTCTCCTTGCTCAACAACTTCTCTTCCCGCCCCTCACACAACCTTCCCTTCCCCTCATGCCACCTTCCCTTCCCCTCATGCCACCTCCCCTTCCCCTTATGATGCTTTCTCTACCCTTCCCCTCATGCCACCTGACCCTTCCCTTCCCCTCACACAACCTTCCCTTCTCCTCATGCTGCTTTCCCTACCCTTCCCCTCATGCTACTTTCCCGTCCCCTCTCTCATGCATTCCTCCTCCCAAACTCCCTCTCCCTCCTCATTTCCCCTATCCTCTCTCTCCCCCACCCCCCTCTCTCTCTCTCTCTCTCCCCTCCTCCCTCTCTCCCCTCCTCCCTTCTCTCTCCCTCCCTCTTTCTCCCCCCCTTAATACCCCTGTCAGTAAAGTGACAGGTTGTACTTGCTCGTTCTGAATAAACTCGGATCAATATTTCATCAAACAGCTTGTAAATTGTTCATTTCTTCCTTCAGGGCTCTTGTTGAAGATGAAAAGCACGAGGAGCATCTTACACTGGACAGAGTCATCTCCCTGGTTTGGCTATACACTCATTACTTTGGCTTCACAAACACACAAGGGTCATGAATGCTTTTAAAGGGGGTTTACATTGCACATCCTTAAGAGAACACAGGAATAAGATCCACATTCATGTTGAACTCTTCCAGGTGATGCTATTCCGTGATGGGTTATGATGGATCGTAATAAGCAATTGTAAAGCATTCGAGGCCTTGTTGCTTTACATTGGGACAATGCTATCTCGTTTCTGTTGTTTTTGCTCCAGTGCTCTAATACCAGCCCAGCGTCCTTGGAGACCCTACCTTCTCTAGAACTGGCTGAACAACTCACCCTGTTGGATTGTCTCGTGTTTGGCAGCATACCTTACGAGTACGTCTTGTACTGCTTTTGTCTGCACTGCTGGTGGGATTCTTGTACATAGTGATATTCTGAAGTATCTCATTCCTTACTGTACAAGGATGCGGCGATTGAAGGAAGTAAGAAAAATAAGCTCTTACCTCATTTCTCTCGACTAGTATAAACTAACAGGAAATATTAAGCAATGATATAACAACAAGGTGAGTTAAAATTCTCAAAGCATTGCGATGAGATGAAAAATTCTCAATTCAATTCTATCTCCACACATTGCCTTGCTTGCTAAGGTTTTTACCAGTGGCATCCAGGGTCCTTTTTTGGCTGAACAAAGCTTCAAACAAGTTTGTACAAGGACATAAAGCTTAAACGAACCCAAGTACGAAGCTTAAAGGAGTATGTATAAGAAGTAGATAAAATTAAGGTTTTAGAAGGAAAAAGGCAGTCTTGGTGCAGATAATTTTTAATGTTGCGAGGATCTGTAGAACATGAAAGGCGTTTGTATACTGCTTCCTCTTTTTTTCCTTTTATTCTGTTTAATACCCACCCACCTCAAGTCAGTACTCACCTCAAGTCAGTACCCACCTCAACGTTATGCATCCATGTTTGCGTCCCATCCTCACACCACTCGAAATCCTAATAAAGAACCTCCAAGACAATGTTCTTCCCCACCCATATTCCATGTCCTCCCCATACCACATCCTCCTGCCACTTCTCCCCCTCGACCACCCTTTCCACATTCCTTCATGACCTCTCAACGTCCCCCCACTTCGCTAACTCCACCTCCTCCCACGTCCCTATTTGTATGGACCTCGACTATTGTCCACTCTGTTTCGGCAGGCCTGAACCCCATCATATTGGCAAAGTTGCACTTTATATCAAGAACTCCATTTCTTACCATCCATGTACTGCTTCAACCCTTCCAAATCCCAGGATCATGAGAAGGCTGAAGGTCTCAATTCTGTGTTTGCTTCTGAATCTTGCATATTGAACACCTCAAAACATGTCTGTCCTGCTCAGTCAGATCCAACTACTCATGGACACTGTTTCTTTCTCCTGAGAAGGTGGAGAGGTTTCTGGCCACCCTCGTCTCCAATTGTGAGGTGGGCCCAGACAGCATCAGCACCCATGTCCTTATATCCAACTCAGCCACTCTTGTCTCTTCTCTTTCTGCTCAGTTCAACCTACCATTTGCCCGATATCCCCTTCCAATTACTTGTTAGTCACCAACATCACTGCATTACACAAACGGGTGCAAAAAACATCTCTTCACGTCTACAGGTTTATTTGCTTACTTCCAATTACAAGCAAAGTCATGGAATCCATCATAAAAGTTGACATCAGATCCTTTGTTTTTTTCCAAAGTCCTGATCTCATATGAATAGTTTGCTTTCTTACCCCAGTCACTCTCACCTGAACTCCAACCTGATTTCTCCAACCTGTTTCTTACCCAAGTCACTCCAACCTGAACATATTGCTGCTGCTTTCCAAAGAATGGATAAAGGCCCTTAAACTCAGACAAGAGATCAGGGCTGTCTCATTGGATATATCTCGAGCATTTGACAGCATCTGGCGTCCCACCTTGCTCTTCAAACACAGCTTATGGCATCCAAGGTTACCTAATCTCTTGGCTTGCTGACTTCCTTGACACTCATAGTCAGTGCCTGGCTCTTAACAGTATCCTCTGATTTCATCTCCTTGTTGAGACTGCAGTGTCCCAAGGCAGTGAATTGGGCCCAGTGCTGTTCCTCATCTTCATCAACAATCTTACTCATTCTTTGGAAACCCTCCGTATCTTTTCAGTAATGATTACACCCTCTGCCATATCCTTCAGATAGGATAGCAGTTTGCCTCCTCCTTCTCTGCAGACCTTCATAGAATCATGAGGTAGTCCAACACTTACAATACATCTTTAGACCCTGTAAAAACTCATGACCACTCTCTCTCTCTCTCTCTCTCTCTCTCTGAAAGGAATATTTGGCAAACCCTCCCATCTACTTCCTTGACAAAACACTTCAAGAGGTTTGATCCCTCAAACTTTTGGACCTCATCACCAGCCACGATCTATCTTTGGAAAAACCAGATGTCCAAGTTGGCCTCCAAAGCCAATCGCCAGCAGGGCATCCTCTGTCATGTGAAGTCTTTTCTTGGAAAATCCGAAATTCTAACAACATGGAAGGCCGTCATCTGCAGCTCGATGGGGGTACTGCTCTCCCCTTTGGGCCAGCACCCCTACCTCACACCTTTACATCTTGATGCTGTGGAGGCCAATGCCCTCAAATTCATTGGACTCTCCCATGACAAAATGGAATATCTGACCCTGTTACTCCTTCATTGCAGGCAGGTTGATTGTTTTTGTCTTATGCCACCTCCATTCTGGTATTGCACCCTCTACCCTTTCCATGATCTATTCCTCTTCCTTCCACCCCCATCACTGCTCACCTCATCTCCCCCCCTCCCCCATGGAACAACTTCCTTGGTCTGTTCATTCTCATCCTTCCCTCCATGGCTTCAAGATGGCTGTTTACCTCCTCATATTAAATCCCATACATACTCATGATCTTTTCTACCCTCATGAGCTATTACTGAGCCCACATCTTCTTTTCCAGGTTGTCGTGTCTTCTTCCCTCACAACATCCAGGTTTCCGTTTTTTGTTCCATTGCTGTTTCATGCCTGGTTTTCCCTTTTTGTTCTTTCATCCCCATTCTTGCCGTGTTTGAGCTTGTATCCAGCTTCTTTCTTGTCTCATGTTTCATCCTCTCATTACATTATTTTTGTTCTTTCCCTCACCCATTCTTCCTCCAAGTGTCCCTCTATTGTGTTCCGCTACCCTGTTGGCGGTGTGTTTCTCCATTATTCACTGTTATTTTCCGTTTTCTAATTTTTCCATGACCCTCAACTTTGTACACAAAAATAATTAATATAGAGGTAAGGGTACAAGGTTTAGTTTTGTTTGACTTAAGGAGGGAATGTTAGGGTTCTGGTTAGGGTGAGGGTTAGAGTGAGGGTTAGGGTGAGGGCTAAGGTTAGATTTGTTTTGGAAACCAAATATGGAGCCACTTTCCTGGCTGCCAAAGCCAAAGCAGACCAATACTCAATCGGTTTACCCAGACTTGAGCAGTCAATGTGACATACACAGAGTGATGTAGCAAAAACGGAGTGAAGTTAGATGGGGTGGGGTGGGGCAGTGTGTTGGTGGACTCACTCATTGTCATTTCTTTTCAGGGAGTTCTTGGGACAAAGTTGGATGAAGCCAAACAAGAATGATAAAACTCCTTGCATTCTCAAGGCAACGAAACATTTCAATGAGGTAAAAGGTGAATTGGTATAATTATCCCCACACATAAAAAAAAATGGGGGGAGGGGGATACTGTATTCAGCTATGTCTGTCTGTTTCCGTCCATCCATCCGTCATGCGAGCTCCTCCTAAACGGTTGTGCAGATATTTACCAACCTTGGTAGTTATGATCACTACATGGCAAGAAGGTGTGAGAGCAGTATTATTTTTGACTCAGCCCCCTGAGCCATCTTGCAAGGTCAAAGGCTCACAAACAATCCCCAAAAATGCAATTATGGGCACACTTTAAAACATTTTTAATGAAACTTTATATAATGCAATCAACATTGGGGGACGCATGAAATTTTCAATGATGTTGTTTTTTTTTCTGATTTGACCCCTGGTTCGTGCCACATGGGGAAGGAACTTAAGGTCACAGGGGTCAAAACTGATTTTTTTTTTTTAATCTCAAAATTTGATATTCGTTCATTCCTGGTGGAACTTTTTGCCATCTTTCAAATTTGCTTCAGGTGGAAAGTGTGTGATTTGCGATGGCACGCCGTCGACTTCACTCCAGTTTTAGTTATGAATACATGAATACACTTATTTTGTACTTAATGAATGCCTTCTGTTTATCCTTAATTACACTGCTTTCCTCTGTGCTCAACCACCCTGCTCCCTTTCTGCCTCTACACCTCACGAGAATATATCTACTCTGCACATTGCATATTTGCTCTTTCAAGATTGCCCACCTCTCTGACGCAGACCGTCCGCTCATTAACTTTAGCTAATCTAAAGTTCCCAAATCACTTTTCATCCCCTCAAAGTTTCCCTCCTAAAATCCAACAGCCTTACACCACTATCCCAAACTTTACATCCAAACAATGGTGTTGCACTTTCAATGATGTGGTCACTTGTCCCCAGATACATGCTTGACCCTTTTGGAATGATTACTGTGGTTCTTTCCTGGCCAGGTGAGCAACCTCGTGGTGTGGGAGATAGTGCGGCAGCCTGACCTGGTACAGCGCACTGCCATCATCGAAAAGTGGGTGGCAGTGGCAGACATCTGTCGATGCCTGCACAACTATAATGGCATACTGGAGATTGCTTCTGCCATAAACCGCAGCGCCGTGTTCCGCCTCAAGAAAACCTGGGCTCGGGTTAGCAAACAGGTATTGGGGGTCCACTCATTTTGTGGCATTTGTAAGTTATTTTAGAAGCTTGTGGAGGAACCAATATTTTTGTCCGACACATGGTCCTTTGAACATTGCAAAATGATGTACGGAACTGTGTGATGATATCCTGTTGCAGACGAAAGGCATGATTGAGAAACTGCAGAAGATTGTATCCTCTGAAGGAAGATTTAAGAACCTGCGTGAAACACTTAAAAGGTTGGTTTTATAAAAAAAATCGATGTTAATTTGAGAGCGATTTCCGAGTTTTTACCTTGTGTTCTGTTATCATGTCCTTGTTCGTAAGCTTGGCTGGCCCTGTGTTGAAAAATCAAAATGGATATCTCCAACATGACCTTTGAATGTTCTTATCATAAGCAAAGTCATGGAATGTTGAATGTTCTAATTATAAGCATCAGGATTTGAAGAGTATAGTGCAGGAGAGTCTCGTAAAGTGGAATCCCACCCCCTTCCCCTCCCCTCAAAAAGGTACAGGGCACATGAGTACAACATATTGATGTGGCATCTCCAGAAGGAATTTTTTTTTAAACAAAACAGCAAAACAAATTAACACTCACCCTTCTTAAAATTCTACATTTAACCTTATATGACTTGACCTGCTGGGTCAGAATATCAATTAACTGCTGCTGCTGCTACTTCTTTAACGGCCCCAATTATTCCCAACTTGTGGGGTTAGCCAGGCGACATTTTTTTTGCCCGTCTTTCATGAACCGGATAACCAGGATGGACATTCGACTGAAGGTGGTAGGAATTTGTAATTTGTTCAGGGTGCTGGCAATAACTCGTCCACTCTTCTCTAAACACACAATGGAATCTTTAACATTCACCAATGACCCAAGCTGGCAGACAGTTCATCCGGCTTAACAACCTCCCGATTGATGCATCGCTCTGCCAGCGAAACCCCAGAACGACAGTGTATAGCTGGGTCGAGATTCAAACTCAGGCTGCACAACTGAAAGATGAGGTCCTGCCACCTTCAGTCGAACTATAAGCTATCTGCCAGTCCTCATAGGATGAATAAACTGTCCCCAAAAGTGTGACTTAATTTCTCTGGAATGACTCAACTGATTTTGGGAGAAAATTAAAAAAAAAAAATTCTCCATTAAACTGTTCATTATAAACCAAGTTAGAAATTGCTCATTAAACGGGTTTGCCCACCTGAAGTGTTCCTGGCTTGATCAAATCTGTTATTACGAGTGTTCCTTCTAACGTGTCTCGACTGTGTTTTCCATTGGTTTTCCAGTCGGATGATTTTTGAGGATGTGGTGCTTAACCAGGAACTTGTGGAGTAAAATAGCTTTGTTTGTGTTCTTCACTAGCTGTGACGCCCCGTGCGTGCCGTACCTGGGAATGTACCTGACCGACCTCGCACTGATTGAAGAAGGAACGTCAAACTTTACTCCTGAGGGCCTCGTAAACTTCTCCAAAATGCGAATGGTGAGGAAAACACGGTGTGTTCTCAAGGTCTGCTTCCATCGATGGCATTGAGACAACTTGGCAGTGAAGTGGTATTTTGTGACTGCATATTTGATGGGGATTGAACCACTAAATTGATACAATGGTTGCCTGATCATTACTGGAGCACTGCTTACCCTCCGATGTGGCACCTCCGTAGATGCACAGGAATTTTTGAATTTTATCAGGGCATGGGCCCGAAGCTATAGGTTTTGAAAAGGCTTTTTAGTATTATGATATTCAAAAGTGAGTCCTAGTTGATTGGATGATCAGCTTCATGAATTGTCGTGAAGCATTGTCATGCCCTCAGCAACCCTAACAGCCATGCCCTCAGCCAATGATGCTACCCCGCAGCCTTGTACTGTATACGAATGGAGAAGTCGTCTCCATTCACTGCTACACCTGGTGGAACTGCCCAGTTGAGCAAAATTCCAATGTGGTCAGAAAACTAACTTTGTTATCGTTCGTATGCAGCACATGGCTGTGGGTTCACATCAGTTCTCACAGGGGTAGGGATGTGTCGCTGATGCAGTGCCCCCTGTAGGTTAGAGCAGGAATTTGGAATTTGGCCAAGGTGCCGTGATTGCTCGCTTACTCTTCGTGAAAGACACAGTTGGATTTTTAACGTCCACCACCTAACGTTTGCAACGCCATCCAAGAGATGGCACACATATAGATGCCTCACCCTACCGGAAACACCAATAGGGTTGTCGGTTGTATTCTGAGGGGAATCAATTATAAATCAAAAGAGGTGGTTTTAACGTTGTAAAGGAATTTAATGAGGCCTCATCTCGAATATTGTGTGCAGTTTCGTTCATCATACCTAGAGGCCCTGTCACACCTTGACGTTTTAGCCAGCGTATGGCAAGGTCTCAAAATGTATGTAAAACGCTGGCGTACGCTGAACTATTGATGGTGGTTTTTTTAGTTTTGGGCATATAATAACGTGTTGAACGTATGCATAACGTATTAGTAACGTACACAGAACGTTTGAATCACATATAGACAACTTATACCAAGGAATGCTGAGCGTGTTGTCGGCGTTCACAACCTATGCCCAACGATAGTCTAACTTATGCATAGCGCGTGGCAGCGTATCGCCGACGATCATGTGGCGTAGGCTATTCATAGGCTGCGGTTCGACGATTCAAATCATAACTGCACTAGACATCGAAGTGTTAAGCCGCTGTCACACCTTGACGTTTAGCCAGCGTATGCCGATGTATGAAAAATTTGCCGAACCAAGCTGGCACACGTCGAATACGTTATGGGTAAGTTTTGTATACGTTAAGAGCACGCTGGCATACGTCGTAGTACGTTGGCATACGTCGTCATATGCCAAGTACATCGAGAAATTTTCAGCATGTTGAAAATTTCTCGACGTACTCGACGTATGACATACATTCCGCATATGCTGGCATAAGTTGAAGGAACGCTACGCAATCGTTGACACACGTCGACATACGTTACTTTACGTTACTCATAAGTCGAAACACGTCAATGTAATGGTTAGCGTCAGTGTTCCAGACTCCCTGTTTTTTTTTTTTCTTCGGTATGACGGTGATGTTGACACTTCGATTTCTAGTGCGGTTATGATTTAAATCATTGAGCGGCAGCCATATAATTATATTATTTTATAACCGCACTAGAAATTGAAGTGTCAACATCACTGTCATACCAAAGAAAAAAAAAAACAAAAAAAAAAACAGGGAGTCTGGAACACTGACGCTAACCATTACCTTGACGTGTTTCGACTTATGAGTAACGTACAAGTAACATGTGTCGACATGTGTCAACGATCGCGTAACGTGCCTATAACACGTTACTCATAGGTTAGAAATAAGTTTCGGGTATGCTAAACATGACCTCGAAGTGTTTCGACTTATGAGTAACTTACAAGTAACGTGTGTCAACGTGTGTCAACGATCGCATAACGTGCCTTCAACTTATGGCCAGCATTATGCGGAACGTGTGAGTCATACGCTGGCATAAATTTCAAGCATAGAAAATTTGTCTAACACCTCGGTGTACTATGACGTATGCCAGCGTACTCTGACGTATGCCAGTGTACTACGACGTATGCCAGCGTGCTCTTAATGTATACAAACTTACCCATAACGTATTCGATGTGTGCCAGCATTTTAGCCAAATTTTGCATCCGTCAGGCATACGCTGGCTAAATCGTCAACGTGTGACAGGGCCTTCAGCAAGGATATAGCTGCCATGGAGAGGGTTCAGCGCAGGGAATACCAGATTGATTCTGGGCATAGCTAGACTTAACTATGAGGAGTGGCTGAAGGAGAAAGAAGATGAATATGAGGGAATTTGTTAGAGATGTTTAAGATAATGAAGGGTATCGACAAAATAAGTGCAGATGGGGGTTTCAGCAGAATAGACTGTTCAGACCAGGGGCCAGAGCCTGAGAGTAGAGAAGATGAGGATTAGGACAGTGTTAACAATGGGGTCTTTCCATCGGAGAGCAGATAATGCATGGAGTGCTCTCCTTAGAAAGGTAGTGGCAGCAGAAACAGCAGAAAAGTTTAAATTGTAATTAGATAGGTGCCAAGATGCATTGGAGATAGAGGGGTATGGGGATATTGGTGGGACTTGTGGGTACGTATCTTGTGTGTTGATGGGTGATTGTTTCTGGTGCTGGTACAGTGCAGGTAGGATGTGCCGAATGGGCTCCTCGTGCCCCAAAGTTCCTTGTATGCCCTTGTATTTGTCTAGAGTCACAGCACCACACTCACACTATGGATTCCACCGTTAAATGCATAATTTATACTATTACTCTCGGATTTGGTCACCTGATGAGGTAAATTGCATACATCTTTCTTCCTGCTTAGTATGCTTAGCTTGGTTATGCAGAAAATTCCAGAGGTAAGCCATTGCTCTGTTTGCCTTTCTGTGCAGATTGCTCACATAATCAGAGAGATCCGGCAGTTCCAGCAATATAACTTCAACATAAAACTGCAGCCTCAGGTGATCCCATTGACTATATTGAACAACAGCAACCACCAACAAAAACGGAATCCCTCGTTTGATGCTCTTATCCAAGCACTTTCCTCGTTATATTGTGATGCCTCAACCCCCACATTGTTGTTCAGAAATAAACTAGCTTTGATACCCTTACCTGTTATATTCATTGCCTGTTCTTCCTGTTATTCAGGCAGATAGACTGTATTGCTATCTTCGAATGTCCCTGTGCCCTATGTAATCCGTCCACGCTTCTTTGTGCGACTTTGACACTGTCGAACAATATTTAAGAATAATACAAGATAATGCAAAGTTAATTTACTTGAAATAACACCGATATAAAGTATGCATGATAAAGAGTTCAAACTTTGCATTATCTCCTGAATCATGTGATGTCCAAAGTACTACTCTTTCTTTCTGTCCGGTTTTGGATTGCCCAACCACGCGTTAAACTCCCATTTATTACATCGTTTTTATTGAGCCCACTTGGCACTCACTCAAAGGTCTCGTAATTGGAGCACACAATCTGGAAATAAGAATTAGACCTGATCTTTCTTATTCATGCTGTCCTCTGGATGTTGTGGGATTTTTCTCTCTTGAAATCCCGAAATCCTTCAACTCTTCCTCCAACACCAGATGATTCATAATCTCGCCTTTAGCTGGGATGTGCTGTTCCTCTATTCTGATTAATAAAGGAGGAGCACATCCAAGCTAAACCGTTGCCATTCTCAACTCGTGGGGCTGTGATCCCAGATGAATGTCCGATATATAGCGTGTGTATTAATTTGTCCATTGCCTCATAACGTCCTTGAATTCCTGTAAATGTAATGTCTTCTTAATGTCCTTGACATGTGATTTGTGCAAAAACTCCTCCGTTAGCTTTGGATTGTTTAAAAATTTATACGAAGTGATGGAGTTCGTAACTGCACCAAATCCAATAGCTGTTTCCATGCTCTCTGATAATAATCGATAATTGGTTTCGATATTTTTCTCTCTTCAAGACTGAGGCTCATGGAAGAGCGAGGTGGCGGAGGTAATGAAGTGAAAGTTGGGCATCTCTTGGACACAATAAGCAAGGGGATGAAGGAACAGGAGAAAAACAAGAGAGGAGGGAAGGAAATGCAGCAACATGCAAGTAAGAGGGTTGGGTTAGGGGAGGTTCATGTGGGTAAGAAAGATCATGGGTCAGGATGGGGGATGACACGAGATGGTGGTGCACTCCCAGCTTTTGAAACACTGGAGGGATGAGCGTCTCTGCAAGGTGATTCCACACATGGGAGAAGCAAGAAACAAAATAGTTGGAGTGCAGTCAGCCTGGATTTTGGAGTGCAGTCAGCCTGGACTAGGAGGGGTTACTGGAAGAATGTGTGCATCTTGCAGTATATCTGGAGGGTCTGAGGACTGAGAGCAGAGTAAGCAAAAACTGATGGAGAAGCAGTTTAAAAAAGAGATTACCAACCTGCCTAAGATGTAAGAGCTGCATATATTGTTCTTCTGCCACATTATTGGAAATTACCATCACATTGAGAGCTTTTGACTCGACAGAATCCATCAGACGCATGTGATGCTGTGACCTCAGTCCTTGGGGAAGAGCAGTTCTTGATTGAGATATGGAGAAAGCCTATATAGACTAACACACACACACACGCACGCGCACACACACACACACACACACACACACACACACACACACACACACACACACACACACACACACACACACACACACACACACACACACACACACACACACACACACTAAGGCCATTTTTTCCGTGCACGAGCAGGGGTTAGCCTTACAGATCCCAGGACAATCTTCAATCATGGTTACCTTTTTGAGGCAATGTTTTTTTTTATGGCCAGATGCCCTTCCTGACACCAACCCTTCAGTTGCTTCTTATGACATGCAGGGATACAGTGTACCTATTCTAAACTGGGACATCCCAGCAAGCTGGTACTCATTTTGCTGACCTTGAAGAATGACAGGCTGAGTCAACTCCACCTGGTATTAATTCAACCAAACAACAGTCAAGCAGGATTTGAACTCAGGGCCCTTGGGTCCCAAGGATCCCAAGCCCACTGCCCTAACCATGAAACCAGCACCAGGCTTCCCCATATAGAATAAGTAGTTCTGATTTGAACTTCTGACTTTAAATCCTTTAAATCAAGATTTTAGTCTCACTATCTGCCATGATCTTTCCTGGGGAAGCCACATTTCCAAGCTGGCCTCCAAAGCCAGTGGCCAAATGGGCATCCTCCGTCATGCAAAGGCCTTCCTTGGTACACCTGAGCTCTTGACCATGTACAAAGCTTTCATCCACAACCTGATGAAGTACTGCTCTCCCCGCTCTGGGTTGGTGCTCCCGCCTCTCACCTTTCTTGGCTTCATGCTGTGAAAAACCAAGGCATTTAGGATCATTGGTATCTCCCGCGATGAGGCTGCGTCGTTGAGTCTCTCGCGCTCTCTCACCACAGTTAAGTCATGGTCTTTCTATGTTCTACCATCTCCTCTCTGGCCTCGCTCCCCCTTCTCTGTATGCGATCTGACTCCCCCCCCCCCCATATTTTTGCATGGCACTCAAGGTCCACCAGCAACCCCCTTCTGGTGAAACTACCAAATTCAAGAATCACTGCTCACCTTCACTCTTTCATTCTTGTTTTTTCCTGCCTTTGGAACAAACTCCCACACTCTTCAATCCCACTCTTCCCTCCATGTCATCAAAACAGTTGTTCACTAGCATCTCTTGGCTTCCCCATCCAAAACCACAATCTTTTCTACCCCCTTTAATCGACTCCAAACCCCCATTCCTTCAAATTCCCTGCTTTCTTTCCTGAATGTCCCTGTAGTGTCCATCTTGTTTACCCTGTGTATCAGTCCAGTCAGGTCAGATTACAACTGTGACTTGCTACAGGTACCATGTAAACCTGTACTAACCTATTCCATGGTCGGGTTGTCGGCGACTAAACCATCTCCCCCACCAAGTTTCTTGGTGAGGAGGAGGGTGTATGATATGGACACCCAGCAGGATGAAGAACAAAACCTGTCAAAAGGCGGAGGAGCTCCTTGTGAGCAAAGAGCCATCCATGTCTCGTGCCCAACTGTGTCTGCGGACGTCCTCCTGTAATTGGATTACTTTTTACGAGGAGGTTGGTGGCAGGATTTGCACTCTGGCCCCGTAAAACCCTTCACTCCACAAACATTTTAAAAGCAAAAAAATCTGAAAACCCACTCCAGGAGAGCTCACTTATCTTCGCAGGAGAGCTCACTGGATGACGGGATTGGGGCAAAGCCTTCGGGACCCCCGATATTTCATGATAGGAGGGAAACCAGGGATAACATTCCCAGGTGAGATTGCGGTAGAGTGTGTTGGGGTGGTGCTGAGGTGTCGTCCGCCAGATGGCAGTCTCCTTGGGTTAACCTGAGACGGTCCCTTCAGGTGGGTGCCTGGAATGTCCTAAACCCAAGAGAGGATGATCACCTGTGTCTGTTATCATCTGAGCTCAAGCGTTTGAACATCGGTATTGCAGAAATATCTGAGGTTCGAAGACCCAATTGCGGCGAGATCATGGTGGGTGGTTACACCGTCTATTGGTCTGGTCGCTCTGATGGTTACCATGCCCAAGGAGTTGCTGTAGCTGTGTCCAACAAGCTGACCCCAATGATAACTGAGTTAACACCGGTCAACGAGCGTATTATGAGACAAAGGATTTGTCACTCCTTGGGTGTCATTTCCCTGGTCTCTGTATATGCTCCGACTGAGGCGAGTGATCTCACCATGAAGGACGCATTCTATGCCACACTCGAGTCTGTGGTTGATCAGTGCCCCAGACGAGATACACTTCTAGTCTTGGAGAATTTCAATGCATCGACTGGAACTGACAGGGATGGTTATGAGACATGTGTTGGTCCACATGGGTCTGGAACTGTGAACCAGAATAACACAAAGTTCCTTGACTTTGAAAGAAGTCATGGACTTAGGGTCGCTGGTTCATGGTTTCAGCGCCCAAAGGTTTATCGCTGGACTTGCTATTCCAACACTGGCGGTGTGGCAAAGGAGATTGACCATATGCTCAGTGATAGTCACTGGAGGATGACCCAGAACTGCAGGGTCTACCGGAGTTCTTCGTTCCTCAATACTGACCACTGGCTTGTTGTAGCACTTCTGAAGTTGCAGCTTAAATCCAGGAGAATGGTACCATTCCAGCCTAGGCTGGATGTTGGCAAGCTCAAGGATTAGAGGGTATGAAGAGTTTGCAAACAAGCTGACTGGAGATTTGGTGGGGGGAGGGGGGGTCTGAGTGCTTTGGGGGATACTGAAGAGTTGTGGAGTCCCTTCAAGACCACCATCATTGATGTTGCCGGAAGACGTCTTGGAACTCACCTGAGGGTGAAGAAGAATTTTGGCTCTCAAGGGACACTGGAAACCATTAACCAGAGTCGCAGGGCCAGGCTGAATGACAGAGCTGAGCTGTTCAGGGAGCTGAGGCGTAAAACTGTACGTGCACTAAGGGTGGACAAGGAGGTCAATGTGCGAGGTATCTGTGAGGGGGTAGAGCATCACCTATGGTCAAGTGATTCTCGTCCCGCTTACAGGGGAATTCACGCATTGTGTTCATCTAAGCCCATCCCTCGGTGTACTGCAGTGAGAGCAGAGGGTGATGGGCTCTTGACAGAGGAGTCCGAAGTGAAGGCCCGCTGGGCCGGTTACTTTGAGCGGCTGTACCAGGCTGATCCAACAGCTGTCAAGTTGGATGTCAGGGGTGTTCCAATCCCAATTGCTGACCCTCCAATCAACTGTGGTCCACCTTAATTTGTGAAAACACGGGCTGCAGTGAACCGGTTAAAATGGGGTAAGGCTCCTGGGATCTGTGGCATCCATGCTGAACTTCTCAAGGCTGGTGGAAATACTGTACTCGTGTTGTTGCATGCAGTTCTGTGCTCTGCCTGGAACACAGGCATCATCCCAACTGACTGGAAGAGGGGCCTTGTTGTCCCTCTCTGGAAAGGGAAGGGTGATCGTCAAGACTGCAACAACTACCGATGTGTGATCCTGCTCTCAGTGCCGGGCAAGGTCTTTTCTCGGATAATTTTTGATCGGGTTCACCACCATCTGCTTGAGCACCAGCGTCCAGAGCATTCAGGCTTTACACCAAAGAGGTCAACGATTGACCGTATCCTTGCTCTTCAAGTCCTCACCGAACGCAGACGAGAGTTTCGACAGGGGCTGCTTGCAGCCTATGTTGATCTCTGTAAAGTGTTCGATTCAGTGAATCGGGATGCCCTCTGGACGATTCTTCTTCTTCGTGGGGTGCCACCAAAACCAATCGATCTGATGTCTGAACTATACTCTGGTACTAAGAGTACTGAGAATGCTGTGAAATGTGGTGATATCATCTCTGACTTATTTCCAGTTGTTACTGGAGTTCGTCAGGTGTGTGTACTGGCCCCCACACTTTTCAGCATTTGTATGGACTGGATTCTGGGGAGGATGTCAGAGAAATCAAGCTGTGGTGCATTATTTGGGAATGTCAAGATCTCTGACTTTATTTCGCAGATGATGCAGTCATCTTTGCGGAGACCCTAGATTTCCTTTTGGGGGCCCTCGCGGTGCTGAATGAGGAGTTGGAGCCGCTAGGGTTACGGGTTTCCTGGGTCAAAACTAAGATCCAGGCTTTCAATCACATCTTGGATGCTGTTATCCTGTCTGTACCCGTTTGTGGTGAGGATGTTGAGGTCATGGAGAGAGTCACTTACCTTAGCAGTGATATTCATGTCTCTGCTGGCTGTGAGCCAGAGGTCAACAGACGTCTGGGTCGGGCTTGGGGAGTCATGGATTCACTGGATCGTGGGGTGTGTCACTGCCGGTACCTGTGCGGGAGGATGAAAGTCTAAATCCTCAGGTCCTTGGTACTTCCAGTCTTGCTCTATTGACCAGGAATCTGAGATGGAGATTTAATTCCTTTGGTGCCAGGTCTTTTTGGAGAATCCTTGGCTATCACTGGTCGGACTTTGTGTCTAACGAGCGGTTGCTGAGAGAGACTCAAATGAGATTTGTTACTTGCATACTCCGTGCACATCAGCTGCGGCTGCATGAACATGTTGCTTGTTTCCTGATGCTGATCCTGCTCACCAGATTCTCTCAGT
The DNA here is from genome assembly GCF_056783735.1 of Eptatretus burgeri. Lineage (NCBI taxonomy): Eukaryota > Metazoa > Chordata > Myxini > Myxiniformes > Myxinidae > Eptatretus > Eptatretus burgeri. Next base: position 41,743,852 of record NC_140971.1, on the reverse strand, counting down.
GAGGGACCCTCGTGAATGGAGGATGCCAAATGGCCAACCACGTGCCTCGTTGTTGCAGCAGGTTGATCAGCATCTCACGGAGATGGGAGGGGGCAGGCATCTGCCTGGGGGATTGCCAGACGGAGGCCCCTGGAGTAGTGGCAGAAAGTGGATGCAGCGACCCACTGCTGTGGTGCATGCTCCCATATTCATGTACCCCACCCCATCCCTCTCCCTTCCACAGATCTCCTAATGTCTCTGTTCTCCACTGTTTGGTGCTACCCTCTCCTGCTACTCGTGTGTCCTGCGCCCCTTGTTATACATTCTATGTGTTGGCTCTTATATGAGCCTCGACATTGCTTTTAAAAAATAAAAAAACAAAGATTTATTTCAAGGAGAAACTTCAAATGATGTGGGATGCCCAATCTGTGGTGGCTTTGGAGGCTGGCTTTGATGTGTGTGTATGTGTATATATGTATATATATATATATATATATATATATATATATATGTATATATATATATATATATGTATATGTATATATATATATATATATATGTATATATATATATATATATATATGTATATATATATATATATATGTATATATATATATATATATATATATATATATATATATATGTATATATATATATATATATATATATATATATATATGTATATATGTATATATATGTATATATATATATATATATATATATATATGTATATATATATATATATATATATATATATATATATATATGTATGTATGTATGTATATATATATATATATATATATATATATATATATATATATATATGTATGTATGTATGTATATATATATATATATATATATATATATATATATATTTTTATATATATATATATATATATATATATATGTATGTATGTATGTATGTATATATATATATATATATATATATATATATATATATATATATATATATATATACATATACACAGGGGGCTGCAAAAGTAGGTATACAGTCATGAAAAACAAAACGTGCGCACAAAACAAAGAAAAATATACCATCAGAGATGGGGAATCCCCCGCCATTGAATGAAAAAGGTCATACATATTCCAGATAATGAGGGAGGTGAATTGGAAACAAGATACCATTTGGTCATCATCTCCAAAAAGTTCCCCAGGGCTGAGGAACGTAGTAACCAAAAATAATTGAAATCAAATAAGCGGTTTTCCATTTATTACAAAAAATATTTTTTCAAGATGGCCGCCCCAGTCAGCCATCTTGGATCTGGCCATGCCCAAAATCAATAGGGTTCTTCCTTTTCAGGTGGTTCATGTGTGACCCAATTTTCAAATCGATATGGAAAACAGTTTATGAGTTATCGCACTCACAGCTAAAAATGTTGACGGACGGACGGACAGCCGGACGCCCTGGGTGACAACAATATCCCCCTTCCGCCACGCGGTGGGGGATAAAAACAAAAGATGTATTATAGAAAAAATTACGAAAATAAAAATATTAAAAATGGTAATAATGATTTTAATGAATTAAATGAATTCTAGTATTAAATGAATCCTTGCACCACTATTATAATACTGGTAATACTAGTATAATCCTGACTGTATACCTACTTTTGCAGCCCCCTGTGTGTGTATATATATATATATATATATATATATATATATATATATATATATATATATATATATATATATATATATATATATACACATACACAGTAGTACCTCTACTTACGAATTTAATTCGTTCTGTGAGTAGTTTCGTTACCTGAAACCTTCGTAAGTAGAGACGCCTTTTGAATGTAAATGCGCTAATCCGTTCCAAGCCCCGCAAAATTTGGACATTTTTTTTTTAATAAATCATAAAAATGCATCAGAACATGAAACAAATACATGTTAAAATTAGATTACTGCACAATAAACATAAAACGAGAGGCACATCATGTAAAAAACAAAGAATAAAGGAAATAATAAAAATATTCATTTACCTTTTAACTGCTATTCTCGTTACTTTTTGGCCTCTTTGTTTACTGGTCCTTATCAGCAGTGTTTTTTGCCTCGCGTTTCGTGAAGAATTGATCCAATGACGTCTGCTTTTGCCGGCTTTTAACAATCCGTCGGAAATGCGCGAGGCAGACATCGTCATAGTGCGCGATAGCCCGACTTGTGAACACTTTTTCCGGGTAATTCTTTTCAACAAATTCCGAGACTTCATGGAATTTTCCTAAAATGTCTTTGATTTGGGCTGATGGAATAATGGCTGCCTCCTCCTCCTTCTCCTCCTCGTCCTCTTTGAACTCCTCCTGCACCGCGGTGTGTTGCATCACCTCCAATTCCTGCAGCTCCTTCGTCGAAAGCTCCTCGTTGTGCTCCTGAATCAGCTCGTTGATGTCCTCGTCATCCACCTCAAGACCCATGCCCTTTCCCAGCGAAATAATTTCGCCATGGCGAAGAACAAAGTGAAGTCCAGTCCTCCTTTTAAACTTCTCGAACCACCCACGCGATGCCTTAAACTCCTGGTGTAGTCCTTGCACCGAATTTCCCTCGCCTGTATCCTCCTTCACGAGGTCAGTGAAGATGGCGGTTGCCTTTGCGCAAATTATGGCCTCTGTCACTGTGTCACCAGCGATCTCTTTCTCCTTTATCCACACGAGTAACAACCTCTCCATCTCATCGTTCACTGCCGACCTCCTCTTGGAAATGACAGAGAGGCCTTTGGAAGGAGCCGTAGCTTTTAGGGCTTCCTTTTGTTTTATTATCGTGCCGATCGTAGATATATTACGGCCATATTCTTTTGCGAGATCAATCAAACGCATCCCCTTTTCATACCTTTCTATTATCTCTTGCTTTGTTTGTATGGCCAGAAAAACTCTTCTTCTTTTCTCCTTGTCCACTTTTCTTCATTGCTTTCTTGGGGTCCATTGTGAATAAAAGTTACTGTAATCCACACGCGTACTGTACTGTAACACTGTCCGAGCACTTCGTAGCGGGACCATAGACTGTATACAGTATAACTATATTTACAGAGCGGGACGGGGACACGAAGAGCATGCTGGGATACACGCATACGCAAAGGGTTGCCAGGCAGATTTTAGGCGATAGCCAATGGCAGAGCAGCTACAAGTTTGTTTACGTTCGGGAAACTCTGGGAGCAGCGCATACTGTACTGTATTTTTGACTTCGTATCCTGAAACGCCTTCTTAACTAGAGGCAATATTTTCCCGTTCAGGCGCTTCGTAACCTGAAACATTCGTATGTAGAGACATTCGTAAGTAGAGGTACCACTGTATATATATATATATATATATATATATATATATATATATATATATATATATATATATATATATATATATATATATATATATATATATATATATATATATATATATATATATATATATATATATATATATATATATATATATATATATATATATATATATATATATACGAGAGGCCGCTCGACTCCAATGGCGGCCGCCTCGCCCACCGGAACGGACAATTCTGTCGTGACCCTCTCGGAACAACGCCGGGAGCTAGTCACCTGTGGGGGTTTAACCCCACCACGACCGTGCCAATTGCCCACCCGCGCAGGATAGGGTTGCTCGCCAAATTCGATCTACCTAAGTACCTGCGCGGATGGTCGACCGGGCCGCAGGCCGACTCCGGACACGAACCGCTTAAGCGGTCCGTTCCGTGCTATCGGGATAACTGAGCGGTGTTATCGTCGGCCTCGACGGTTCCGATTAATTATCGGGCGTATTAAGCCCACGACGAACCCTTTACTTGAAGCAGGATGGAGGGTCAATCAAGAAAAGACGAAGCGAAACGGGAAAACAGTTCACACAATGCACATTTATTACGTGACACACGGAAAGCACACATATACAGCCAAACAGTCAAAATGCACATATATCAGTAAAACAAAAGAAACAATGACGCAGAGTTACTACCGACTACGCGCACACATGGCAACACTTATACAGTTCTACTTTCCAGACGACACCAACACACATTTACTCAAAAGCAAAGGAAAGAAGCCACCCTCATAGACAAGGGGGCAGATGGGCCTGTAGGCCAATATATGCGCTGGACCTGAAGGAGCGGCCAGGTCCGCGAGATCGGGTGGGTCCTACCCGCGTCCTCGTGACGCGTTGGCGGACGAGCCGCAGACGTGGCCGCGTGGCTGTGCCCCGACTCCATGCTCCTTTGCGGGTTTCGTTGGCACGACATTTGGAGTGGGGTGGGAACGGGGCCCCCTTTGTTGCACTATCTCAGCGCGGGGGAAAAGGGGGAATTGTTGATGCCCTGGGGGAGGGAGAATGGCTGGCTGGCTTGGGTCCCACGACGAGCGATCTCCCACCGCGACCTCGTCGCCAACCGCCGTCCTTCTCGCCTCGGACCCGAGCTCCTTGGCCTCTTCCCACAACTCTCCTCAGCCGACTGCAGAACCCAACTCGATGGCTTCGCCACCCGACTCCACACTCTGCCGCTGCCACACTCTGCTGCTGCCATACTCTGCTCTCCAACCAAAAACTGACTCTCCTCGATTCGCCTGGTGCTCGCCGTTTTATAGGCTGGCAGGAGAAACAATATGCAAATGTGGACGCTCGCCCATTGGACGGAGGAAAAGTGGGCGTGAACCTCCCCTGATCCTAGAATTTGCATATTTTGATTTCACACAGACGCGCCTGGAGGCGGGGCCAAGCCGCTCCGCGCTTGCTGATTGGACTGATCAGAAGTGGTCGTGTAGCATTCTTGATCCGAATTCTCCCTGAGAAAGGCCGCTATTTGCACTCGTGGTTCGGTGCGTATCTTGAACGAGCCCAAGACAGCCTGATGCTCAGTGTTCACAGGTGGTGCGGGAATGGCCGTAGAAGGAGAGAGGTGAGGGTGGTGGAGGGTTTTTGGTGGTGGTTTGATGGTGATGGCGGTTGAGACGTGGTTGGTTCACAATAAAGATAGAACAGAAAAACGGCTATCTCAAAGCGTCGCAGCCTGAATGAATCACATATATCCCCTCTAAACATCGGGTTTGGGGCTAACCACACATGTACTTAGAGTTATCTCACCTACGGGCCGTGAAAGGTGGTTTGCGAATTTCCACAGCCGTAACAATATAAATATATATATATATATATATATATATATATATATATATATATATATATATATATATATATATATATATATATATATATATATATATATATATATATATATATATATAGCCTGGTGTTGGCGCAGTGGTTAGGGCAGCGGCTTGGGATCCAAAAGGTCCTGAGTTCAAGCCCCGTTGGGCCACTGAATTAATACACCAGGGGGTTGACTCAGCCTGTCATCCTTCCGAGGTCGGTGAAATGAGTACCAGTATACTGGGCCGGTGTATACCCTGGTTAAAATAGGTGTACCATATCCCTGTGTCGTAAGAGGCGACCAGGGTTGCGTCAGGAAGGGCATCCGGCGTAAAACATGTGCCAAATCTCTATGCGGATCATGCGGATGATCCGCTGTGGCGACCCTTAAAGGGAGCAGCCGAAAGACGAAGAAGATATATATATATATATATATATATATATATATATATATATATATATATATATATATATATATATATATATATATATATATATATATATATATATATATATATATATATTGGCCCGGAAGAGGTAATGACTGATGTTGAGGCCGAGAAGTTCAAGATACTGAACTTTTTCCAGTGGCTGACCATGGAAGTACACAGGTGGGTTCGTTTGACGATCCTTCTGGAGTGACAGGTTGGAATGGAGAGATTTTCCAGCATTGAAGGACATGTTCCATGTGCCAATCAGCATGTAATTAGAAGACTGGTGTTGGCTTAATGGTTAAGATGGCTGGCTTAAGATCTTACTATCTCGAGTTTGAGCCCCTGTTGTGCGTTGAATTAATACCAGGTGTGGTTGACTCAGCCTGCCATCCTTCCGAGGTTGACAAAATGAGTAACAGTGTACTGGTAATAGAAGGCACGGTATCAGCGGCACAGCTGCACCCCCAGAAAATGATGTAAAAAGTAGCCACAGGCTCCACACGATATCTCGCCACATGTCATTATTTCCAGATTAGCAGAGAGTGATGCAAGCTGTTGTCTGCCTATCAGTCAGATGTATTGGTGTATGTCCATGTGGGGTCGTCTGCAAAAAGGAATAGATGGTTTTCCAGAGCATCGAACTGCCCTAGTTCCACAGCTTAGAACTTGTTTTCTGCTGCTAACATTATTGTGAATGTATTCTTGGGACCACAGATTTGACCTCGAGGCCAGTTCATCGAACATTTTTGGTGTATTTGTGTGTTGTGAAATGCTAATATCTTCAAAAACTGTACGATTTTTGTCCAATCACCAATGACCACTTATTCAGTTTCAACCCCTCCCCCCACCCTTTACTGCTCCTCCTGCCCTTCACCCCTCCAAGCCGCACCTATTCATATGCTTTGATCTAGAATCTCATTTATTGTTAAACTGTCCCAAATATCAGATGCATTAAATCTTTATTTTCTTTTAATCTCGTTCGCTTCATTTCCAGATCTGCAGTTACCTCCTGGACCAGTCGGTACATAAAGATGACGAATGCCTGTACGCACTGTCTCTACTGCACGAACCACGCCTTCTTACCTGATGTCGATCAGACGGAGCACAGTGCAAAGCCCTCCAGGTCGGAGGTGTAGCCTGCCGCCTGTTTTCCCCGTGGTTGAACCAATTGGTGTAAACTTACGGTGTGAGGTTCAGCCAACACTCCCCACCCGTTTCCATTGCAGGGCCAGTAGCAATGCATTGCTTCCACTGAAAAGACTCATCGTGGCAGAGCAATTGATGATTGGGGAGGGGTGGGGGGGGGGAGAAAACGCAGCAGGCTTGTGTGCCCATAATGAAGACAACGATGTAGTTTTTTTTCTTGAAAACCTTTTTTGTGAAGTTTATTTTTAAATTACAAAAAATATGCGAATAACAGCCTAGCCACCTCAGGGTCTTTGCCTTAATGTTCTGGTCAGCTATGTGACATGTTCACAGCTTGATAGAAAGTGAATAACTTTCTGAACTGGTTCACAGGCAGTTGGTTTGACTTTGGTAGAGCTGCATGCTCCATCGGCAATGTGCTTGTTACATGTCATCATCATGCCATGATGCTGAACCCATAAGTGGCAAGATTTTGGGCGTTGAGCGTCAAGAGTGAGGTGAGGAATGTCTTTAACTATCATTGCCAATGGGCCTGCTTCATATAAGGAAACGTCATTTATTTCTAAGTCGTACGATTAATAAAAAGCAAAACATCCTCGTGTTTTCTTCACTGAGACCTGCATGATATTATTATTATTATTATTATTATTATTATTATTATTATTATTATTATTTTCTGAGTTTCATTGTAGTCTTCTTACGATGTTCTGATGAAATGCAAAATCGGAAAGGTGCCTGATTCGCTTATTGGAGCAGCATGGACATGTGGGTTTTTGGGGAAAGTGGAGGTGTCTGGCTTGTGTGAATTTCGGAATTCTATGTATGAAACGGGGATGGACATCTGATGATGTGCTCCATTTTGTTTGGACAACGTACCGACAACCACGGCACATCCTACAAGATGCAGAATGACTGTGCAATAACGAAGAGGATCTGCTCACATTGCTTTGATGTTACAAATTTAAGTTTCTGGTGATGCATGTGTGACATGCTCTCATTTTGGGATATAAATTCACCAACGTCATTGCTATTCGCTATATTGCTCTGACACCCACGTTTTATCGATCAAACGGCATCATTGTTGAGCCTCACAAGCTGCCTATTGCAGTCATGTGATGCCCCCTTCCCTCTGGTGCACACAATGCCTGCGCAGTTCTGAATGAAGGCCACTGAAAGGTCGAAACCTTGGACCTGAGCCTGACCCATTAGCAGAGAGCTGTACAAGTTGGTGGTGCCTTCAGTTTTGAATATGAACAGCACCATTCATGTCAATGCATCTCCACCTGGGTCGTGAGCTCATTAGGTCCAAGGGATTTCATCACTGTGCTATCTTGAAGGAGATGAAGTGCTTTAACATTCCATGACTGTTTGTAAACATTGCTTTAATTAAAATTTGCTAATTACTAAAACATTCGTGTGCTGTTTCCTTATGTTTTTTAAACTTGAATTATTTTCACTTTTTTATTTTTAAACATGTCAACACTGCCTCCTCGATGTTTGCAGATTGTGATCATCTGAAGTGTCAGAACCTTACCATGATGCTTCATCACCCCACTACAATTACACTTATCTATTATTTCACCTGCAATGTTAGACTGGCAGGATGATTAACAAACAGAATTCTCAATATCATCCCATAAGCTCCTGAATTTTCCCTTTAATGGTGGCATCCATTTCCATAATTTTGGCTGAATGGTTGAGTTGCACCAGTCGTATTGATTGGCTCTCCCAATGTAGTCAAATAATCTCATCAGCTGCACATGCCACATACTTGTTGCCCCACGCACACAAACTGAAAAGTGGGGTTAATCAATTGATTCACTTCTGTCTGTTTTGTCTACAAACTTAATTTTTTGATTGAGGAACTTCTTAATTTCAATTGAACGTTATATTTTGAACATGAATCGGAAAACGAACCTGTACTTTTGCTCTGAATTCGTCCTGATCGTGCATGGGCAAAGAGGAGTGAGATTAATTTTTACTCTGCCGGTCTGGCAATCGAACAAAACTGAAAATTCTTCCAAACAGGAAGCTTACGTTTTTTTGAGAAAGGATTTCATAAAGGACACCAACAACAAGCACAAATAACGAATGTAACGTATTGAATAAGGTGGTCTACAATACGTTGAATCAATGGTGGTAAACTTCCGGAACTTATTTTTCCTCCGACCTTGAAAATAAATCTTAATTTTATTTCAATTTAACTATATACTTAAACAGAGCAGAAGACAAATCGCCTTTTTTTTTTTTTAGCATTTTTCAAAAGCCTTCTGTTTAGCAGTATTTGCAAAAAAAATATTACGGCATTATA
>NC_140971.1:41662329-41729829 GCF_056783735.1 Eptatretus burgeri | reverse complement strand
TTAGAAATGTATATGTGTAGTAATGTAGAGTCCATGGTCCAGGATGGAATCCCCGAGCAGGAAATGTTGATTGTGCAGGAACACGGACTCGCCCAACTGAACCCAGAGCCCGAAATGGGTGCGGCAGCGGTCGCGGTGTATGACACCTCCCCCCCCCCCTCTCCACCAAAACCCTTCCCCAACCCTTGCCGAAACGGCTCAGCTGAGTGCATCCAACATGGCCCAGCTATGCGCCATGCTGGCGGCAATGAACACCAAGATGAATGCGAAAATGATCGAAAAAATGGATGGAAATACAAAGGAAATGAAAGGCATGAACAAACAAATGATCGAAAAAATGGATGCGAATATGAAAAACGAAATGAAAGGCATGAACGAAAAGATGGATGCGAATGCACAACAAATAATCGAAAAGATGGATACAAACGCAAATGAAATTATAAACGAAATGAAAGGCATGAACAAGCACATGAAGGAAGAAACGAAAAAGCTCCGGGGTGAGACGCAGAACATGGGCCGATGCCTGCAGGCGGGCATGAAGGCCGTGACAAAGGAAATAATAGTTGAGACAAGGGAGGTAAAGGGTGAAGAGTTGGCAGAGACACGGGAGATAGAAAAATAGAGGAAAGACTACACGAGGAAGACGGGGTAAGTGACGCGCACACACACACAGAGGTAGTGGAGGATAATGGGGGTGAGCTGGCGGACTGGGTGGAGACCCAGTGCGAGCACCTGGATGACCTCCTCCAGGAACGAGGGGAGGGAGTCTGCCCCCTCGAGGCGAGTCACGACCAGGTGAGTTCGGTCGTGCTTTGCGAGGTTGAGGGGACGAGTGCTGTGGACAGGTGCACGGAGAGCTTGGGGGGTATAGAGGCCCCGGAGACTCTTGTGGGGACACGAATCCCCAGTGTGGTTGTCCCTGTGTGTGTGGTGCAAGGTGTGAGTGCGTCCCCGTGTGTGGAAGCGACCCCGTGTGTGAGTGGTGTGGTGGCGATGGTGCCGGAGTACGTGCTTCCCAGCACGCCGTGTGTGGATGAGGCACGGAGTGTGAGTGAGGCACCGCGGGTTAGTGCCCCCGCGTGTGTGGGTGAGGCACCGTGTGTGGAAGAGACCGCGTGTGTGAGTGTCGCCGTGTGTATGAGTGAGGTACCGCGGGTGAGTGCCCCCGCGTGTGTGGATGAGGCACGGAGTGCGAGTGAGGCACCGCGGGTGAGTGCCCCGCACGCGTGAGTGAACGGCCGTGTGCAAGGTCGCTGTGTGCCAGGGAGACCGTGTGTGTGAGAGAGCGGTATGTGAGGGAGATGTCGGTTGGCATGCGGGAGCACGCAGCCGCGTCTCCCGGTGTGAATGTGATGGAGTGGACTGTGTGCGTCGTAACACGCAGGTATGCGTGTGTGGAATGGAGGCGACGACGGAGACATGTGAAGAAAGAAAGCCGAGTAGCGGCTGCAGTTGTTTCGCGGACCGTGCCGGGTTCACCCAGCAGTGAGCACGAGGTTCGTGCTGTGCAACGCACGAGACCACCACGTGCTCGCTTGCGAGAGTGAAGTCCCGGTCCGGAAACGCACGCGGTGGATTTGCCGATCCCGCGGACGGACAAAGTTTAGGCAGGTAAACGGATTTGGACCGGACGGGTTCTCCACGCGATCGTGTGTGTTAAGCTCCAACGGGCAAAGCACATGTGTTCGCGTGGGGAACCCCTCGAGACGTGGGGCTTGTGTTTTTTTTATGCGCACGGTGACGTCATGGCTGCACGTGGGGTTGGAATCCGGCAGGAGGGGTATCTCTGCCGGATGGTCCCGTCCAAGGAGGGACGAGGAACACGTGCAGCTGCATGACGTCACGGGCAGGTGCAAAGTGCGCGAGCTCTGAGTTGCCGCGCTGGCGCTGCGCATGTAAAGAAAAAAAAATAAAAAAAGAACAAGCCTCACTTTCGGGTACACAGGATTCCTGGGCAAGGGGTGGAAGACCCCCCTTGACCTGGGCACAGGATGAAAACTAGTTAGGGGGAAGGGTTAGCTTAGTTAGACCGACTTCATGGGGCAGGGGTAAGTCCTCATGGAGTCCGTGGAATGGATTAGGTGGAGGGATTTAGTGAGCTTTAGGTTGGGAAATAAAATGATTTATTTTGGAGACAGAGACAGACTTTGGATGTGTAGTGGGGACGTAGTTTAGCTACGTAGAGTTAAAAGGAACGTGCTATAGTTTAAGGGACGACGTGGGAGCACGAGTTAGTTAGGGGATGTAGATAGAAGGATGGCAGAGTTCAGCGGTGAGTGGGTTGAAGAGTTGTGGGTTGTGAGGTGAGTACGTGTACATGTTGAGTGAGTGAGGCCAGCGGGTCTGTGTGAGTGGAGTGAATGGGGAATGCATGGTGCGATGAGTGATTGGGGGGAGGAGTGACTCCCGTCCAAGGGACCCCCGGGGTCAGTGTAGATTGAGTTAGCTGGGTTAGTCAAATTGAAAAATGGAGGTCGTTTTGTTGTTGGTGGGAGTGTAGGCTCGAAACCCATTTGGAGGGGTGCAGGAGCCCTGTTGACGGGCTTGGGAGCGTGGCTGCGAAAGGTGAGTATCGCTGAGTGGGTACCCCGGGCACCAGGCTAGTCGGCCGCGGTAGGCCATGGGCCCATGGGGGGCTGGGATAGAGTAGTGGGCACGGGTGCGCCTGCTTGGTGCGGGGGCCCGGGGCGCCATTAGCCGCGTGGGCAGTGTTGTGGGCACGGGTGACCCTCGGAAAGGGGCCCGGGAGGCCGGCCTGCCACGTGTGCGTTTCAGGGGAGGTGCCATGGGGGGCACTCCCCGGTGTTAGGGAGCTGGTAGGCTCGGAGGCAGTGTAGTGCCTGGGGGTGCCATAGCGGGAGATTCGGCAGAGGGTCGTGCCTGCCGGAGGGAGCCACGTGTCCCAGCCAGGAGACCGTGTGAGGGCACGGAGAGAAAATTGGGGGGTGAGGCCCGAAATTGTGAGGACACCAACACAGGCGACGGGAATCTGGGTTGATAGAACCAATAGTTTAAGCGAGAGGCGCTTGTTGAAAGCCCCGGGGTAGTTTAGCAGTTAAATGGTTAGGGTAGATTAGGAGATGTACCCCTCCGCACCATCCATCCCCTCGCTGTCGTTGTGGGCCGCTGGACCCACTTGGTGTTAAGATCGCCGAACTCTGGGGAGGCCATTCTGAGGCTTCGTTGGGCCTCGGCACAGGACGCTAGCTCTCCCTTACTCCCCTCCGGGAAGGGAACGTAGGGGTTGGGAGTAGGCTAGGTGACAGGATAGGTTAGCCGAACAAAGACGATAAAGGGGGTTAGGGGACGATTTATAGTGGGGAAGTAAACATAAAAATAAAAAAAATAAGTTGGGGCTAAATTGGGGTTTGACAAATTAAGGGAGTGGGTATGTACAGTGACAGGCAAAGGCGATAGGTTGGGAGGGAGACAGGTAGGTAGGTCCGAGCCCGCCTTCCAAGTGGCCAGCACCACCGCACTCCCTCCACCAACCTCCACTGAACGGCAAAGGCTGGCCAGCTTCATCTGCAGCTGCTTAGCTGCAAGGCCTGTGCCGGCTGGATCGTCTGCCGGCTGGCTGTTTTTCTGCAAGGCCTGTGCCGGCCAGTTCATCTGCCGGCTGTGTTTGCCTGCAGCGGCCTTCTTCTGCGGGCTGTGTTTGCCTGCTGCCTTTGCCATGCCATGCCCACTGCCCATGTTCACCAGCCCCGTTCAATTTTTGCTTTGCCCCCCCCCCTGTTCATTGCCATGTGCGCCAGGATCGTAAAAGCAACAGTTTGCAAGCTGCGAGAACTGCCCCGTTGGCAGCTACAACGCGGGCCTGCAGTGGCGGCCCGTGCACCGTGTTTGCGTCCATCCATTCATGCATCCATTCGTTGTGCTCATTGCGTGTGCCGCTTGAGCTGGCACGGAGACTACGTTTGTGCAGCCCATGCACCGTTGTGGTTCACTGCGTTCAGTTCAAAAAGGGAAGGCCTTGGACTGCGTGTGAGCAGCCAGCCACGTTCCCTGTCACCTGCATTGTTTGAGCCAGAGACTGCATGCGGGCAGCCTGGCTCCCTGCTAACTGCTTTTCTTTTGCAGAGTTCAGTGATCCTGGGCCATGGTTTAGTGTAAAATTTGTAAGTTAAGGTTAAGATGTACTGTAAATATGAGTGCGCCCCCGGCATGTATGTCTTAGCGCCGGCAATTTTATTTAAGTCGTCCGTGTGAGTGAGTTTGTTTAGATAGTTACGCAGCCCTCAGGTTATTTATTTTGGGGACACGAATACCATGAATGTCGCACTCAGGGATCCGTAGGTAAAATGTACTAGGGGAAAACTACACATGATGGCACACGAAAATTTGACGACTCGGGACGAGTCTGTAAAAAGGGGAGGGGGTAGTGTTGTGGTTACCAAATTCGCAAACCACCATTCAGGTCCCTTAGGTGAGGTATCTCGGTAAGTACATGTGTAGTTAGGTCCAAACCCGTTGTCTAGTGGGAATACATGTCATTTATGCGAGCTGCGACTCTTCAGGATAGCCGTTTTTCTTTTACTATCTTTATTTTGGACCAACCGCCATGATTACCACCACAACCACAACATCAACCACCAACCGCAACGCCGCTTCACCACAACCGCCACGACCTTCACATCACACCTCGCAACCGTAGCATCGCCACCGTTCTTGCCCCGCTGTGGGTACCGGTGTTGGACTCGTGCAGGGCGCACGTTGAACAGCGTGTACAAAATCACGGATTTTGTGCTTCAAAAACGGATCAAAAACGACACACGCCCACTTTTTGCCATCCAATCGGTGAGTGAGGGGCGATTTGGCCCCGCCTCCTGGGCGTTGGAGGGCGGTCGCTATATGCAAATTCATGGATCAAAAAGCATTCACGCCCACTTTTTCTCGGGCCAATGGGGAGCGAGGTGAAAGGTCAAAGGGAGGGGGTCAAAGGCGAAGCTACGGGGGGATAAAAGGACCGTGTTCGTCAGTCAGGAGAGTCGGTCGGTCGAGGGTCGAAAAAGGTGGAGAGTCGAACGGGGAGAGGAAGAGAGAGTCCAAAGAAGAGTCCAACGGGAGAGTCAAAGAGTGGATCGGAGAGTCCAACGGGAGAGTCCAAAGAAGAGTCCAGAGTCGGAGAGTCCAGAGGCGGAGAGGCGGCAGCGGCGAAGGCAGACGAGGGGGTGCTCGCGTCGGTGCCGGGAGCTGCACGCCCGAGGGAGGCCGGCAGCGCGACCTGGCCGAGGTGGAGACGCACACCAGGGATAATAAAGATCCTCTATACGCCGAGCATCAGCAACCCCCTCCTGTTTCCCCCCGCGCTGAGATAGTGCGACCAAGGGGGCCCCTTTCCCACCCCCTGCCAGACACTGTCCGCGAGGCCCGCGGAGTGAGGCGCCATCGCCGCTCCGCGTCTCATCACCAGACGGGTAGGCGCGACCCGGTCTCGGCCTCAGGCCCGCCTCATCCTTGAGGGTATTTATTTTCCTTGGTTTTGGGTATGTGTTGTCGGCGCCGTCTGTGAAGTAGAATTGTATAAGTGTTGCCGTGTGCTCGGTAGTCGGTATTAGCTCTGCATTGTTTTCGCTTTTATATTTGCTTTTTGTGTAAATGGAATTGTGTTTTTTCTGTGTGCTTTTGGTGGAATTGAATATGTGTGCTTTCCGTTCGTCGCGAATAAATGTGCTTTATTGTTGAACTGTGTCCCGCTTCGCTTCGTCATTTCTCCCATTGAACCCTCATCTTGCTTCACGTAAAGGGTTGGTAGTGGGCTGAATACGCCCGATAATTAATCGAACCGTCGAGGTCGACGATAACACCGCTCGGTTATTCTGATAGTACGGAACGGGTCGCTTAAGTGGCCCGTGTCTGAAGTCGACCTGCGGCGAGGTGCGATCGCCCGGTCTACCCTCCGCGTGGGTACTTAGGTAGGTCGAATTTGGCGAGCAACCCTATCCCACGCGGGGGCTGATTGGCTCGATCGCGGTGAGACCGAAAGGTCCACCCGTGACTGGTTCCCGGCGTTAGTCCGAGAGGGTCACGACTGGATTGTCCGTCCGGTGGGCGACGTGCCGCGATTCGAGTTACGTGGCCGTCAGCACGCCGGCGGGCGCAAATCCGCAACAATATATTGTTGAAATACATATGTTAAAAAAATATTATGTTGGGCTTGGGTTGGATTAGGGTTGGGATTTTGAATGTGAGGGTGAGGGTTGGATTGGGGTAGGGATTTTGAATGTGAGGGTGAGGGTGGGTGAGGGGTTGGGATTTTGAATGTGAGGGTTAGGGTTTGGGGATGGGATATTAAATGTGAGGGTTCGGGTGGGTTGGGGTTGGGTTTTGAATGTGAGGGTTAGGGTGGGTTAGGGATGGGTGGGGGTTGATTATGCTCCCTGTTATATTATTTCACACACACACACACACACACACACACACACACACACACACACACACACACACACACACACACACACACACACACACACACACACACACACACACACGTTAAGCCTTGATTATGTAGTTGAGGATTCTGTGTTTGGGGTTCACAGATCCAAGAACGTCCCCCATTGCACACACACCAACAAACAAAAGTTAAGCCTGACTGACTATTCAGTTGAGGATTCTGTGTTTGGGGTTCACAGATCGAAAAACGTCCCCCTTGATACACTATATATATATATATATATATATATATATATATATATATATATATATATATATATATATATATATACATATATATATATATATATATATATATATATATATATATATATATATATATATATATATATATATATTTCAACCCTTGGCAGATGCCACCTGTTATACACCTCGGACTTGGTCCTCGAGTGTCCATAAAGGTGTATAGTAGAGGGGAGTGAAGCGCCACCTATTGCTCCCATGAGTATTATCTGCTTAGTTTTGTCTTTTGTAATTCCTGTGAATAAAATGAACTTAAAATCTCTTCCCCCTTTAAATTGCATAATTTGTAAGTCCAAGGAACTCTACCGCCGACATCAACAATTTAAAAAAGTTCATTTGTCCATCACTTGGTATAACCTTTGTCAAAATGAGATTTCCACCTGTATATTCTTACAATATCACCAACTTTGAACTTAGGATTTCTGACATTAATCTCTTTTTCATATTTTAATTTTGTAAATGCTTCTGATGGCTTCGTTTTCGTTGAGGTATGAATCGTGTCGTTGTACTTATCTACAATGTCCTGAATTAAAGATAACCATTGTTGAGAACCGAGTTGAGGAAATTTTTATATAGTCTCCCTTTTAAAGTGCGATTAAAACGCTCAATAACAACCGCTTTTCCTTCATAAAAGGTGCTGTATAATGTAATGTTGTTATTTAAAAAAAAAATTCAAAAATGTTTTGTTGTAGAACTCTGTACCCTCATCAGTCCACAATTTTTTAGGTTTTCTCTTGCTTTTATTGAATATTTGTTGGAAAGCTAACATAAGAGTATTTCCTGTTTTGTTTTTCAAAGGGACAACCCACACATATCTACTCCTCAAATCGATAACTGTTAAAGCATACTTGGACCCCTTATCATAATTGAGTTCAATTAAATCAGCGGACCAGATAAAATCAACTTCCTTGGAATAAACCTTCCTTCGATGAAACTTTGTGATTATTGGTTTATGTAATTCATCAGCTAATTGCTCTTCAAACTTAATGACATCATTAGAGCCTATAAGTCTTTTGAATTTCCAAGCCCAAGTTTCAATTTAGCACTAATCATCTTCTTCTCGATGAACCTATCAACTTTTTCTCTCAAGGTTGGATTTTTTATCAGAGACAAATTATACATTTCTCTATCGGCTTCGTGTTTTTCTTCCAACGTTGTGCTATTTTCATGATCAATATCGTGCCTCATGCACACTTCATCAACCCTATTGAAAGGTTTGCTCCACGGTTTAGGATCGTCAGCTTCATCTAATCTTTTGTTTACATTTGTTCCTGGACCACAGAAAGAATACCCTGGTAGATGTAATTCCCCTGGTATTCCAGTAGTTGTAAATTTACTTCCTGATAAAAACTTTTGTATATCTCCACATCGTTTGTGCTTGGTGATGAATTCACTCTTTTTTGAGCCACACACCGAACATGTACCTTTTTGTATAACCATATTATTTTTACTTTTAACATACGAGATATTTTTACTCTTGGATTTCTTTTTACATTTCAGACAATAACATTTATTTATGTGAAAAATTCCGACAGAGTGCGAAAACCTTTTTAGTTTCCAACTTGCACATTTGAATCTTAATTTTTAAAATATAAAGAATCCTTAGAAATGTCTTCACTCTCTCCTCCATTTATTTAAGAAAAAAGATGTAAAACCTTAATCAAAGTCAATTACACCAACATCATCAATAACATAATCTTTTCCTTCTTTCTCTCCTTTATCTCCACTTTATCACTTATATCTTCTCCCTGAAACCGATGTTAATAGTTTTGACGCATATATTTCTTATAGACTTGCCAAATCTTTGTTTTCCTCCTCGGTGCGTTGAGATTTATTTATTTTCTGACATATACCTTTGATCTTTTTTAATCTCACTGGTTTCCATATTTTGATATTTATTTATTCTCTCTTTCTTCCCTCTCCCTCTCCTCCTTCTCTCTCTTCTCCCTCTCCTCCTTCTCCTCCTTCTCTCTCTTCCTCTCTTCTTTCTCTTTTTTTTCTCAGTTTCTTCAACTCCTTCCTCATCCCTTACTATCCTCGAACCACTTTCACCCCATAGAATATCATACATATATTAATCTGGATTACTTGATATTCCTGCATCCAAAATAATTTTTTTTACAACAGGAAACTAATAAAATTTCTTCTGATTTTCCAAAGGAGCCTTGTGTTTTCTTAACTTTAAAATTCTTTCATTATTTAACATTTTAGTTAAATCCAAAGTTGTTGGTTTATTAACATCAGTATAAAGCCAATCTTTTATTGAAAATACCTCATTCTTATGTTGTAGAACATATTAATTAAAATACCGAATACCTTTTTCTTGAAGGTATGCTTGGACACAGAAATGATAATTTTCTTGAAGCCTTCTTGCTGTCATTCATGTATCAGAAATATATGACAGATTAATATAATGACAGGAAATACCTCCCCATCTTCCCATAGTGAAATCAGTTTGTATTCCCTTACTTATTATATATAATCCTGTTCTTTGTGTTTTCATGATAGAAACTATGGCAAAACCATTATTGATTTTACCCTTATTAAATTCTTTTATTCGTTGTTTGCTAATCGTGCTTCCACAAAACTCATTCTCAGCACCAAGTGGATAATATTCTTCCTTACGAGACTGATTGAATTGTTCAAGGTCTTCTCAGTTAATTTTAAATGACCAATTATACCCTAAATCATTCACATTATATCCCCATTGTTCTTTTCTTATGCAAACAATACGCCCTTCTTTTTAAAAATTTATTTTAATTGGAACTTTGAATTCTGTTTGACCCGGAGATAAAATCAACACTTCTGTATCTTTGGAATACACAGCCGTTTTATTTAAGGATATCTTCTTCTTCTTTCGGCTGCTCCCTTTCGGGGTCGCCACAGCGGATCATCCGTATGATCCGCATAGTGATTTGGCACATGTTTTACGCCAGATGCCCTTCCTGACGCAACCCTGGTTGCCTCTTACGAGACAGGGATATGGTACACCTATTTTAACCGGGGTATACACCGGCCCAGTACACTGGTACTCACTTCGCCGACCTCGGAAGGATGACAGGCTGAGTCAACCCCCTGGTGTATTAATTCAGTGGCCCAACGGGGCTTGAACTCAGGACCTTTTGGATCCCAAGCTGCTGCCCTAAGCACTGCGCCAACACCAGGCTCGTTTTATTTAAGGATATATATTGTGATAAATCACTTAATCTCACCAAGTCATTCGAGTCAGTCGGGCTTGGATAATTTATTGATTTATAAGCATTTTTCACATTAATATTTTTTGCTATACTATATTTCCGTCTTTCAGCCTGTGCCTTTGTGTAATAATTTGATAAATCAATATCCAGTTCTTGGGATACACCAAAGATAGAACCATCTTTACCAACATAAGTCATTTATATGAGATTAAAAATAATGTCCTTAAAAAATGTATTTTTGTTGAGTTGAAATAACACATATAGACATAATTGACCACAACACTTTAAATGTAATTCTTGGACTTGAAATGTTTGATAAACACCATTCTGTAAGAATTTTATTACTTCAGCAGGTGGTGGAAGACCATAACTATCAAAATAATATTTGTCTTGACTATTAAAAATACAAACCCAATGAGAACCATTCCCATTATTATCTTTTAAGTTCGTAATGATATTCTTTGTATGTTTAGACACGTTTGTTAATTGACCTCTCATACAAATAACCACATTATGAATTTTTAATTTCTTACAATATTTGATAAGTTCTAAATTTGATGTTGTATTCTTTCCAAATTCTTTAAGTCCATTGTCCATTGGGACCATATTCTGTACAGAGCGTTGGTGCTGCCGAAGCAGTCTCCTTGGCTATTGGGCACAATCCTGGACAGGTCGCCACTCTGACGCAGGATACTTGAATGACTCGGTCATCCCAGCAAGCTGGTACTCATTTTGCCGACCTCGGAAGGATGGCAGGCTGAGTCAACCCCCTGGTGAATTAATTCAGCGGGCAACGAGGCTTGAACTCAGGACCCTCGGATCCCAAGCCGGCACCCTAACCACTGAGCCAACACCAGGTTACAAGTTCTTTAAACCACTCATCAATGCTCATTTATTTATTAGAAAGATATAATCCATTACCCCTTTTAGTTAATTTTTCACCTGCTTGTGCGATAGAAGAAAGCATATCTCCAACTAACAATCTCGCTTTATCAGGCAGACTTTCAAGTTTTTCAGCAAAATCTACAATTACACCACTTCCACTAATTTGTTTCTCCAACTTTTTGTTATGTCTTTCCAACTCTTTTTGAGCCCGGAGTTGAGCCTTCCTTTCGTTGGCAGTTTTCACCGCTGCTGAAATACCACCCGTCAATGCTCCAACCGCACTTAAACCAGCAAAAAAAGGAATTAGAAATGGGACAAATCCTCCACTCGTATCTCTTCATGAATATTTCTTCAACATTGGTTTTGACATTTTAATTTTAAGTGAGCCAGTATTGTTCAAGATTTTCACCTGTTCTCTTGTGAGCAAAACATCAATTCTTACTGCTCCTTTTCTCTGAATTGTATTGACGTTAATCATACAAGGCTTTTTATTTTGAATACAAGCTTATAGTTTATGAAGATTGATTTGATTAACATATACCCCAGTTGGCACTTTACTACTCATTTATTTATCAAAATAATTATGTGAGACTAATCATAACACCATTATCTGTATTAATCTGTAATTCTGATTCTTCCAAAAGCAATCAATATGTATCAACTTCTTCACTCTGTCCTCTTTCAATGTATAGGGAAGTATCCACTCGATTGGACTTTATATTTTCCTTTTAAGCACTCAGATCAATCACATAGATTGTATACAGACTTTTAAATGATGTCATATCCAAAATGAGTTCTTTATTTCCATTGCTTTCACACACCTTTTGGTAAGACTTGTATGCTTCAGCATAATCATTTTTTTCCCCAATTAATTTCCAATCTATCTTGTGGATAAAATGTTCCATCAAGAGAAACGCGAAGTTGTTTCACCTCAGCATTATCACACAATGCATTATTCTTATCAGTAGCGGTATCACCATCTGTTTTTTTTTTTTTTAAATGAGCCACAGATATCATGGCTTTCCTTCCAGAACACCCACATTCCACGTGTAAGTGGTTTGGTTCAGTTTAACGTGTTAGCATCTTCTTTTAAGGTATGATACATTGTGTGTTTTCTTTGAGTTAAGTCTTCTATTCAACATCTCTTCTGTTTTAAGATCAGGAGTACATTCACTAATATACCATCTAATTTCATCAATTAGAAATTTATTCTGAGCAGCAAAAGCATTAGCCACAACAAAAAGCAATATATTTTCATTATCATTCCTTTGAGTTGAAATCTAATTTTAAGACCATACAGAACTTTAACATGATCACAAAATCGAAATATACCTTTAAGAGGAACTGCCAAAGTAAAACTATTGCCTGTTTTTGTATCATCATTATACATTCCTTTTCTTTGACTATATCCTGGGTCTGTGTTTGTTACCATTTCCATATCAGGAATAAAACCTTCGACAGCTCCCTTTCCCATTCTATGACTAAAAGAAAAAAGTGTAAATTTCATCATTTCAGATGTAGCAGAGACATAATCAACCACTTCAATTTCTTGTGTTCCAATATACAAACGAACACTATCTAACATTTTCCAGAATAAATAATTTATGAGTGTAGTGTTTGTGGTATTTGCAGCCTGAGTGGATGTAAATTTACACAACAAGAAACTTTCGGCTCGATTCAAATAAGTTTGTTGATCATTATTTCAAACTTTTTGTTTATATTTGTATTCCAGTCTGTTCCAGTTATGGCATTTACCTTGAAGTAGTTTTCTTTTTTAGTAGAGTTTGAGATGACAATGGTATCATCCAAATCATAGATACTATCAATTGCTTCCATACTTTATTTATTTAGGAAAAAAGATGTTAAAACTTTTGAAACCCTGACCCAAGTATTGGAATTATTTTCTGTCGTTCTTGGGGAGACAACTGAGTTTTGCCTTTCGTAATTTCTTTTATTGCTTGTAATTTATGAGATTCCTTTTGGGCATCTTTTATACTCTTTATAGCACCCGCTACATTTCCCACAGCAGAAGCAGTTGAACCAATTAGGTCTTTATGTTTACGAATAGTTGAACCTATACCCATTGGAGTATCAATTATCCCATCTCCTTTTTTTCTAAATTGATATCCTACACCCTTAAACATAAGTCTCTTAGGTTTATAGTATCCTCTCCCAAGATACATACCTTCACCTTTGTAGTATGGGGAAAGGAACATGCCATCCCCTGTAATTATTTTATATTTCCCAACTCGTGTTTCCTCACAATAACCATCGTATTTATTTATTGGAAAACTTCACGGAGGTAAATTCTGATGACTATAATATCTCCATTAAAAGAAATCATACGATTATCTTGGTCGGTTATCCTAAAATTTTCTCTGTATATGGTTTTTCCTGACACAGGGAGATAAACCAGATTTTTGGGTTCCATATTGAATTTATAACCAATTGGGGTTGAGTATGCGCTGAATGAAAATATTGTATTTGTTCTTATTCCATCATTATAAGTGCCATCAATCAAATCACAGTGAATTAATACCGAATTTATTCCTGAGGATATTTGAATGACATTATCACTGTAAAACGTCCCATTAGTTTCAATCTTTTTTGAGGAGAAACCCAACAACTCTCAAAATGAATTATCAATTGTGAAATCAACCTTGTACTTATTTTTTAACTTTAATCATTGATTTTGAAGTATGTTTTTGAATATCTATAACAATATTTTTTGATTCATCACCCTGTTCTTTTATAAGGCGAGCAATTTCGGAAGATATTTGAGAAATCTCATGTGCTCCGGGTGAAACTGTTATCGTTTTGTATCCACTTCCTGGATTATAACTAAACTTGTCATTTTTCTCGGTGATATTAAAGAAGGTATTATAAGTTTCCATGGACAATAAAGTTTCCAGTTTCCATAGTGGGTATGGGAATGAAGATGTGTGGTTGCGTGTTGTGAAATTAAAACGAAGGATTGTGCTTCTCATCTTATTTAATATGAAATAAAATATGTTTGTATTGGCATTTATTAATTATTTTCATGTTCATCAACTGGTCTAAAATAACTGATGCTTCATCTATCTATAATTCCAGCAGTGTGTGTGTGTGTGTGTGTGTGTGTGTGTGTGTGTGTGTGTGTGTGTGTGTGTGTGTGTGTGTGTGTGTGTGTGTGTGTGTGTGTGTGTGACCGCTGTTTCTCGACAACCACTGGTCCGATCTCATTGAAACTTGCCAGATATATTGCTGGGGACCTGAGGATGTGCCTTTTCAAGGTTTGATATTAATCGGACAAGTGCTTCCCAAGTTATGGCCATTTATTTACCAAACCAATGACAAGACACGTTGTTGTGTGGGCGTAGCCAATGGGGAAGGGAAGCTCAGCCGCGTTCCCCATTACGGGTTACAACGTAGGGCTTCCGGAGAGTGATGACTTCGTGTATTCTAATAATTTCTCGATTTCTTTTGCGCATTTATTGAAAAACACAATGCCCCATGTTATGATCGTTTTCATATTAGACGGTGTATAAATTTGGGTAACATCAGAGTTAGCTGGTATGCTCCGAAGCAGGAAGTAAATATTTTTTTGCACGTTTTTTTTTCGTGTATTCTAATAATTTCTCGATTAGTTATGCGCATTTATAGATAAACACAATGCCCCAAGTCATGATTGTTTTCATATTAGACGGTGCATAAATTTGGGTAACATCAGAGTTAGCTGGTATGCTCCAAAGCAGGAAGTAAATTATTTTTGCACGTTTTTTTTTCTCCTCTTTCCTCTTCTCTTTGTGTTTTTCCTTGCGATGACATTGGGAAAAGGCAAAATACGTTGGCGCTAATTGAATAATTAGCCATTAAAAATAAATTACGAAGAATCGTAACTGCCATTTGCGAACTTCCGGACAGTGAGGACTTCACTTCCAGATAGTGACGATTACTGTATTCTTTCACGATTCTTTCTTTCTCGATTTCTGTACTCTCTCTCTTTTCTTAAACCCAAATCCAGTCAGTGACGATTACTGTATTCTTTCTCGATTTTTTTTTCTTGATTTATCGACTTACTGTATTCTTTCTTTCACGATTTCTGTACTTTCTCGATTTCTTTCTCGATTTTCTTAAACCCAATACCCCAATCCAGTCAGTGACGATTATTGTATTCTTTCTCGATTTTTTTTCTTGAATTATCGACTTTCTGTATTCTTTCTTTCTCAATTTCTGTCCTTTCTCGATTTTCTTAAACACAATGCCCCAATCCAATCGTCGTTTACGACAGCGAAGGAACGAAGCTGCGCGTCGTGCACGCACAATGGAATCTGACGAAGCACGAGCTGCTCGCTTGACATGCGATGCAACGCGCATGACAAGGCATCGTGCAGCTCAAATGGATGAAGAACGAACTGCTCGCTTGGCAGACAACAATGAACGTGAGACAAGGCGTCGTGCAGCTGAAACAGATGAAGAACGAGCTGCTCACTTGACACGCGACGCAACGCGCATGACAAGACGTCGTTCAGCTCAAACGGATGAAGAACGAACTGCTTGCTTGGCAGACAACACTGAACGTGAGGCAAGGCGTCGTGCAGCTGAAACAGATGAAGAACGAACTGCTCGCTTGACAGACAACACTGGACACAAAGCAAGGCGTCGTGCAGAAGAAACGGATGAAGAACGAACTGCTCACATGGCAGACAACACTGGACGTGAGGCAAGGCGCCGTGCAGAAAAAACGGGTACGGGCACGCACGTACGGGCACGTGAGAGCGAAGGAACGGCCTGTGCGGTTGTTTCTGGCACGCGGTTTGAAATTTTTTTTTGTTTTTTTTTTTGCACGTACGGCCACGCACCTACGGGCATGCACTAGTTAAAACAATTGTTATTTCCAGATTTCTTACGAACAGAACAGCAATAACAGTCTATTAACTAATTGTCATGGGTCATTTGGAAGAAAACTAACACCTGAATCAAGCCTACTTAAAGCCTGAATAATGTGCTTCTCCTTCTCATTCTTCCTACTTTTACCAGATAGACTAACCTTATAATTAAGAGAGTCCAGCAGATAAATATATACTCTATCATCCTTGTTTTTCATATCCAATGGTTTATCAAAATACTTTGATTCATCCCTCACAGTTGAACCTTGTTTTCCATCTTTTGTTGGAAGAAACATTAATCTCGGAGTTAGTTTAACAGGGGGTTGAGCAGAACTCAAGAACCTTAATTCATCATTAAATTTCAATACCTTTTCTTGAACAAGATGAAATACTGCTGGTTGTTCTTTTGGAATGAGTACTGCTTTGGTTTTTGAATCGGCTGAATATTCATTGTTTTGAAGAGCATTCACAATATAATCAGAGGGTCGATTAATCTCTTCCATTTGTTGAAATAATCCATCATCATCATATTCTAATTCTCCTATATGCTCTAATTCTTCCTCTGTCATTTGACTGAAATCTTTTAACATTTGAAGTTTTTTCAGAGTATATTCTATTCTGGGAACTGTGGAAGCATCTATAATTTTTTCTTGGGAAGTTTTTTAAAGTGGTTTAAAAAATTTCTCTTGTTTTCTTTCAAATGCTTCTTCACCCATTAGTTTCTGTCTACGTTTCTTCTTTATGTCTTCCTGTTGTTTTACAACTTTTGAGACCAACTCTTGAGGCTCTTTGAATCCTCTTGCTCTTTCTTTCGCATCCATTTATTTATTGGAAAATATCATTCACTGAATTATAAAGGTCAACAGGGAAATTTTCCTTTTCTTCATTATTAAAGTAGATGTGTTCAAATAAATCCTTTTCTTTAAATATTTCATCAAATTTTTTATTAACATTAATAAGAGTTGTAATTTCTTCTTCACTAATACTTGTATCTCTACTTTTCATACATTTGCGTTGAGTTTCTTCATCAACATCAAAACCGAATGATAAAATCTTAACTCCATTACCACTCACATGGTAATGTGAGTAAGGAAAAAATTACTCACATGGTAAGGAAAAAACAAACAGATTTAATAGTTTGTCTCATTCCTTCTGTGTTAGTTTCTAATATCCCAAGACCACCAGATTTTAGTTACTTTAACTCACTCTTACAATGTGAATATTTTGTTGTACCAAGAGAAACCTCCTCAAATATTTGACCTTCATTCCTCAATGACATCTGTTCCTCGACTGAAATAGAGTAATAATCTTCACCTTCTACTTCACCAGGTCTTATTGCTCTTGTTGTTGATACAATACGAATCACATGGTGTTTTTTTTTTAGAAAATTTACAATATTTTCATTTGTACCATACAAGAACCTTGATTTATGAAAGTTTTTTTTTTTCCAGAAGCAGATTTACCCACAAGTTTATAATCATAGTTGTCATTTATATATGTAATTGTTTATCAAATAAAAAATATTTCTTTAATATCTCATCTTGTTTCACAACAATATATTTATATTTTTCAGTCATGTGCTTCATATAATCCCAAATTGCTTTTTACTGCATAATGTAGAACAATTGTCTCTCCAAAAATTGTTTATATCTATTGAATTTAACTTGAATAAAATAAAAGTATTAGCATTGTTTCTTATTGAGCGACGAGGGAGTTGAAAGTATGATTGACTAATAAATACAATTACAAGAAGAATATCTCCCTCTTGTGTAGTAGCTATCCATTACCGTTTGGTTTCTCTCATTAACACAATCATCGAAGATAACGAGGTTCTTTTTTGATTTATCCAAATCTTGGGGAGAAGGTATATCATCCGTATTATCACTAAGAATACAAGTTATTGGCTTTGATTGCTTTTTATATCTCTGTGTATCACAAAATAGTTGTATTATATCTTCAATGTTGTAATTTAGTTTGTTTTGAAGTTTAAATAAACCGATTATATCTTCTTTTTGAAGACCAGCATTTAAAACTTGTGAGAGTCGTTGATACTCAGGTTGAAAACTCAAATTTGTGAAAATTATTAAATTATCATAATCTAAAAAGTTGGGAGTAAGGAGAATCTTTAAAAGTAAGCAGGTTTTTCCACACCCGCTTGAACCAACTATGAGACATCTTAATGAATTTGGAAGATTTTTATGGTTGTTAAATTTGATCTTATTTTCCCAAATGGGTAAAAAATCATTCATTTATATATTTGGAAAACAGGTTATTTAATTTTTTTATTGGCTTTTTTGGAAACTCTATGTTTTATCCTAAGTTCCGGTTTAATTTCAAGATAATCCATTGTTTTATTTATGCAATATCTTGTGTTGATATTTCTCTGAAAATGACAATCGTTAATAATATAAATCATTAATCCGCGAAACATGGTCATCATTTGTTCAGTCTCTTCTCTTGTAATAAAGGTGTATTATCACCCTCGTAGTGTTTCAAATCTGGAAGCCATGAGCACACAACATACAGATCCTATAGATCAGTTATATCGGTAAGTACATGTTGCCAGTTTGGGTCCCGACCCTCGTCTAATGAGTAATTAAATGTTCCTGTGCTGTAGAGTTATTTTAATAATCAGTTTTTCTTTTCGTTTATTTTTACACCACCATCAATGCCAGCATCATCTTCCCCTCGCTCTGCTCAATGCCATTGTCTCCATGTGTCCGATCACGTACGGGGGCGGAGATTTCCATCACCTCAGATCGAGACTCTGCCCAGAAGGGCAGGGGCATGCTCCTTGTCCAACCAGGAACCTCATCATCTCAGATCGAGACTCCACCTAGAAGGGCAGGGGCGTGGTCCTTGTCCAACCAGGAAGCTCAGCACCTCAGGCTGGCTCCGCCTTAGCCAGATAGAGTGTTCGGCCCCGGCCAATCGGGAGGCCGCGGCGAGTCATCCGAGAACGGACCGTCCAATGAGGAGGCGAGTGGCGACAAAAGGAGGTTTCTCGTGGCTAAGCACAAAAAGGAGGGGTGGGGATTCTGGCAAGAAGTGAACATCTGTGCGCAAGGTGCTGGAGTGCAAAAGCATCTGTGCATGGAGTGGTCGGTGCAATGGAGGGTCTTCTCCTGCCAGCCCTCGCCCTGCTGACTTCGTTCGCCTGGAGTCCGGTCGTGAGGGCGTCTGGATCATGCTGGGGGTCCAGTTCTGCCCCGAGGACGTGGTCCTTGAAGACCACACGAGGCAGAAAGGTCAAACAGACTCTCACCTCCAGCTCGACTGTCCTCCGGGATGGAGGTCCGAATAAAGACCACTTTGATCCGATTCTTTGGGTGTGTGCGTATGTGTGTTTGTGGCACCAGTCAGTTAAGTAGGAAATTGTATAAGTGCCGTGCTGTATATACGTGCATTTCTTTTAATCGGTTTAACTCTGCTCTTGCATGCTTCCCTCGTTCCCCAATTATTATTGTAAATAAACATCCCCATTTGTGAAAAGTATCCGCTCGTTCGTGTCCTTTCCTCCATTGGCTTAGTGTGCTGCGTGTTGGAAAATTAGCCAGGCTGTTGCCGCTGTAATGGGACATTTGGACCGACGGATCTCGGCGATAAACCGCTCGGGTTGCACACGGTTCGAGTACGCTAAGCGGCTCGTTCCGTACGGGTGCCGTCGAGGGTGTGGAGACTCGGTAAATCGCCACGTGGACATCTAGGTATTTTGAAAATTGGCGAATAACCCTGTACCACGTGGCAGAAATATTGACGCTTCACGGTCCGATAAGGGTCCCGTACTTTTACGGAGTTTTCTGAAAAGGTACGATCTAAATTCCGGGTGATCGGTCGAGCCGACTCTGCTGCTCCATCTTGCGGTCATGCTCGCAGCCGACGCCCGGCCCCGCAACAATACTTTGCATTCATTTCTCGAATTAATCTTGTAAAGTAATTCATTTTTGGTGGAAATCTCAAATAATTATAATCCTTTTTACATTTTTTATTATCATTAATTGGAAGATAATCACAGAATATACATTGTTTATAGGCTTTTGACTCTGTGTTTAATCCCCGTCTTTCACACGCAGGACAATTCTCAAATTTGTCATGTGGAGCATCAGGAAATTCAAGAGGCTCAAAATCGAGTAAACTACTCGTATTTATAAAGTAAAACTTTATTTCAAATAAAATTCATCTTCGGTATCATTTTTGGTACTTTCATTGGTGCTTTCATAATCATCTATTAAACTACTTTCATAACTATCGTTCGAACACAAACTCTCGGTATCATAACTGTCTTCTGTTTCAACAGAGATACTATCATCACTCTCATAATCTTCAAAATCTTCAGTTGAATGACTCATTTAATTAGTCGAAAAAACATTACCATCTATATCTATACACTTTTTTTCATTAACACATTCAATGACTACATTTTTTATAATAAAGTGAATTTCAAAATGGTCCTTAACTACTATTGAATGAAATGTCATTTCACCTGATATATTAACATCCTTTATTTCATCAGGATTTACATCTTTTGTGTTGTTGATAAAAATACAAATTTATCCTTGCATATTTCAGATGGTCTTATCTTTTCTTTCTAAAGCTTCATCCATAAGGTATTTCTTTTTTGATACTTTTTCTTGTTTCATTGCTTTTTCTAATTTTGAATATATTGCCAGAAGGAGAGGAGAAACCATTGTTCGAGCGACTTTAATTGATGTTCTTCCAGATATACTAAAAGCCCTTCCACTGAAGGAAATTGAAGAACTCATATTATTCACTATAATTGTTTTTATCCAATCGTTGTTATATTTATCTTTATTCAATTTTACATCCTCAACATATTTCTCAGTATATTTTACAAATGAAGAAATTGATTGAAACTTGTCTTTTGTGTCTTGATACATCGTATTTATTAAGTAAAAAAAGTTCGAGGATAAAATGGTTTTATGCACAGAATCACCGATAAATTAAATGTAATTTTCATCAAGAAATATTTCTTTTAAGCTAAGTTTTGTTATATAAATATGGTGAATACAATGTGCTGTGATGTTTGTAATCATGAATATAAATGTTATAAAAAAAACACCTTCAAACCAAGAAACATATTCAATTTTTTCAAACAAATATCTCCACTTGACCAAGAAACAAAACATTGTGAAAGATGTGATAATGATATTCTTAAAAAATATTACAATAAACACCTTCAATCACGCAAGCACAAAAACAATGAAGAAAGGGAAGGTGCCACTAAATTCTCCATTGAAAACACTGATGGGGTATTTAAAGGACATATACAAATAGGATTGTTTCACTTTCAAGTCCCTGGACCATCTTCAATCATTGAAGCTGTTGATATGGTTAAACAAAGTATTGAAACTATAATTAAAAACACATTAAGTAAAATGAAAACTTTAAAGTTTTATATGGGAGTAAATTGAATATGGTAAGAGAAGGTGATGAAACTACTCTCGATATGAGGACAAACCCTCACGTTATCTCATCATTTCAAGATTTTGTAAGATGTGTTGTTTACGATGAACTCCAGAGACAAGAACAAGATGTTGATAACACTGCAGTAGGTAGTGGATTTACTATTACAAAAATAATCTTTTTAGATATACACATCTTAAAATCACATCCTCTTCACGCTTCTTCTTCTATTGATTTACCAAAAGAGATAAAACTTAAGAAAGCATTTGTTAATATTCAAAACAAAGATAACAAATGTTTTCTATGGTCTGTTCTTGCTCACTTACATTCTCCACAATGGAATCCTGAAAGGGTTGAACATTATAAGAAATATGAGAATACATTAATGTTAAAGATTTAAAGTTTCCAATGTCATTGAGAGATATTCCTAAATTTGAGAAAATGAATAATCTATCTCTTAATGGATACAAACAAAGTTCAGATATTAAAAATTTCAAACTATAAAAATGATTAAGCACACATTGATCTTTTCTACTTTACTTCAAAGGAAAAATCACATTTTGCTTTCATCAAAAATTTATCAAGATTAACCAAATCCCAACTATACAAGAGAAAATGTTGAACGTATCCTTGTAAGAGATGTCTCAACTCATTTCACACAAAAGGACGATTAAATCAACATTTGAAATATTGTAGTAATCATAACTCAACCGTAATCAGTTTACCAAAAGTAGGTTCAAACATATCATTCAAAGATTTTAACAACTCTATAAAACATCCGTTTGTGATATATGCTGATTTTGAAAGTATCCTTGAAAAGATAGATACTGTTTCTCCAAATCCAAATCAATCATACACAAATAAATATCAAAAACATACTCCTTGTGGTTTCTATTATTTTCTCAAATCATCTGTTGGTGATGAATACAAGTTAGAACTTTATAGAGGAGAAGATAAGATGCCTCAGAAGAGCTTGTAAGACGATTGGAAAAAGACTGCATAAGACTAAGATAAATAATGGTTAAAACCTATAAACCAATGTCATTAACAAAGGGAGAGAAAAAGGAATTTAGAAAGAACAGTATCTGTCATATTTGTGAGGAGAAAATTGAGGGAGAGGCCAAAGTTCGGGATCATTGTCATCTTACTGGAAAATATAGAGGTCTAGCTCATTCCCGTTGTAATCTTAATTACAAGCCCCCAAACTTTATTCCCCTCTTTCTTCACAACAACGCTCACGATGACACATCTATTTACAAATGAACTTTAAAAGACATCTGGAGATATTTCTGACATTCCGAACACAAATCAAAAATACATCTCATTCACGAAAACAATTCATACATCCCCCATTACCCATATCAGATTTCTTGACACATACAAGTTTATGGCAAATCCATTATCTAACATAGCATCAAATATAAAAACTTACCGAATCTTAAATCACATTTCTCAAATCAAGAAGAGATTGATCTCCTCTCACAAAAGGGAATATATCCGTATGACTATATGGATTCATTTGAAAGGTTTAAAGAAACACAACTTCCTTCAAGGGAAAGTTTCTCTAGCAAGTTGAATAAAACTCATATTTCTGATAGAGAGTATACACAAGCTAAAAAGGTTTGGGAGAAGTTTCATATAAAGAACCTTGGAGAATATCATGATTTGTATCTTAAAACTGATGTATTGTTATTGGCTGATGTGTTTGAAACTTTTAGAACAGTCTGTCATAATAAAATTCTTATGGATTAGACCCCGCCCACTATTACACAGCCCCGGGTTTGGCTTGGAGTGCTATGTTGCTTGGTTTGGCTTTTGGCTTGGAAATGACAAAACAAAATTTGGAATTAATCAGTGATATACAAATGCTTTTAATGATATAGAAGGCTAAAAGAGGAGGAATATCTCATGTATGTTCCAAGAGATATGCAAAAGCAAATAACAAATATCTTCCTGTTATAATAAGAATGAGGACGACTCTTACCTGATGTATTCTGATGCTAACAATTTGTATGGGTGGGCTATGTCTCAATCTTTACCTTATGGAAAACTTAAATTGGTTAAAGAAAAGCATTATGAAAATGTTTTACAAGACATTGTTGTCTCCTCTCAAAAATAATTGGATGAAGCTGAAGTTGGATATTATTTTGAGGTTGATTAAAAAATCCAGAAGAACTTCATCACAAATGTAAAGACCTACCTTATGCCCCTGATAAAGAATGTCCAAGAAAAGAATGGTTAACTGATTACCAACAGTCATTTCATATAAAAGGTAAATCTCAAGAAAAAGTACTTACTCCATTAAATGATAAAGAAAGTTATGTTTTGCATCAAAGGAACTTGAGACAATATTTATCTGCTGGGTTGAGAGTGAGGAAAATTCATTGGATTTTGAAATTGAAACAGTCATTGGTTAAAGAAGTATATTGATTTTAATACAAAAAGGAGAACAGAAGCAAAAACAGATTTTGAAAAGGACTTTTACAAATAGATGAATAATGCTGTTTTTGGAAAGACTATGGAAAATGTTAGGAATCAACAAAACATAAGACTTGCTTCATCTTGGAACCAGGCTTCAAAGTTCATTAATAGACCAAGTTTTGAGAGAGCGGAGGTGTTTTCAGAGAAATTTTGTGCTATTCATTTGAAAAAAGAGAGTATTGAAATGGATAAACCTATTTCTGTAGGAACATCAATTCTTGACTTGTCAAAGTTGTTAATGTATGACTATTACTGCAATAATTTAAAATCAAAGTATAAGGATAATGTGTCATTGTTACTTATGGATACAGATAGTTTTATATTCGAAATTAAGACAAGTGATGCATATGACAATATGATTGATAATATTGTTGCGGGCCGGGGTCCGGTGGCGAGAACGTCCACTAGTTGGGGGAAGTTACGTCGTCTCCCACCAGACTCCCGGAATTGTAGGCTGTCGCTCACGGATAATTCCGTGATGCGGCGGTTCACTTAACAAACCGTGGATGCCAATACCTCCAACACGTAGCGTAAGGTATTTTTGTCTAGAATCAATTTACCTAATTAACCATGCAGTTTCAACTACCGGGGAACCACGCCCTCAGTACGCCTTGCTCGAACCAGATCACTCTACCAACTACCAACTACCTTTCCGGTTCGGATGCAGCCGAGCAGACCTGCCAAGAACGAACAGATTATCTGGGATAAAGACCCGGCTAAACTCAGATCCAAACTATGCTGGACCAATGAAGGAAAAGACAAAAACGAACTGGGAACATTTCTACAATAATTTATTTACAATCAACTTACAAAAGAGGGGCACAGGGCAGACTTACGTGGGAATAAAACAGGCAAGATTTACGATGATCAAATAAAAACATTGATGCAATTCTACTTAAAGACGGTGCCACACACTCAGATGCACACTCAGACGAAAATAAACCCAGATGTATGGCAAAGGGACCCCCGCAGCCAGAGAGGGAGGTGAGCTGAGGTCGCAGTTCTTTCGGGTACCTGAACGTTGGAGGGAAGGGATGCTCCGTGGTGCGGCACCTGTCAATGGTTGTGCGGCTTGGTCCACGGCCGCACGCGTGGAGACCATGTCTGCAAAGGAGCCGGGGTTGAGTAGAGCGGAGTCTGAGGCGGTGCTCAGGGCTGGAGACAGGACTCAACGGGAGACCCGGTCAAGGTCGGGTCGAGGTCTTCCCAGCTCTTTCACACTCAAAACGAACGACCCCCAAAGAGCGCAACCACTCTATGACCTTCCTCCTTTCTTTCACTACCAGCCGACGAACTGTCTCCCTCCAATGCTCCTCGCTCTCAGGGTTGCTTCGTAATTTATAGATCTCCCTCAGCGGGGAGGGGCCTTGGTGAAGCTGTCGTCACTGTCCACCCTGATTGGATGGGGCTTCCATTGGTCCGCCCTTTCTGGGCGGGAATTCGGCCATACCGGGAAGCCCCCCCCCCTACTCCACGTGTGTCCGAACTCGCCAAAAAGGTACTGCACAAAGATTTTGCATGGACAGCGAGTCGCCGGTTAGGCGAGCAGGCGAACAAGTGCTTGTTCAGCCCATGCAAGAGTCGCAAGTGAGAGGAGGGTACTGTGGTTCAAAATAAAAGGGGAGAAATGATTTATAAACCTAACTAAAAGCCATCGCAACGCACCCCTATTGCTTTCCCACTACACACAAGGAGGGGTTCTATTGTTATGAATCTGGAAGCCATGAGCACTCAACATACAGGTCCTATAGCTCAGTTATTTCGATAAGTTAATGTGGATAGATAGCTCCCCATCCCTTGTATAATGGGTAATTGAATGTGCATGCACTGTGAAGTTATTTTGATAGTCAGGGTTTTATTTTATTTTCACACCACAAACATCAACAACAACGCCATCTTCGCTCTCACAGTGACAAGCCTGTGCTCCCAGCATTCTCTGCACGCTCGCTGGTATGACGGTATGTTCGGAATTTGTTCGGGAATGGAATTCCATTCCCAAATATGGTCATGAACCGGTTTGCTTGGCTGCGCGCCAAATAAGGGAATGCGTCGTGTCCCACCCAATGACAGCAGGCCACGATGAGCGGACTGCACCCGAGAGCGACAAAAGGAACGGAGAGCAAATAATCGGGGAGATCTGCTCAAGCGGGCAGGAAAGAATCTGCGCACCATCTTCACGAGCACGTGTTCTGGTTCCCGGCTGATCCCGTTGCCAGCGTGCTCTGTTTCCTGGCTCATCTCGTCACTGGCGTGATCTGCGTCGGCTGGCCTTGGTCTGGTCATGCCGACTGGTGCTCCGGGAAGGTGTGGACGTTGAGCCGCGCACTCGTGGCCAGGTAGCCAGCCACTTTCTCGTCCCTCAGCTCGACTTCCCTCCGAGCTGAAGGGATAATAAAGACCATTTTGGGTCCGTTTCTTTTGGGTGTGCATCTGTCTGTGGGCCCATCTTTAAGTAGTAATTGTTAAGTCCCTTCGCTGTACATTATTTGCTTTGCATTCTCTATTAGTCGTGATAAATCTGCCCTTACGTGCTTCTCTCGTTTCCCCGATTACTGTGAATAAATACCCCATTTGTTAAATGTACCAGCTCGTTTCTGTGTTTCTTCCATTGGCTTAGCATGGCGCGTGTTGGTGAATTACAAAGGCTGTTGCCACTGTAAATGTACATTTGGATCGAGAGGACTTTGGCAACCATCCGCTCGGGTTGCGCACGGGTCGGGCACGCTAACGGCTCGACTCGTATGAGTGCCGTCGAGGGTGTGAATACTTGGTAGCTCGCCATGTGGATCTCTAGATATTTTGAAGATTGGCAAATAACCCTGTACCACGTGGTGGAATTATTGACGATTCACGGTCTGGTAAGGGACCCGTACCCTCGGAGTTTTCCGAAAGGTACGATTGAGATTCCGGGTGTTCGGTAGAGTCGACCCTACTGCTCCACCTAGCAGTCGTGCTCGCAGCCGGTACCCGGCCTGCAACACTATCTGCACATATACTTAATGGAATAACTGACTTGGGACACTGCATGTTTGTATGCATACTGTTCCTAGAACCGCAACAATATTGATATATAATATATGATACAAGTAATTATAAGTCAGGTGATGTGTTGTTTTCATCAAAGAATAAACAGGTTATTGGTAAGTTTAAAGATGAATTGGGTGGGAAGGTCATGAGTGAATTTATAGGATTGAGATCAAAGTCTTATGCTTTCACGTATATTGATAATAATAACATTGAAAGGTGTGATAAGAAGCTAAAGGGAATAAAGAAAAATATAATCAAGGAAACAATAAACTTTAAACATTATTACAACTGTTTAACCTTAAATAAGGAAGAGTATAGAAAAATGAATACAATAAGAAGTTATAAACATCAATTATATACAGAAGAGATAAATAAGAAAGCATTAGGAGCTTCTGATGATAGAAGATATATTTTAGAGCATGGAATCAATAGTCTCCCTTTTGGTTATAAGTTTTAGTGTGAAGATATTGGGTTGGGAATTTTAACAGGCTACCGCCATCTTTTTACTGATTTATAAATGATAGAACCTAGCAATAACTAAAACAGAGTGGAGATGTAATCAGCCTTGGTATTTAAATGGGAAACATAAAGAATGTGAGAAATATCAAAAAAGTCTTATTGAAGAAATAACCGGGGTAAAAGTAGATAAAACAAATCAGCGGATAAATTTAATTGCAAATAAGTTGGAGGATGTAAAGAAAAAAATATCCTTGAATGGACTGAAAACTTTGGTGGTTATCAATTGAACAATGGAAAAACAATTAACTACAATCTCAAAATGATATGTGGCTCAGGAGGTGGCCAAATAAGAGCATTAAGAGAAGTTTATCATTTAATTTCTGCTCAACAAAGACACTTTAACCAAGAACCAAGTTCCAAGACAGTTATTCTTTGTGAATATACTCGATGGAAATGAATGCAAGAAGAAAATTAAGTTATTCCCTGAAGTAGAACGTGGACAAATATTTGTTGGTTCGCTCTTTGAGTGGAATTAAAATATGAAAGGGAATTAAAATATGAAAGGGGATAGGTGGGGAGAAAATAAGTGTCCTATTTTGAGCTTTTGGGGCTTGGGTCAGAAAGTTTTTTCCTTTCCCACCATTCATTTGAATGGGCCTCCCAGAAACCCCATTTATCATCTACTAACTGGAACTACAGCAGACTACGCGTAAGTCGGCAGCGTGTAACTCGTGACTTCGCCTAAGTCGGCAGTGTCAAAAAGTCCAGAATTTATCTAACTAGTATGTGCCCATATGTGCGTGCCCGTACGTGCGTGCCCGTACATGTGTGGCCGTATGTGCAAAAAAAAAAAACTTTCAAACCGCGAGCCAGAAACAACAACCACACAGGCCGTTCCTTCGCTCTCGCGTGCCCGTACGTGCAAACCCCCCAACCCCCAAAAACAAACATACTTTCAAACAACGACACAGGCCGTTCCTTCGCTCTTGTAAACGACGACTGGATTGGGGCATTGTGTTTATCTATAAATGCGCATAAGAAATCGAGGAATTATTAGAATACAGTGTCATCACTATCCGGAAGTGGTGCGTGCAAGTATGGAATGTTCACATGCATTCCACAAATTATCACTTGTATTGAAGTCACAACTGCTGTGACACTTCCACACACAGAGTTAATTAAAATCAAGTTTACCTCCCTGTCTTTGCTTGCCAGACAGTCGCTGCCATTGACCATTGCCACTCCTACGCCACGGTAACTAAGCCGCCTTTCCAGATCGTAACAGGCACGGCCTGTGACATCATCATCGGTCGGCCGCCACCGGCCTACGCAGCCACGCCTACGCAGCAATGTGTCTTGTCATTGGTTTGGTAAATAAATGGCCGCAGCACCGTGTCCTGTCATTGGTTTGGTAAATAAATGGCCATAACTTGGGAAACACTTGTCCAAGATTAATATCAAACCTTGAAAAGGCACATAGTCAGGTCCCGAGCAATAGAACTGGCAAGTTTAAATTAGATCGGACCAGTGGTTGTCGAGAAACAGCGGTCACACACACACACACACACACACACACACACACACACACACACACACACACACACACACACACACACACACACACACACACACACACACACACACACACACACACACACACACACACACACACACACACACACACTGCTGGAATTATAGATAGATGTTAAATCCCTTTGAATAAAGTCTGTAAGTCGTCATCTCTAAGTCGTCACTTTGTCTACGTCGTCAGACGTTGTCCGTTCCCGCGTAATGGAAACTCAGGTAAATTACCATGCCTCGCTCGTCACACGGAACTGCTGCCTCCTGAGAAGCCCGATGTCATGGAATCGTGATGTGCGCTCATTGGTGTACACCGCCAGTGATAGGCTATTTATAACTGTGCTGCGTTCAGCTCAGTCAGCGACCACGGTGGTCGCTGGCTCAGTGTGTGGCCAGGCTAGGCCGTGAAGCTGGGCATTGAGTACTGGATTGGGTATTCAGCAAGCTTATGACGGGGTCATAAGCCGTGATCGTCGTGACGACAGTTGTCATTCTACTTTGGATATGTACACACGTTGATCGCACTGCAGGCAGGACGATGGCGACTAAGCGTAAGCTTACAACTAAAATCTACCAAGAAAAATACGATATTATCAAGTTTTGCGAGGCAAACCCACTGATGAAGAAAACAGCCATAGCTGAGAAGTTCGACATCAAACGGCAGACATTGAATGATATCTTGAAAAATAAGGGCAAGATATTTGGACAAGTGGAGAAGATCGCGATGCCGGTGGTAAGTGTGAAACACGTGAAATGTGTATCCTTTGAAGATGTCAATGACGCGCTCATCATCTGGTTTCGGTAAATGTCGGCTCAGCCAAATATTCGGTTGGACGGTGAAATGTTGCTACTGAAGGCACGTAAATTTGCTCCGGACCTCAGGCATGATGATGCCGAGACCTTGCCAATGCATTGGATAGACAGATTCAAAGTGAGGTGGGGAAATCGGCAAGGTCAAGAAGTGCGGTGAATCAGGCGGCGTGGATTCAGCAGTGGTGCACGACTGGAACGATGGCAAATTGAAAGACATCTTGGAAAGGTATCAGCCTCGGGACGTGTACAATGCCGATGAGACTGGGCCTTGCTGGCAGATGCTGCCAGAAAAGTCTCTGGGGTTCGTTGGTCAATCCCATCATGGTGATAAGCAGGCAAAGATCCGTGTAACGCTGCTGGTTGGAGCGAACATGGATGGCACCGACAAGATGCCTCTGTACGCCATCGGGAAATGTAAGAATCCCCGAGCCTTCAAAAGTGTGAAGCACCTGCCTGTGGCCTACTCAGCGAATAAAAAGGCATGGATGACTTCTGCCCTGTTCTAACAATGGTTGGTGAAACTGAACCATCGTATGTCACTTGAAAAATGCAAAATTGCGTTCATAGTTGACAACTGCCCCACTCACCCTGCATGTCAACTGGAGAACATAGAACTTGTATTCCTCCCAACCAATACTACCAGTCGCACTCAACCAATGGATGGTGGCATCTTCAGAAACCTGAAACTTCATTACCGCCAGATCCTTGCCACGTGTCGCCTGAATGCAGCAGATGAGAGAATCCCATTCAAATGGGATTTGCTGGATGCCCTGATAGCTGCCAAAACCGCATGGGGAAAGGTCTCCAATGCTACTATCGCGAATTGCTTCCGTTCGGTCGGGTTTGTCAATGCGGAAGATGCAGATCGCAGCACCCATGAAGTTGATGAGGAGAGCGATGACGACCATGGAAACCAGTTCTGCAACATCTGGGAAAGACTCGCTGAAATCTTTGGTTCAGATGCGATGCCCTCATTGGAAAAATACATCAATGTGGACGCTGAGTTAGGCAGCACCGAACAAATGACTGATGCAGAAATTGTGGATTCTGTGAAGAACGTCTCCGACGACACGGGTGACGTGGACAATGTGGACATTGTTGATCTCGAGGACTCAGGGGAGACATACATTCCAAACGCACCTCCAACTATTCGGGAGGCATTCAGCACCCTGGATGTGATGCGCAGATACTGTCTTTCGGTGGAGGATTGCCCTGACAACATCATGGAATACAATGACCGGTTTGAGTCCTTACTCATGCACCAGATGCCCAAGAGTTTGAGGCAGTGAAACATAACGGATTACTTCGCGAAGGAGTAAAGGATCGATCAAGCTTCGTGTTGAAGTCCGATCATGGTTTTATATTGGCTTGTTTTGTACATCACCGCACTCACTTACACATAGGCATTGAGTGGTAGTCATCACCACGATGACTGTGTCATGTAATTTGTCACCATATCATCACCGATGGTATACGAGTTGTCTTACAGTTGTTCATTATCTTTGCTTTTGATAAACTGATTCATGAATTCCATCTTTGCTTGATTGCTTTCCAACTCACCAATGAACCCCCACCTATGCCCCGAGGATTGTGTTTCCCTTTTGGTACAATAGCCGGCTTCGAGATTGTTGCGCCCTCTCACACATACGTGTCCAGGCCACGCGCGACTTCATCCTTCACCCCACAGTCATCATGAATGTTCGCATATGCGTAAGTCGTCACACGTCTAAGTCGTCACTTTTTTTCTCGGTCCCGATGGTGACGACTTACGAGTAGTCTACTGTATTTTGGTAGAAGTGAGTATTGCTGCCCTTTCCAAGCTGATTAATCGATGAGTCCTACTAAAACAAACACTATTGTAATAAGTTCCACTTTGCATGTGGAATTAAATAAAACCCCACCACCGAGTAATCCCTCGGGAAGGTTCAATGAAAAATACATCACAAGAGAACAAAGATGCTAGGTTATTTCCGAGGTGGCTTTGATTTTGGGACAAGAATGCTTTCCAAGTTGGATTTTGATCATTCAGCCAAGTTTTGCCAAATTGACATTTGCCCTAATCGAATGTGTTTGACAAAGCCATTGATGATTTAACATTGATAAGTATTATTACGTGTCCACCCGGAGGCACTGAAGCGAGTGCGCCAGTTATCCGGAGGGGGTCACAGTAGAGAAGATATAAGGACAATAGTAGTACATGCTCGCAAGCTTCAATAGCTAGCTCTTTAAGGACATGCTTAGTGTGTGTTCCTAGTTTGGTTTTGTTTCAAAAATCATGCTGTTTTTGTGAGTTTGAGTTGACCTTGTCTTATCAGGCTCCTTGAGGCCGACTTGTCCTTCCCATTGAGGTGTTCGATCGTTTTATTTGTATCCTCTCCCTATTACCATCATTTCCTATTTTCTCCACTTTTCCCAACGCCCACCATCTATCCCTCCCAGCTACACACTGTTTCTTGTCTTAAATTAAAAAAAAATAAAAAAAATAAAAACAA
This sequence comes from Eptatretus burgeri, assembly GCF_056783735.1. Classification (NCBI taxonomy): domain Eukaryota; kingdom Metazoa; phylum Chordata; class Myxini; order Myxiniformes; family Myxinidae; genus Eptatretus; species Eptatretus burgeri. The sequence goes on along the minus strand of NC_140971.1, from coordinate 41,697,903 downwards.
CAACCCTTTCTCCCCCCATACGCAGGAGTACCGATTATTCTTCTTCTTTTTCTTTTTCTTTTTATTCTTTCCTTCCTAACTATGCACCTCCTGTAACCAACCACGTGTCTCTCTACACACGTCCCGTTACTTCTCGTTGATCCATCAGCTTCACTCTGCGTTTACCGATCCAAATTCACCATACACCTCCGCTATTTTAGTTGAATCTTTCCTTTTTCGTTCCTGAAGAAGAACTCCTTTCATTAAAGCTTCTGGGTCTCACTATCTGCCACGATCTTTCCTGGGAAAGCCACATTTCCAAGCTGTCCTCCAAAGCCAGTCGCCGACTGGGAATCCTCCATCATGCAAAGTCCTTCCTCGGCCCACCTGAGCTCCTGACCACTTACAAAGCTTTCGTCGACGGCCTGATGGAGTACTACTCTCCCCCCTGGGCTGGTGCTCCTACCTCCCACCTTTCTCGGCTTCACGCTGTGGAAACCAAGGCTGTTAGGATCATTGGTATCTCCCGCGATGAGGCCGAGTCATTGGGCCTCTCAATCTCTCACCACAGGCAGGTCCGTGGTCTTTCTGTCTTCTTCCGTCTCCTCTCTGGTCTTGCCCCCCCCTGCTGTGTCTGCAATTTGTCCCCACCACATTTCCGCAGGGCGCTCAAGGTCCGCCAACAACCCCCTTCTGGTAAAACTGCCAAAATCACGAATCACTGCTCACCTTCACCCTTTCATTCCTCTTTTCCCCCGCCTTTGGAATAAACTCCCACACTCTCTTCAATCCCATTCTTCCCTCCAGGCCTTCAAAACAGCTGTTCACCACCACTTATCACACCACCACTTATCACCACCACTTATACCCCCATCCAAATCCTCTATCTTTTCTACCCCCATTAATCCACCCCAAACCCACCTCCTTCAAGTTCCCTGCTTTCCTTCCTGAAAGTCCCTGTAGTGTCCATCTTGTATTCCCCATGTTCCCCACTCCATCCATCTCCCATCCACAGATCTAATGTCTGTTCCCCACTCTTTTGTCCTTCCCTCTCCCACCCCTCTTGTCTCCTGCCCCCCTTGTTGTGTGCTGTGTGTTAGCTCTCAAACGAGCTTCGACAATGTGTACAAAAAAAAAAAAAACCCCTAAATGATTTTCCTAAGAATCCCCAAATTAATAAGGTACAAACGTCACATATATGTCGTCACATATATCAATCAATGCTTTGGGGGACCTTATCGAGAAAGGTGTGTTTCTTTCTTAATCATGTCCAATCAATTGAATTGGCCACAGGTGGACTCGAGTCAAGTTGTCGAGACAGGTCAACGATGATCAAAGGAAATTGGATACACTTGATCTCAATTTGGAGTGTCTAGGAAAGGGGAGAATACTTATTGATGCAAGACATTTCGGCTTTTCATTTTTAATTAATTTGTAAAAAATTCTGAAAACATGTTTTCACTTTGTCATTAATGGGGTATTTTGTGTTAACTGGTGACAACAAAAAAAATCTCAATTTAATCAATTTTAAATTCACGCTGAAACACAAGAAGATGTGAAAAAGTCAAGGGGTGTGAATACTTTATGAAAGCACTGTGTATAGCAGAAAGGGTGGTGATCAGATTCAGGAAAGTCTTGATACCTTCATAGATTGGGCAAAAACATTGGCAGATGTCGTTTAACATGAAGAAATGTAAGGTGCTGGGGATGGGTAAGAACAAATAAATTGGGGATTACTTCATGGTAGGGGCAGTCTTGGAGCATGTTCTGCAGAAGGATGGTGGGGTGGTAATGGTGGCCCGTGGAGTGGGGTAGGCAGACAGGACAGGACAGGACAGGACAGGACAGGACAGGACAGGACAGGACAGGACAGGACAGGACAGGACAGGACAGGACAGGACAGGACAGGACAGGACAGGACAGGACAGGACAGGACAGCACAGCACAGTGCAGGACGGCTATAGGTAAAGCTAACAGGGTTTAAGGTTGTATACATAGGAGGATCAATTATTATTATAAATCAAAAGAGGTCGTGTTAACACTGTATAATAATTTAGTAAGGCCTCATCAAATAATTATATAAATATATGAAGCTGAGTTCGGACCTGTTGGTCATAAGCCCCGCCCATTCTACAGGCCACGCCCTCCAGCCATTCGGGAATCATCACCATCTTTTTCTCTCCAGGTATCTCAGATTGTTTTCAAGGCCTCATGTACATTTGAAGACTGAACAACGCATCTTCGATCATTAAATGAAGATACCGTTTTGAGGAAAAAAAAGTAACATTTTAATTACAAAGGTACGAGGTGATGCACGTTTTGTCCGCAGTGATCCCGGAAGGTGTCTCGTATACACCGCCCAATGCAGGTACGTTAATTATCACATTATGCGGAGGAATGAAAATGGTGATATTTCATGAAAAAATACTTTGTGGACTTGAAACGCAGTTACTTTCTGCCTGCGAGACAGTGACGTGTCTCTTATAACTCAATGTGTGTTTACCAGAATTTGCAATGACTGTGACAAGTAAAAAAATATCCCGTTTACTTCTGTGTGAAGAGTGAAAAATGACGTCTCTACGCATGACGTCATCACGCAACGACGTCTCCAATCGCAGGAATTCACTAATAATTGGAGCCTTTTTACAACACACCAAAACTCATGGAAAAATGATATGATAGACTGGATAGAGGATAGAAAGTTTATTTCTTGATTACGATGAGAGGGAGAAGAAGAAGAAGAAGAGTGCAAAATATTATGCAAATATGGTAGTTTCATGCGAGGTGTCTCACTGTCACCTTATCATATATATATATATATATATATATATATATATATATATATATATATATATATATATATATATATATATATAAATATATATATATATATATATATATATATATATATTTATATATATATTTATATATATATATATATATATATATATATATATATATATATATATATATATATATATATATATATATATCCGAGTTTGGATGTGAGGGCCTGAACAAGGTACGTTTTCATTACAATGAAAATATTCATGATTAATATTTAAAATCTAATTTTAAAAAAATGTCCTTTTGTCGGTGTTTTGAATGTACGACATGCTGTTGAGATGTCCGGTGGTGTGCTCAGTTACCAAGCAGCTAGCTAGCGCTTGCCAAGCCAGCCGTTCCTTATCAACAGTTTCTAATGGAGTGCTTAAGCCACTTGGCAAGCACTCTACATGGAACTTGGTGACTGAACACACCCCAGTTTAAGCTTTTTACAATTTTGTGCTTTCTACTTTCATGACAAAATCTATATATTGGTTCACGAAAAAATATTTTCACGAAAAAAATGTGACCACTATATTCGTTATTGTTGTCTGTCCGTCTGTCCCGAGCATAGCTCCGTGGGATTTGATCCGATCCTGACAAAATTTTGGTGGGAGGTTTATATCACGATCTAGTTGTGTTTTCCTGAAAATGGGCGTGGTGCGCCCATTATGGGCGGAGCCACGCCCAAAAAACGTGTTTTTAGGGGGTAGCCGATTTCAATTTGCATCTTCTCCTAGGGGGTTTGTCGAATGTGGCAGGGGTTTCGGTATTTGGTTAGCCCAATGGCACCTGCATAGCCCCACGGAGCTCGATTTTTCATTTTCGTCCCAAGGTCAAGGCCACAAGGTCACGAACTTAGAAAATTGCGATTTTGACATAAAAATCCATCTTCTCCGAGGGGTTTGTCGAATCTGGCAGTGGTTTCGGTATTTGGTTAGCCCAATGGCACCTGCATAGCCCCACGGAGCTCGATTTTTCATTTTCGTCCCAAGGTCAAGGTCACGAACTTAGAAAATTTCCAATTTTGACATAAAAATCATACGACCGCCCAAACTTTGAGAGCTAGGATGACAATATTTTTTATGCATAATCTTGAGGTCATTCCCCACCTAAAGTCTTGAAACCATTTTGCTCTATCTCAAACACCTTGCCCGTGGCGCCCCCTTCAAGTTTGTTTTTACGCTGATTTCATCAAAGTATGGCTAATCCGAGGAGTGCGAAATGCCATATAGCCTATATGACGTTATATTGTTCCTGGAATGTTCCAGAATAAGTTTTGCACCAAAGGTCATAATCCTTGACCTTTGACCTTTAATGGTCACAAAGGTCAAATTTTCAAATTTGTGGGAATCAAACCGGTTTTTCGACCTTCTTCGACGAACTAACTCCAATAAGTTCCAGCACGTATCCTGTTTCCTTATTTTAATGTCCACAACATTGTATTGTGACCTTTTAAGGTTATGCAAAGGTCAATTTTTTAAAGTTGTTGAACGAAACCAGGTTTTTGACATTTTGCAGCAAATAACCTGTCACTCGTACCACATCATGTTGATCATTTTTATAGCTTAGTCAAACATTATCACATTGTCTCATCCTTGACTTCTGAAACAATCTACATCGTCAAATACCGCTCGTGAACCATCGTCGTCTTCAGACTTGTCTTCTATATATTACTAAAAGTCTCACCTTGTATGTATGTATGTATGTATGTATGTATGTTCCCGAAATTCAGCCAAAACTGTACACGATAGCACAAAATTTTTAGGGCCACCTTACTCAACATTCTCCTGCGGTGTGCAGTATCAAGTTTCGTTCAAATCTGGCAACGAAAAAATTATTTAAAAATCAATTCCCGATTCAATAAAGTACTCTTGGGGAGTATTTGATCAATGCAAACAACCTCAGCGGTATAGTTCGCTGGAGTTGTCTTTTTTTTTTTCTTGAAATGACAAAAAATCTCAAACATTTAGTATAGACAAAGAACAATTTATTTTTAAGCATAAAATAAACATCGCCATTTTGATCTAATACTTCCGTGTTCATTAATAAATAAAATTGTGTTTGGAAGATTACGCACAATAATTTCTTCAACTTTCTTTTCTCCATTTTTTTTTCACATTGATGCGCAATATCAACTTTCATTCAATTCGGGCAACGAAAAAAATTATTTGAAAAATCAATTTCCGACTCAGTTAAGTACTCTTCGGGAGAATTTGATCAATACAAACAACCTCAGCGGTATAGTTCGCTGGAGCTATCTTTTTTTTTCCTTGAAATGACGTTAAAAAAATGTCAAACATTTAATGTAGACAAAGAACAATTTATTTTTAAGCATAAAATAAACATCGCCATTTTGATCTCATACTTCCGTGTTCATTAATAAATAAAATTGTGTTCAGAAGATTGCGCACAATAATTTCATCGACTTTCTTTTCTTCATTTTTATTTTCACATTGACGCGCAATATCAAGTTTCATTCAAATCGGGCAACGAAAAAAATTATTAAAAAAATCAATTCCCTATTCAGTTAAGTACTCCTCGGGAGAATTTGATCAATGCAAACAACCTCAGCGGTATAGTTCTCTTGAGGTAAAAAAAAAAATTAAAAATCAATTCCCGACGCAGTTAAGTACTCTTCTGGGGAATTTGATCAATGCAAACAACCTCAGCGGTCTAGTTCGCTGGAGGTATCTTTTTCTTTTTCTTTTTTCCTTGAAATGACATTAAAAAATCTCAAACATATAGTATCGATAAAGAACAATTTATTTTTAAGCATAAAATAAACATCGCCATTTTGATCTAATACTTCCGTGTTCATTAATAAATAAAATTGTGTTCAGAAGATTACGCACAATAATTTCTTCGACTTTCTTTTCTTCATTTTTTTTTCACATTGACCCGCAATATCAAGTTTCATTCAAATCGGGAAATGAAAAAAATTATTTAAAAAATCCATTCCCGATTCAGTCAAGTACTCTTCGGGAGAATTTGATCAATGCAAACAACCTCAGCAGTATAGTTCGCTTGAGCTAAAAAAAATAAAAAATTGAAATGATTTTTTTTATCAACCGCTGTCACAACGGGAACCCAACGGGTTCATGGGTCGTCTTGTATCTATATATTAATACTGAAGGACCAATTTTGTGCTCTTCCGAGCAGTCTCGTCACGTTTTTCTCGGTACTGTGACCTGGACTGAAAGAAACTTTGTACCTGTAAGAGTGCATCGCACATAGTGGCAATAGTCAACTTTCAACTCTGAAGCAGAATAAACACTTTTCATTCATGGAACGGAATCCGTCTGTGACAGGGTTTCGGCGAGTTAATATAAACTAGTACGTGCCCGTAAAAAATGAAAAAATAATAAAAAATAATAATAATAATAAATAAATAAACCACACAGGCCGTTTCTTCGCTCTCGAGTGCCCGTACGTGCGTGGCCCGGAAGTTCGATATTATTCGCAGTTACGATTATTCGCAATTTATTTTTAATACCCAATTATTCAATTAGCGCCAACGTATTTTACCTTTTCGCAATGTCGTGGCAAGGAAAAACAAAAAGAGAAGAGAAGAGAGAGAAAAAATTTACTTCCTGGTTCGGAGCGTACCAGCACTCTGATGTTACCTAAATTTATGCACCGTCTAATATGAAAACGATCATAACTTGGGGCATTGTGTTTATCTATAAATGCGTATAAGAAATCGAGAAATTATTAGAATACACGAAGTCATCACTCTCCGGAAGTCCGTACGTTGTAACCCGTTATGGGGAACGTGGCTGTGCTTCCCTTCCCCATCGGCCACGCCCACGCAACAGCGTGTCTTCCCATTGGTTTGGTAAATAAATGGCCATAACTTGGGAAGCACTTGTCCGATTGATATCAAACCTTGAAAAGGCACATCCTCAGGTCCCTAGCAATATACCTGGCAAGTTTCAATTAATCGGACGAGAGGTTGTCGAGAAACAGCGGTCACACACACACACACACACACACACACACACACACACACACACACACACACACACACACACACACACACACACACACACACACACACACACACACACACACACACACACACACACACACACACTGCTGGAATTATAGATAGATATACTAATCGTTGCTGCAATATACATTATTAATAGTCGGTAGTTTCTCCAAGCGAAGAGGTACTTTTATGTTGCTGCAAGTGAAGAGGGTTTATTGTTTTCTTTACACCATTTTGTGCGATGCCCTTTCATGACAATATTACAAAAAAAATATAATAGTTGCTGCATTATATTAATCGTTGGCAGTTGCTGAAAACAGAAGTACGTAGACAGCACACACAAATGTGGTACAAATGGGTACAAAAGACTCCGTGGGGTGTGTACGTGTCTGCATGTTTGGTTACGTGTGTAGTGCACAGGTTTTGCAGGCACGTGATCTGAACTCAAACTCGCACCTGGGCCTGTGGTGCGTGGATCTATGGAGGAGGTTAGGCGACCGTCTCGCAAACCATGTGCTTTTGCACATGGGGAGCGGACGTGCAGCGGCATCAAAGGCATGCAGGATGTGCCACTGTGCAGTGTGGTTGTGGGGAAATCCGTGTATGTGTGAGAGTGAAAGGATGAGAAAATCGCCGGTGCACGTGCAGTTAGCATGGACCGTGAGGAGGTTGGAGGAATATGTAGAGGGGAGGGGAGAGGTGGACATGCATGCAGGCAGGCCTTTGCCAGGAAGATAGCATGGGTTTTCATTTTTAAATGCTCCTGCCCAGTATTATGTCGAATATGATGGTTAAAAAGAAAATGTTGCTGTTTTATCACCCCGATAACACCTTGGTATGCTGTCTACATTTCCCTGACACTGACTGCTCTTTCCTCCCCTCGTGCTTCCTTCCCTTCCCCTTATGCTGCCTTCCCTTACCCCCCTTCTTGCTGCCTTTCCTGCCCTCCCCTCTCGCTGCCTTCCCTGCCCTCCCCTCTCGCTGCCTTCCCTGCCCTCCCCTCTCGCTGCCTTCCCTGCCCTCCCCTCTCGCTGCCTTCCCTGCCCTCCCCTCTCGCTGCCTTCCCTGCCTTCCCTGCCCTCCTCTCTCGCTGCCTTCCCTCCCCCTCCCCTCACGCTGCCTTCCCTCCTTTTCTCACGCTGCCTTCCCTCCCCTCCCCTCACGCTGCCTTCCCTCCCCTCCCCTCACGCTGCCTTCCCTCTCCTCCCCTCACGCTGCCTTCCCTCTCCTCCCCTCACGCTGCCTTCCCTCCTTTTCTCACGCTGCTTTCCCTCCTTTTCTCACGCTGCTTTCCCTCCCCTCCCCTCACGCTGCCTTCCCTCCTTTTCTCACGCTGCCTTCCCTCCCCTCCCCTCACGCTGCCTTCCCTCCCCTCCCCTCACGCTGCCTTCCCTCCCCTCCCCTCACACTGCCTTCCCTCTCCTCTCCCCTTCCCTCTCCTTCTTCCTCTCTTCCTTACCTGTCACGTCAGCGAAGCGACGGGTTGTATTTTTTCGCGGAGAATAAAGCAGGTTTGATCTATCAGGGTCAGGAGCCACACAGGTTGCTGACCCCCACTCTCGGCCATCCTGCCAGGCCGGTAGAGGTGATATTAAAGCCTATTTGAAACAAAACGACGGCTCTCTGGTGGTGCAGCACATTATGGGTAGAAGCTTCTCTAATAGCGTGATATCTTTCATAGTTCGACTGTACGTGTACGTGTGGTGTGTGTGTGTGTGCGTGCGTGTGTGTGTGTGTGCGTGCACGTGTGTGTGTGTGCGTGCGTGCGTGTGTGTGTGTGTGTGTGTGTGTGTGCGTGCGTGCGTGTGTGTGTGTGTGTGTGTGTGTGTGTGGCGTGCACGTGTGTGTGTGTGTGTACGTGTGTGTGAGCGTGTGTGTGTGTGTGTGTCAGATTGTGAGTGTGTGTGCACGTGTGTGTGTGTGTGTGTGTGTGTGTGTGTGTGTGTGTGTGTGTGTGTGCGTGTGTGTGTGTGTGTGTGTGTGTGTGTGTACGTGTGTGTGTGTACGTCTGTGTGTGTGTGTACGTGTGTGTGCGTGTGTGTGCGTGTGTGTACGTGTGTACGTGTGTGTGTGTGTGTGTGTGTGTACGTGTGTGTGTGTACGTGTGTGTGTGTGTACGTGTGTGTGTGTGTGTACGTGTGTGTGTGTGTACGTGTGTGTGTGTACGTGTGTGTGTGTGTTTGTGTGTGTGTGTGTGTACGTGTGTGCGTGTATTTCTCCTGGAGCTTTCTGATGTGGAGTGTGACACACCAAAATGAGCGTAATGATGTCTTGAGTTGATTAGACTAATTAAAATTTAGCGACCATAATCCTCCAATTAAAGGAACAGCAATAACCGTTTTGGTCCAGTAGTATGGGGCTTTTTGGAGAAGAGTGTGATACCGACACCAAACTGACCGCCATGAGTTCCTATATTGACGACACCAATGAAAATTTGGTCCAATGGACCAACGTGTCCTCTCGTTTCATAAAACAAAACTACTACATGCACCGAGTTTCTAGAATCAGTGTAGAGGAGGAGTCTTTGTTTCTGAAAGGGTTCATTGGGCATTCCTGGGTTGTGTTCCATCACCAATCAGCTTGTAGAGCGCTCGCCAAGATGCTTAAGCACTCAAACGAAACGGTTGATAAGGAATGGCTGTCTTTGCAAGCGACAGCAAGCTGATTGGAAGTGGAACATAACCCTGAGGTCGTTGGCCTTGGAAATATCCAGCACGCAAACACAGATGGTCAGATATCCTATTTTCGGACAAAATCGTTATTTTTTCAGTTTCCACTAAGGCTGTTAGTATTGACCACGTGGTCAATGAAATTCCGCGGATCAATACAGTGTCAATGTCTAATGCTCCAAATAATTTCATACGTTTGCATGATATATACTCTCAACGTTGTTGTAACGCAAACTTGGCTTCATAGTTTAAAAAAAAAAAACAACGTTTTAGACCCCACACGTCACTTCCGGGAGATGGGGCGTCGTGGGGGAAAAAACAACTTCATTCCACGTGGAGACTTTTAAATTAATTCGGTTCTCGGCGATAGGAATATTTTATACGTTGAAAACTTGGACCCACGAATGGTGAAACGGAACTCATTTTGTAATCACCTCTCGGAGCTTAACTCACCTCAGGGCCTTGATATACTTTACTGTCCGCTTAATCGCATTGGTTCAGCGTTTGATCCCCTCCTTTATCTCCTCCCCCTCCCCCTTCCCTTCACCCCTCCCCCTTCCCCTAACCCCTCCCCCTTCCCCTAACCCCTCCCCCTTCCCCTAACCCCTCCCCTTCCCTAACCCCTCCCCCTTCCCCTGACCCCTCCCCTTCCCCTAACCCCTCCCCCTTCCAATAACCCCTCCCCCTTTCCCTCCCCCTTTCCCTCCCCCTCGCAGGGACTGGCCCTCTCCCTCGCTTCCAGGAGTAGATGGCAGAAAGCGAACGGGCGAGGACAGGAAGCACCAAACAAGATGGGGAAACCTTCCGTCCGACCGGCAAGAAGGTTCGTTCGATTGTTACATCACAAACTCCATTCGGCGGCTTTGGAGCAATGAAACCTTTTAAGAATCGTTATTCGATCATAGTCTCTCGGCTTTTATAAAGGATTGTAATTTACTAATTGTGGACTCCAAATAACACTGTGTTATGGATAATGATTTCCATTCCCCGGGCATGGTGCGATTCGATCACCTCGAAAAACGAGTTCACCTTCTGTGCTGGACCGGGCCTCGCGCCTGTGCTGGACCGGGCCTCGCGCCTGCGCTGGACCGGGCCTCGCGCCTGTGCTGGACCGGGCCTCGCGCCTGCGCTGGACCGGGCCTCGCGCCTGTGCTGGACCGGGCCTCGCGCCTGTGCTGGACCGGGCCTCGCGCCTGCGCTGGACCGGGCCTCGCGCCTGCGCTGGACCGGGCCTCGCGCCTGCGCTGGACCGGGCCTCGCGCCTGCGCTGGACCCGGCCTCCGTGCCTGCGCTGGACCGGGCCTCGCGCCTGTGCTGGACCCGGCCTCCGTGCCTGCGCTGGACCCGGCCTCCGTGCCTGCGCTGGACCCGGCCTCCGTGCCTGCGCTGGACCCGGCCTCCGTGCCTGCGCTGGACCCGGCCTCCGTGCCTGCGCTGGACCCGGCCTCCGTGCCTGCGCTGGACCCGGCCTCCGTGCCTGCGCTGGACCCGGCCTCCGTGCCTGCGCTGGACCCGGCCTCCGTGCCTGCGCTGGACCCGGCCTGCGTGACCGGTTTTACTTTTTCTGCCTTTCATGATAAAACTCTTCAGAAACTATTAATTAACCGAAACGTTTTGCCCTCGTTCTGCTTCTTTCTCTCTGTAGGAATCCTTCCACGTGGCATATCTATTGTTCACTCTTACACCTCCTCATTCCTCCGGAATCTCATGAATTCTTCTTTCCCTCAATCGTTCCTTTCCAGCTGCCTCATATTCCATGTCCCGTCCTGTTCTTGCAACGCTGGTTTTCTCTGTTTTAACTGCCCGTCTGGTCACATTGAGCATGGTGCTCCCCATTGTCTTCTCTTGCTTTTTTATTTCCCTTGTACACCCACGTCATGTCACATCATCCTGTTTACTCTCATCAACCTCTTCCCCACCCTTCCCTTTCCAGCCACTCCTACATGATGTCCCTGTTTCTTGTGTTCCCCTTCAATTCCACATCAGTCTGTCGACCTGCTGCCCTTTTCTCGTGTCGATCCTCGACGAGCCTTCATTTCTACGAGCCCAAGTATAACCGGTTACGCCGGATTGACGATCCAGCCAAGCTCACATCACGAACATCATACCCTTGTCAAGCTAAATGGGAGCACCAAACTGGTTCATAAAGTAAAACTGATCTCTCTCTATCCAAGCATAGTCATGAATTTGACCTCAGCACAGGAATTTGTACATGGTACGTACACCCACCTGATTGCTTCGCAAAGTCCTCAATGTTTCTCGGCGAGACCATATCGCCATCAGATATTTTTATGGTTCTCTTCCCCCGCATCCTCGCGACTGCCAGGCAATGCTGACTTCACCTTGTTGGTCATGGTGATACGCCGTAAAAAACTAGCAAAGAAAGTCCTACCTTGGAAACCCGAGGAACCCCGGGGAAGGGGAGTGTCCTCTCGCAACCCTTGAAGACTTCATCGAGGACTCCCACCTGGGTGGCATTTATTGAGTGAACACGACATCCAATGGAGACAACTGGAAAAATGTCATCATGTGAATGCTGGAAGAAGATGAGGAGGATGGTCTTATTCAATGTTCTTGTGTTCATTTTGAAATCGGTGCTTTTTCTACAGTCGGCAGGAATTATTCTCCGACAGGTGACATTAACCCCTTTGACCCGAGTCTTGTTGGGGGTCAATGTATATATGTTTGTGGTTAAATGTTAACTTAACAACCGATTAAGTAGGATATTCCGGTGTGTGTATTTACGTTTGCGTTTATCTGTACACAAAAATCTGTACAGAAAGTTTAACTCATTAACCGTTTAATTTATTAATTAGTTAATTATTTCAGTATGACATTTTATAATGCAAATCGTATATAGATTAAGCTGGTTTTGATATTACCAAATGCTGCAGAGCTTGTTCTGCACATTATACATTCACCGTTAATTATGTTTTTGCACCCCCCCCCCGCCCTCCTGGTGTTTTGTGTTTAATTCTTATTCATGTTACGGATCCCATAAACAATGCAGTTGATTAGCGAATGGAGAGCGAGCGTTAAGAACTGCACATTGCGAGTTGAGAGACATAATGTTGTAACTGCATTTTTGGCGAGGTTAAATAAAATGGCTCTCATGTCTTTTAACACCATATTTATCTTTCATTCGCGATTTGCAGGAAATGGGAAATTTTCAGTTACAACATTATGTCTCTCAACCCGCGAAATATGGTGTTGAAAGACATGAGAGCCATTTTATTCAACCTCGCCAAAAATGCAGTTACAACATTATGTCTCTCAACCCACGAGTCATATACTTACCTGTTACCCCCAATACCCTCCATGAAATACTTTTTTTTATAAGGGGGGGGTGAATATAGTTAATAAAAAGTGCAAATTTGAGATTAACTGCGGAGTAAATCGTACCGATGGAATGTCTGCACTCTTGCCTCGCGTGTTTTCTCTTTTTGGCATGTTTTTGTTCCATTAGTAATGATTGTAAGTCCTGCTCCTCACTGACCGTTCACTGTTCTGAAAGACTGGGTAGATGAACGTTCCATGTTTGTTTATGTATGCCATATTCAAGTTCCTGAGAAAGCCTTTGGGAATGTTTTATATTGATTCCGTCCTTTATGACGGCTCGATTCTCTCCAAGTTGTGGATGGGGTAATTCCCCCTGTAGTTACGGACGGGTTGATTTCACCCCCTACAGTTACGGATGGGTTGATTTCACCCCCTGCAGTTCTGGACGGGTTGATTTCCCCCCCCCCTACAGTTCTGGACGGGTTGATTTTCCCCCCTTGCAGTTACGGACGGCTTGATTTCAGCCCCTGCAGTTACGAACTGGTTGATTTCAGCCCCTGCAGTTACAGATGGGTTGATTTCCCCCCGTGCAGTTACGGACAGGTTGATTTCCCCCCCCCCCCTGCAATTACGGACGGGTTGATTTCCTCCCCTGCAATTACGGACGGGTTTATTTCCTGCTTTTGAAACATTTTGATTTGTGATTGATTACAAAGAGACCTGCTATTTATTTATTTTGGAACATTGCAAACAGCACAAGAACAATCAAGATTGCTTGAAAGATCTGAAATTGCAAAAACAACAACAACCTTTTCTTTTGTCTTCTGTAATCAGAAACACTGTTTTGTCTTTTAACCGGTCCCTTCGGTGCTGCAAGATCTCAGTGAAATAACTGAAATAGAGGTAATGAATGTTGTAAGTGATAATGTCTGTAGATTGTCGGTGTAAATTTGGATGTACAAATTAATGATTGTCGGAGTGTAAATTTGGATGTACAAATTAATGATTGTCGGAGTGTAAATATGGATGTATAAATTAATGATTGTCGGAGTGTAAATTTGGATGAACAAATTAATGATTGTCGGAGTGTAAATTTGGATGTATAAATTAATGAGTGTAAATTTGGATGTACAAATTAATGATTGTCGGAGTGTAAATTTGGATGTGTGCATGGCTTACAAAGTGGGTACTCGTACTTTTACACAAAGAGCAAAAAAAAAGTTTAGGGAAACATGAAATGCACCCCATTATGTTAATCTGCATGTATTGAAATAGCTAAATCTGAATTTTTAGACCTGCAGCACGTCCGGTTTTAAAGTTACCACTGAATATATACAACACTGTAAATACACGTTCGAATTTCGAGCTTGGCGCAAGCGTTATGTACGGAATCAGATGAAAAAAAACAATGTAAATATTATATTTTGGGATAAGAAACATAATTTTTACTCTGCCTTTTTAAGCAGGCTCAATATGTGATAGGAAAAAGAAAAAAAAAACAACACATTTTGAGAGTCCGATGTTGTGAATTACGAAGAAAACACAGACGAGTTCTGTAGCAAAGAAAGCCACACTTGTAAGTGAAAAATAACGTTAAAATCGAATATTTCTTCCGAACTTTTGAAAATAATCACTTTAAACATGAAAAGAAAAACATAATTGTTACCTCTCGGATCCTCACGAAGCACCAAAAAAATTATAGCGTTGGTTAAAATGAAGAATTATCATACAAATGTGTCACCTCGTTCGGCCCGGCGTCCTCACACTGGATTCATACGTTACGGCTCTCGCAAAGACACGGACACAGACAAACGCTGCGCTTGATGGCAAATGGAAATGTGCTGACACGCTTGCAAGTGCCTATTATATCCATCAATCGGGGAAGTTTGCAAGACGGCAAGATTTTCTAATGCTAGCGTTATTTGTGTCCGACGAGAGATGATGATTCGTACATAACGGGACTGACACGAAAATCAAGACGGGATTACTTGTGGTCCGAATTTTATTTTTCTCATCACAATTTTGATCTAGATTTTTCTGCCGTTAGACTAGCCTGATGTTGGCGCAGTGGTTAGGGCAGCGGCTTGGGATCCAAGAGGTCCTGAGTTCAAGCCCCGTTGAGCCACTGAATTAATACACCAGGGGGTTGACTCAGCCTGTCATCCTTCCGAGGTCGGCGAAATGAGTACCAGTATACTGGGCCGGTGTATACCCCGGTTAAAATAGGTGTACCATATCCCTGTGTCGTAAGAGGCGACCAGGGTTGCGTCAGGAAGGGCATCTGGCGTAAAACATGTGCCAAATCACTATGCGGATCATACGGATGATCCGCTGTGGCGACCCCTAACGGGGGAAGCGAAAAGAAGAAGAAGAAGATTTTTCTGCCGTTAGACTCTGTCATATTTCCAAGAAATTAAGGGAGATTTGGAATAAAAATCATAAGAAACATTATCAACACTGGACTTATTTTCCTCGATGCAGTGGACACGAAGCATTATGTACGAATCCATTATTTCATCAGATAGGGTAGATGCCAGAAAACCCGAATAGGGAGACAGAACATCACCAAAGTTCACATTCTGAGTCATTACACTCAAAATAACTGTCACATAAGAAACGTACAGTAAAATAAAAATTTTACCAATCAAACTGCAACATTTCTAAGGTTACAATACCCATATTCTGTTGCTTTAATTCATCTTTAATAAAACAGGGGAATGGAGAGTATGATATTGCCGGTTTCTACAGGTTCCCCAAGATGTCCACTTTCATTTCTGACCATTGATGGTTTGTCTAAGTACCTCATAATAGTTTTATGTGGAATTTCCCACAAACATACCACAGCATACCCACTTTTGCGAGCCATGCACATGTATAAATTAATGATTGAGTGTAAATTTGGATGTACAAATTAATGTTTGTCGGAGTGTAAATTTGGATGTACAAATTGATAGTCGGAGTGTAAATTTGGATGTATAAATTAATGATTGTTGGAGTGTAAATTTGGATATATAAATTAATGATTGTCGGAGTGTAAATTTGGATATATAAATTAATGATTGTTGGAGTGTAAATTTGGATGTTTAAATTAATGATTGTTGGAGTGTAAATTTGGACGTATAAATTAATGATTGTTGGAGTGTAAATATTATGCATCCTTCTTTTTAGTTGGTTATACCCTTGCATTGTGAACCAATTTCCTGATTTAAGATGAGACTCATTGACTGGGATTTACTTCCAAGATAAAGTGGTTACTATGAATGATCCCAACAAGCGGCAGTTGGGGGTTGCAGCCGAGAGTGCCACCCTACTCTGCTGCTGTAGGTGCAGACTGCCAAGGCACTGCGCTCACTGCGCTTTCTCAGTCCTGGCCCACAGATCAAGGCTTTCAACCCCGAGAACAGCCTGCGAGAGCGGCGCAAGTTGGAGACCAAAGTCAAAACCGTGGAAAGGTCGGGTCCTTTGTCATACTGACCCCTCAAGCCAAGGGGTACCGTGTTAAAATAAAATTAAAAAAGCCTTGATTGCTTCCCTTAACATCCCTTCTCTTTAATATTCCCACTGTCTCTTAACAGCTTTTCTTTTTTATTTGTGTTCCTCCTGTATTCGGTTTTCCGAACAATATTGGATGTCTTGCTCTCACCCTCGTGTTGGCAGGCAGAGCCTCCCTCAAAGGCAGGAAGTGTATGATGAACGTGGCCTTCTGATCGGATCCGGCCTGGACCTGTGCGACTGTCTCGACGAAGACTGCCCCGGCTGTTTCCTGGCCTGCCCACGTTGCAGTTCTTCCAAATGTGGCCCTACGTGTCGCGTTAACCGCAAGTGGTTTTATGACCAGATGGATGTTGAGGGAGGGGAGATTTACCGCAACAAGTATTCCACATAGGCAGCCGGGCGTTGAAGCCTTTGGCTTCCGTCAGCTGTTCAGCTCCAAATGTTGTATGAAATATTTGGTGTGATACTGTCAGCTTCACACTTTTTCTCAAGATGAGGACTTGGAAAACATTTGTTTTGAAAGTTATCCATAGGTTTCCCTCAGGTTTTTAACTACGTTATTTTAGCTTTGAATGTTACATGGAGGCGATTCTATTGGTAATGGTAGAATGTTGTGCTCTTTTTTTTATTTTTTCCAAATATGTTTAAAGTGTTTGAAATAAATATTATCTTGAAGAACACTGACAAAAGCAAAAAGTCTTCTGATATAGGAAATGTAAAAGCAACTCTACTAATCTTCAAGTGGAACCATTGGTCCATTGGACCAAATTTTCATTGTTCTAGTGGCTCGTCAATTTTGGAACTCATGGCGATCAGTTTGGTGTATCACACTCCCCTTTTGAAAGCCCCAGCCAAGCCCTATGGTCTTGTACTAAAACTGTTATCGTTGTCCCTTTATTTTGAAGATTATGGTCGCTGAATCTTGCCTCTCATGACTGAGGCTGCTGCCTCTGTCCAGCAGCCTTGCATTTCTTTTGGAGATCTCACCTTGCCTTCCTCTGCTGCTCTGTCTCAACACCTGTATGCCATATAAATACCACACCATGCTGCATGCATGTTTGATGTAGTTGTTCACGGCCTTGAAGCATACTGGCCTGCTGTGATGGAGCATTAGCTTGCCTTTCATCAAGCCCAGATGAGTTTGTACCAGGGTGGAGAAGATACATTCGTTATTATTATTATTGCCAAAGGATACTATTGTTGTTAATGTTTTTAGTATTAATTGAGATATATATATATATATATATATATATATATATATATATATATATATATATATATATATATATATATATATATATATATATATATATATATATATATATATATATATATGCTTTGTTACAATGTTATCCTTAATCTCCACCATCGAAGATGGACGGAGGTTTCTGTTTTCACCCCTGTCTGTTTGTTTGTGAACAGTATTACGGAAAAAAAACTCCTCGACGGATTTCGATGAAACTTGGTGGGGAATTAGGTCTGATCCATGGATCATGCCATTAGATTTTGGACTTGGTTCAAAGTCCAATATGGCCGCTATGGTGGCCATTTTGAAAAAATATGGAATTTTTTTTTTTGCATTTCTACATGTTATGAGTGATTTCCAAAAAAACATGCCAAAATTATAATTGCGGTTGATTTTGGAACTTCAGGTGGATATACCCACGTAAAATCAATTTCTGTCTCAAGGAATCTAGTTATGACGAATGAATTGAGTATGTAAAAGTTAAAAGTAAAAGGGAAGTTGCAAACTATAACTCTGTGAGCACTGTTGACGTCAAATTGAATGAATAGGATATCAGGTTCACTTGAGTGACCTAGCAGTATTGGCGGCGGAGGTTTTGCACTCTACAGAGTGCTCCCCCTCTAGTTGTTTTTGTTATTTATTTTGGAATTAGAATGCCATGCCATGGTAGAAGGATGTATTTAGCTGCTTTATATACCTTAACATGGCGTGTGTTTAAAACATGGGAATTGTAACGGATTTTTTTCTAGTTAATTAGCGTAATCAATTCAGGAGGTCATGACTATCATTTTGGTGCATCACATTAGACATCAGGATGCTCTCGCAGAACTCCACAAAAACATTACACACATGCACACCTCATCCATTGAGAGTAGGGTCTCATGGTTCTTAGGGGTATTGTGGGTTTGTGTGTTTTTTGGGTTTGTGGGTTTTTTGGGTCCTCGGGGACTTGCATGGGTGAAACTCATTCCGTTTTTTACGGAAATCCGTATTTTTGTAACGACCCTTATGGAGGTTTCCAGATGTTCGTCATCACAAAGGCATGCTGTGATCATTGGGAATTGAGGTGTTATTCCGATCTACTGATTCGTTTCTTGACCCGTTTCATCCGGATGCTGTACAATGCTAAAGCAACAACATGTCATGACCATGATTATATGAATTAGTCCCATGGTAGTTTTATTATGAGCTATTTTTGTAGAAGTTACCCAGGTACAAAAGCTTGCAAGCGTGTTACCGTGATTAGATGTCTGCCTGGCAGGAGACCGTGTGTGTACATTGGTGTTGTGTCTCCACTTTTCCTTGCCGCAGATTCGTCTGTATTGGTTATCACGTTGGAATGACATTTATATTCGTTTACATCACGAGTGTTAACATTTTATTTTGTGATATTTATGGTGTAGTATTAATTTGTGATTGGAATGGAAATGTATTTTGAGGTTAGGTTTAAAGAAGACTGAGGAAATTGTAAAGGGGTGGGGAGGAAAAGGCGGGGTTTCCCTGATCGGAATGGAAGGCTGTGATGTTCATTCATCTCTTCTCGGAGATTTATGATACCTGCAGATCACTTGAATTATAAATCAAGGAATGATAATTATCACCAAGGCAGGACTTATCCTACCGTATAATTCTTCTTCAATCGTCTCGCAAAAGGTCGAGGAGAGCTTGCGTGTCATTGCAATCTGTAGCGGCATCATTTTCATGTTGAATAAAATATGTAAATATTCTCGAGCTCGGATTGATCGGCGGTTTTCCGGAACCGGGTGAAACCGGAAGAGAGACGAGCGGGTTGACTCGGAGAGATATTCTGTGCCTGGTGTTGTGCTGAAAAGGGCAACCCTTCTCATGGAGTTTCGCTGCTGACGATTCTTCCCTTGATATTGGCACTTTCCTGTGGCTCGTGTGTTAGTAAATAGCTCTTCCTTGCTTTCGTGGCACCTTGCACATCTCGCGTTGCCTTGCGTGGGTGGGTGAAGGACTCTTCAGATAAACTTCACCCACCCACGCAAGGCAACGCGAGGCGTGCAAGGTGCCACGAAAACTCGGAGTCGGCGGGCTGTGATTTGTGGGCTGTGAAGGCAAAGGGAAGCTAAGCCTGGAGCGATACGGTGCTCTCCTCGCCCTGATTGGACTTGCGGGTGATCCCTTTGGATCCTTCATCAACATTCCTGCCTTCGGCCATGCCCGGTTCCAGAGGGCGATTGATGATTACCTCAGCAACTTACCATTCCCTTGTGGCATTTGAACTCCTTTCAGATGTATTTCCGTCACTTGTACGGTCACGACTCCAACCGCTGGCCAACAGTGCCCCGTTACTCATTTTGCTAACCTCGGAAGGGTGACCAGCCGAGTCAACCCACCTGGTGTTAATTCAACAGCAGGAGAAGGGCTCAAACCCAAGACCCTAAGATCTTGTCAGCCACCCTAACCGTTAAGCCAACACCACGCTCCAGCAATGAATGTTCATGTGAGATTAAAAAAATATATATTATTCCCCCAAATATCACTTTCATTTGCATCCTTTTTTGTTTCAATATGGACAGGATTACTCCCAAAATTCACATTTTCACATCAATTTTCTGGGATTTTCCTCTTCGGAAAATCTCTTTTTCCTTTTTTCAAAAGTTTTGCAGTTTCAACCATGCTTTTGGGTCTTTTGGTTGTTCTGAGCCTTTTGGGTCCTTGGTGGGGGGAGGGGGGTCTAGGGGGTCTTCAAAAGTCGAAGGGGTCTCAGAAGTCTAAAGGGTCAAAAGGTACATTCCAATAGTGTGTATTTAATGAATAGACGTACGTAATTAATACATGAAAAGTAACGCACACGCACACGCACACGCACACCTCTAGCTCATCCATTTACAGTAGATAAAGACAATGGAGAGGAGTGCAAGGTGAGGTAAAGTTTCCTTTGGCAGTGTGATGGGGTTGGAAAGATAGCTTCAGCCCTAGAGGTGCGCACACTCGCTCTTGAGCCATCTTGCCTGTTTAAATTTTGGCTCAGCTAGATCTGTCAACTCGCCTTAGAATCTGGAAAAAGGATCTGTCATCGTGTTTTTTATTGTTTTAAAAAATATATATAAAAAAAATCTTGGCTCATGAAAGAGTGAGGTGACAGAGGATGAAAAGAAAAGGCAACTAAGTGATGGTGAGTATGGGTATCTTTGGAGGGCAGTTAGTGGGGAACCGTTTGGCAAGAAAATTAATGAACAAGACGAGGACAGATGATGGAAAGAAACACAATGACATGTAAGTAAGAGGATTGAGTTAGGTTAATGGGGATATAAAGTTCACGAGTAGGTATGGTGTGGGGTGACAAGATGGTGGTGCACTGCCTGCTTGAAGCCCTGGAGGGAAGAGTGGGTATTGAACAGCCTTGTGCAGGAGTGAGGGGGAGGTGGGGAGGAGTACTATAATGTAACATTTAACTAAGAAAATAAAAACAGCATGTGCAATGACTAGTGAATTTGTTATTGAATATGGAAGCAGAGAAACAATACATAAGGATGGCAGTTTGAAATATAAAGGTTAAAGTGGTGTAAAAGTCGTCTGACCATCTTGAAAAATTTCACTTCAGTCATCGACTGTATAAATTTTCTGAACGTAACATTGATGCATTTTTATGCTGGCATTGTATTTTAACGATTAATTATTTTTGGTTCAGCATTAAATATAAATGAATCCACATTTTCTTTTCATTACGATTTGCCATATTTTTTTGGCGTATACTTCCCCCTTCGGAAGTCGGGGCCTCGACTTTTAATCGGAATTGATTTATCTATGGTTTAAGATTGAATTTCATGAATGAAAAAAAATTAAATTGCAAAGTGGTATTTTCTGAAATTAATGTATAAATGTTGATTTAAAACGCACTACAGCGAGTTTCCATTTAACGTCATGGATGCGTTCCCAGAAAGTACAATGGGTAGCAAAACGTGGTGGGGGGGGTGGCGAGGGGGTGGTGCTTTTTCTTCTTCTTGCATATTGCAGCTTGGCTGCTGGGTAGCTATCATTTTGTTGGGGCGACTATGCCGCTGATGCTGTACCCCTATACCAGTACACTGGTACTCGTTTCGCCAACCTCAGGATGACAGGCTGAGTCAATCCCACCTGTTGTTAATTCAGCATCCAACAAGGCTCAAACTCAGGGCCCTAAGATCCCAAGCCAGCACAAGGTGGGGTGCTAATGTGAAGGGATTACAGGGAGGGAGAAGCAGGCCTTCATGTCTGGGACGACTGCTCAGCTAATTTGTGGGCTGTGAAGGCAAAGGGAAGCTAAGCCTGGAGCGATACGGTGCTGTCCTCGCCCTGATTGGACTTGCAGGTGAGTTGTGCGGCCAATCTGGAATCGAAGCATCCTGCGAGAGGGCAGGATCAGGTCTATGGGGAAATGTGATATGGAAAGAGTAATTTCAGTTTCTCAGATGTCAAATGAGTATGTGGTGCACTGGAGTGAGCTGTGACCAGATCAACCTCGTTGAGACAGTGCTCAGTGATCAAGCTCTTTCATGGATTAAAATGTGCTTTCATTACAATAAGTGTCAGGTGTTCATTTTAACTCACCTGGACTTTAGGCACGTAAGTTGATGCGATCGAGCCGTGTTCGTGAGTGAGTGAGTGAGTGTCAGTCAGTCAGTCCGTAAACACTTTAGTCATTATCGCTTGAACCAAACCAACAATTTTGTTGAAACTTGGCCACAAGCTTCATATCTGATGCTTAATGAAGGTGTACTGACCGCATCAAAATATTTGCTCATCAAAGGGGTCTATGGGGGGGGGGTTGACCCCCAAAATAGGTATTTGTTCTCTTCTCCGAAACTATGCACACAATTTCGATGAAACTTGACCACACCCTTCATCACCTGTAATGTACCATAGTTTGTTCATGGCATTAAAATAATTGGGATCTAAGGGGGTCGGCAGGGGGTTTGAGTGACTGTTTCTCCTGATGCAGGTGAGCAGTCCTATTTTTATTGATGAGTCATGAACTGTGACAAAATGGAATGTGCTTTGAGCCAGTGCTGTTAATCCTAATTTATCTGAAAGGTTATGTCACAAAGTAGTTCAAATAAATGCGAAACAGCTCATTGATATTCATGACCCTGGAAGTACTGTCGGCAGCGATGCCTTGTGACAGTGTCAGGGAGGAATTAACACCTCTATTGTTCTGACTGATATGACAATTGTTTTTTTTTTCTCACCACCGTAGTTCATCTAGCTTATTCTTGCACTCCAAATCCTCTTGTGGTTCTGGTGGCCGGTCATTGTGTGACGGGATTGATTGCTAACTACCGCGTGCGCTCAAACTCTCACCTAGGACTCTTGTGGCCAGTCGGTGTTAGTGCAGCAGATTACTGAAATAATCTTTCACTTGGTGGTACAAGCACCAAATTTGGTATACATGTGCTCCAGGACCTATTCTCTCAGAAAAGTAGGTTACCCATGTTGAAAAACAAAATGGCCGCCATTTTTCAAGTTGGCCGCCATTTGAAGTGGTTTGAATCTGTGTTTGAGCTAAATTTTGATGGAATCATGCTATTTTAACGTTCTATGCATCGAAATATATGTTTTTGAGTTAGAAAAATCCATTTCTGCACTTACAAAATCGTAGTTATTGAAAACTAAGATGATATGGCTGGAATTAAATGACGACAGGCTCTTTTAGCGCAACATTTTGCAAAAAGAAAAAAATGAAGAATAATATAGCATATACAGCAGGAAATTAGTATCTTTTGATTCACGTGGTGGATTAGTCAATCATTTAGTCCTCACATTTGCCCAGCACACAACTGTGTACACTTGAGACTGAAACGATAGCATTTACATCGCCCTCGGCATTCCGTCTTGCAGTCACATTTTGTTAACTGCTGACAACTCTGGGCAATGGGTGGAAGGGTCACCCAAAAGACTTGCCAGACCTCACCATCTTTCTGCCACTCCCAGTTAGCAGGGCTTTCAGTTTGCATTTTGCACACTGTTGCCTGGCCCCATATGCAGCCTGCTTGGTAGGCAGACCGTTTGACATGCTGTATGAGAGCTGCGCTTGTCGGTGGAATGGCATCATAAGACCTTTGCTTCCGAGCGAACAAGTCCATTCTTGCCTCATCAACTTTGTCCATAGTGCTGTTCTTGTCATACATGGTGATGACAAACTTCTCAAGGACGTTGTAGTCTGCATTTTCCACCACTGGTGGGTACTGACTTAACTTCTTGAATACGGGAGTCACTTGAGGGTAAACCTCCCATGCCTGCCATGCAGTTTTTTTGCCTTTTCCACGAAAACCTGACAGAATATCACAGCCAGTGAAGGCGTGAAAGAACAGCATGCCACTGGATTTGTCTGGGCCAAGATTCGCCACCATGTCATGAATTGGCAACCACTTAATGAACTGACCCTGGCCAAATTCAACCCACAGCATTTACATGCCTGTGTCTTGGAGGGTAGCAAAAACACTGACTGCAACAACGAGAACATCTGTGTCACATGCTTTAATCAACACAGATGTCATCTGTTACTTGGCTGCATGAAGAGCATGAGTGAAGATTCTGGAGTCGGCTTCCTCGTGGTTGCAAGGACTTAAGCCATCAAGACTGATGGATCTTTTGGAAAGAGCCTGATCTCCTTTGGTCACAACAATGACATTGTCAGGACACATGGTCACTATCTTATCAGCAAGGAACCCAAAGAGCTCTGTCTTGTTGTTGTTGTTGTCTCTCAGGAAACTTTTCCAGTTCGGTGGCAGCTTGGTTTTTTCCTTCACTTGGTGTCGATCCCCTTTGCCTCTCTTTGATCTTGTTTCAGCCTTCAGGCTGGAAGTCCAATAAACATCAAAAACTATGTCTGTCCTCACGAAATTCGATGAGTACATCTGAATCTTTGGAACCACATCTAGGACAGCATATTCCTCAAAGGTCTTTGATGTCTTTGGCGGGAATGAATACACAAGAGTGGACCCATCAATGATAACAGCATCACATCCTGGTCTAGTGTCGGGAGGAGTAACTGTAGCTTCCAGAATTTTTGCAAGTTGCGACTTCTGACCAGTGTGGAGTTTCCCACTGTCACTCAGCGCCGCAGGGAAAGACTGGTTTTCATGTTGGAAAAACTCAAGCAGGTCACACTCTCGTGCTTGGCAGGATATAAAGAGTTGCGAGAACAGACGGCAATCATCTTTGAGTACCTGCTGCTTCATGTCGCCAGAAGGTGCAGCTGCCTCTTGGCGAAAGAAGTCTGCTTTGTTCTTTTTTATGGGCTTATAGAAGGAAGCTCCGTCACCCAGACCATTGCAAAATTCTCGGAAGGCAACTTTACCTTTCTCAAGGTGAGTCCTTACAAGTTCAGCAGTACTGGGATGCACGATGGTTTTTTAGTCCAATGTGAGCAGGTCTTTTGATTCTTCCTGAAAAGGATTGCCCAGATCCTTCATTTCATCAAACAATTTCTGGACCTTGTCAGACAAGGATTTCTGAGATAGGCTGGTTTGCTCATGGTGCGTGCTATCTTCATTTGCCACTTTGGCCAGTGACGCCAACTCATACTGTGATATTAGCATGCTAACTTCTGGTCCAGACACCATCCACCTACTCGGTGCAGCTGGATCCTCAGTAAGCCCAATGGCACCACAATCACCTTTCACTACTGCATTGGCCTGTTCATATGCTTGCTCAATGGCCAAGCCAGAAAACTCCCTGTTAGTCTTGTGTACCACAAAATTTCCCAGTTGAAATTCATTAAAGACCTCAGAGTGAGTGTGTTCCAAAGTGACCATGTCTCTAAGATGGATGGGAAGCCATCTGGCATAGTTCACATTGTTGTTTGCAAAGAACAAGGGGATTAGAGCAGCCAGTGCTTCGCAATACAAACCGAAGTTGGCCTCCCTGAAAGACCTGACCAACGAGAACGTCACCAATTTCATTGACAACACAAGATCCCAGAATTGAAATTGAGGACTCTCTTTTCTGCGTTTCTCACACCAGTCATCAAAATCCAGAGCTTCTTCATTCTCTTCTACACAATGATGCTCATATGCTTCCTTTTGGAGCATGTAGAAGCAACACGCTGTAACTTGGTGCATATGGCGTGTTCTTGTGACACTTGAGGCAGAAAGAAAGGGCTCTGCCATTCCAGAAGAAGCCACCCCAGACTTCACAAGAGCACCTGTCCACCCACTGCTTTAAAGTAGGGTTCCAAGAGACCTTAAAGCAGCCATCTCTATGTGGAGGCCCCCAAACATGACAACAAATTTATCCTCACCATACAGGTCAGGCCAGTGCCACTGGAGTTGTTTGATAAGTGCATAAATAGGCTGGTCTGCAGTTATCACAGCGACCTGTCCTGGGTTGAGGTGTGCAATAGTATCCCTGACTTTGTTCAAGGAGTGCCTTACAGTGGCAAATGAGTGAGCTTCATCACGAAGGAGGGGCAGAAGTGCTGTAATACTCACTTCAAATGCAAGGCCTCTCTTTTTCTCTGCATGATGGGCTGACCAAGTGATGTTAACATTGTCTTGTACTTCTTGTGTGAGGCTAATCTTCTGCAACCACTCATATTCATTGGTTAGGGGAAAACTTGGCAGAGATTCATATGTAACTTTGCCTTTGGGAGGAGAAGGGTTCTTTGTTGTCAAGAACGCAGGATATATATTTGTATATGAGTCGGGGATTTCTGGGACTTTCTTTACTTTGGTATTCTTAATTAGAATTGGTTCCCGTACTTCTTGATTTCCTGATGTTGTATGTTGAAAGATGGATATGCTGGTTCCATGGAATGATGTGGTCCCCGTTGTGGAAGAGGGATTATGGTCGATGTTATCCATCGCAGATGTGCTGAAAAGACCTTTCCTCAGTTTTGGAGGACAAACCACACCCTCCTCTACATATCTGGCTGCAGCTGCATCTCCCAGCTGAGCTGATATGTCGAGTACTCAATCATATGGAATACTGAGACCATGGTCATGGAGCATTTCTACTAGGTGTCTCTTTCTTGTCTTAGCATGAACAGACATCCCTATGTAGACCAGAAGTGGGGTTTCTCTGTCTCTGGAATGCCTGTGTGTGGCAGCACCTTCTTTGTATTTGGCAAAGCAGTTGTATTGAAGGAGCTTAGCCATAGCCAGGTCAGTTGCAGTTGCTCCAAACCTCAGTTGAGACTTTGTCTGCTCCATGCTCAATCATGCAGACAAATTGGAGCAAAGCTGGAGGTAATGAATCATATACTGAAGTCTCATGAAGATTGCCCTCATATTTACATTTGTGATGAAGCATGTGCCTACACAATATCTTGGCAGCTTTGGTGAGAATGATGGCATCAGAGTAGGTTGATGCTTCTGACATGACAGGACCTACATCCTTCTTGAATGTCAGATAAACATCATGTCTATCCTTGTAGGTTTCCAATGCAGGTATCTCTGCCAAAAGCTTTTCTTTCAGTCTGGTAGAGTTCACATCAGGTATATCTGTTCCAAATTGTTCAAGTCTTTCCTTGTAAAGACTCACCAAGTTAGCAAGTCAAAACGAAACAGGCCCATCACTGCTGTTTCTTGTCTCAATGACATCGGTAAGAAGTTTAGAGAACACCAAAGGGAAGACTTCCTTTTCTTTCGATGACTGGACTTTTTCTTTGTTCTTGGCTGCAATGTGTGCCCTCTCTTGATGATACAGAGCTGTTAAGCAAGAGTAGTGGTATTTCAGTTCCAGGGCAACCACATCTCCACCGCTCAAGACAGCCAAAAGCTTGCCATCATTAAGATTGCGAGCACATTCATTAAGCCTCTCATTTAGCTGCATGGTCATGGCTTGTCGCAACTTTGACTTTGGTTGTATCTTTTCACCTGTATATGTATTATATGTATTATATGTATATATATATATATATATATATATATATATATATATATATATATATATATATATTATATGTATTCATGTAAAGGAAACACCGTTGCACTTCCATGCTAGTTCTTTGCATTTTTGAGTGCCCTTCTCCTGGATCATTTTGAATTTCAGCTTCTCTTTTAGTGGCACGCTCAAGTTTATAGCTGTCAAACATTTTGCGACAATTTTGGTGGTACTTGGCACTATTTCGCCTCAGTGTATCCTCAATACCACCTCCTTCATCCAATCTGGATGGGTCTAACCTGATCGGTAACTGGTGGATTGCCTGAAATTGTGGTAGGTTTTTTGCTATCATGGAATAACTATCAGAACTACACTCATAATGGGTTGGGGGAGACTTCAACTCTTCTTTTTTTTATCAGTCTGACAGAGGCAACACTTCCTCCAGTCAGTTTTAGGAGTACAACTCAATGGATTATTAGTGGACATATTGAACAGGTTAAGGCCGAGGGTTTATCCTTTTACCACCTAACCGTACAAAATACATAAGCACATTGAGATATGGGATACAACTAGGTTCATACATACAAATGCCCTACACCCAGCCTGATTGTTCATCCAGTGCCATTTAAGTCCCGTGCGATCTGTACACCTTCCGGGTAACTGAAGCCCCGTTACCCTTGGCTCGGCTCTCCCGCGCTGGCACATCCTGTCAATTCAGGCGCGGCTATCTAATAGTGTAATGCTACAACTAGCTATACTTCAAGCTGAAATATATACAGGGGCTTATTAAATAGCATTTGGGACACTCGAGTATACTACAAATTACAGTTTAGGTTAGTAAACTCCAGCTACAAGTAGTACACTATAAGCCGACACTGAACCCCATGCTGAGTCTCACAGCAGTGATGTCACCAGTGTGCCCTGGTTGTGCTTTAACATCACTCTTATTCACATAATGTAACAGAGCTTGACCGCATCACCTCAATACATGATCACAGATGTTGCCCAGCAATATCTGTGATAATTTTGAAAGACAGCTACAAAAGTACTGATTTTAAGTCATGCAATGTCTGCCATCTTGAAAACTGGTAACCATTTTCGAATATTAGTGCCAAAATATATTTCTCCAGTCAAAATACAATCTATTTAACATTTGGATCAATAGCATGTTCCTATTTATAAACGTTTAGCACTGAAAACCCCTTTTCCTATTTTATGAGACGGCCATTTTGTTTTTCAAATGGGTTACATACTTTTCTGAGAGAATGGGTCCTGGAGCACATGTATACCAAATTTGGAGCTTGTACCATCAACTGAAAGATTCTTGTGGGATACTGACTTGATCTGCCCCACTATGTGTGGCATACCTGAGAAATGTCTCGGAGGAAAGGGCATACTTTAACGAACTAAAAGTCATGACGCATATCTGTTGCATGTATCAAGGTATTGAAGGCAATAATTGTGCAACCATCCACACTCTTGCTCAATACAAATTGCATGCAGTAATGAATAATATGCTGATTTGTGAATGCAACAATTCCAATGGGGCCCATTTGTTTGATGTAATTTTTAACCTCTGGCATCGAAGATGGATAGAAGTTACTGTTTTCACCCCTTTCTGTTTGTTTGTTTGTTTGTTTGTGAACAGTATTACGGAAAAACTCCTCGACGGATTTGGACGAAACTTGGTTGGGGGGGGGGGGTTAGGTCTGGTCCAAGGATCATGCCATTAGATTTTGGACTTGGTCCAAAATCCAATATCGCCGCGATGGTGGCCAATTTGAAAAAATATTAGAATTTTTTTTTTTTTTGCATTTCTACATGTTTTAAGTTATTTCCAACCCCCCCCCAAAAAAAAATTGTCGAGAAAAAACAATTTTTTGCAACTTTTTTTTTCAACAAAATTTCGATTTCTTTTTTTTTGCATTTCTACATGTTTTAAGTGATTTCCAACAAAAAAAAAACATGCCAAAATTATAATTGCGGCTGATTTTGGAACTTCAGGTGGATATACCCACGTAAAATCAATTTCTGTCTCAAGGAATCTAGTTATGACGAATGAATTGAGTATGTAAAAGTTAAAAGTAAAAGGGAAGTTGCAAACTATAACTCTGTGAGCTCTGTTGACGTCAAATTGAATGAATAGGATATCAGGTTCACTTGAGTGACCTAGCAGTATTGGCGGCGGAGATTTTGCACTCTACCGAGTGCTCCCCCTCTAGTCAATAACTGTGTTATGTGTCAGGATAATCTCTGATGTGTGTGTGTGCTTTCCAACCATGTGCTATATATGATGTTTATAAGTTTTTTTACTGCACTAATAAACGTGTCAGATATAAATACCCCACCCTGTATAAGAAGCTGCTTAAGAGAAAGTGATTCTTTGTCTTGTCTGGGTTCAATTCCTGAACAGATGATAAATGCAGTAAAGTACAAGAACAGTCATTTTTCATGCTTTTACACACAAGGAATTTTGGCAAAGGAGGAGGCCATTTGACTCATCATGCCTGCACTACACCAATCTCAGTATTGCTACTCATCCAGACATAAGCGACCTACTTCCATCCAGACAAGCTAATATCCCCGTTGCCCTCAATCTCCAATGCATCTCGGTACCTGTCCAAATCCCATTTAAACCTATGCACCCCTTCACTGTCCTAACCTTTCGAGGGAGACCATTCCATGCATTAATTTATACTCTATCCCCCAAATGTTGAAGGTCAAGGTCATATGGTGGTTTCAAGCAAATTATGTCATCATTCGATCGTGGGCCAAGTGTAGATCATGGACAATCGCCAAGGGTAAGCTGGAGAAGGCTTTCCCTTGGCGATCGCAGATATGGAGTTTATTGTAATGTTTTTGATAATTTTGGCAATGTCATTTCTATTTTCTGTGTCGGAGTGGCGACCCGTCCAGGAATGTACCGAATAGCCAAGGAGACTGCTTCGGCAGCACCAACGCTCTGCACAGAGTATGGTCCCAATGGAATGGAATTTCTATTTTGAGGATTATGGAATTTTGCGGCCTTGAATCTGCGTTCAATACGGGACTTTTGAAAATGACATATGAATGCAATTGAGGCCTTCCATATGTGTGATCGGTGACTTACTTCCACTAGCCAGGGCACTTTTAACCAGGCGTTGCTCAAGTAAAATCTGGAAATCAGATTGGTCTTTTTAAAGGGATACCTAAAATGCAGGTGTCACCTGTTGCAGCGGTAGGATACTGGAATTTACATATATTTTTTTGAGCACTTGTGCTTGAAGAATTCCAATGTTGCTACTGTGATATTCATGTGTGATACATATGGCAATAAAATTATCTATCTGTATCTGTACATGGGGGAAAAGTTAATGTCAAGCTCGGACAACGATACTGATTTCACTGTCATGACGATAGGCACAAATGGATTCACATTGCTAGGACCAACTGCCGGATATATTAGCATATGCACACATCATGTACAAGCTAGATGAATGCAACCAATCAAGTCAGCATATGATTCAGCAATATTGCATTTCCCCTTTCAGTATGAGGAGCAAAAGACCGAAAATAGTCAAAACAAACTATAACCGGCTAACAAATACTCAAATGCCGCATTATATGACTGAAATAATGTAGTCCTTCAGCCTTTGGGGCAAGGCTTTGGTGTGCTGTGATCTGTGGCTCAGAGGTGGAGGAGATGGGGAGTTCTCAGCACTTGGGGGTGTCGTTGGTGCCATGTCCACAGTTCTTTGAGCTTCCTCTGGAGGAATGTTCAATTCTCCAACGTCCTGAAGTGGGAGAATGGCTGCTGGTTCGGAGGGAGATTTCCGCAGGTGTCGCCTGTTGCGGCAGTTGGATACTGGAAGTTAAAAAAAATTTAACTACTGTTGGCTGCAGTAACTAGGTATGACCTTGATGCAGAAGATTTGTGAGATACGACTACAGGTATCCAGCCCTCTCTGGTCTTGACTTGGGTGGCATCACCCACTTGGAGGTCCATGAAAGGTATCACCCCTCTTTTATAGAACTTGGTGTATATTCATGAAAATATATATAGAAAATTTTATAGAATTGAAAATTTATATTTGAAAATTGCTTCTGATGGTCTGAGAGTTGCTGGCGAGTGCCTGACATGACACTTGGCTGGAGGCTTTTATTGTACACAGGTAACTTATCCCTTAGTCTCCTGTTCATCAAGAGTTGAGCTGGAGATGGTGTCATTCCATTGATCGGCGAGTTGCATTGGGCAAGGAGTGCTCGTTGAATGTCGGTCATTCATGTGCCTTTCACAATGCTTGTTTCATTGTCTGAATCGCCCGCTTTGATTGACCGTGGGATTGTGGATATGTTGGGGATGAGATTGTGAACATTGTGACCCATTCATGTCCAGTCTTTAATTTCTGCACAACTGAAGGGAACATTGTTGGTGAGAAAAGTTATTTTGTTGCTGAAATGACTGAGGTAGCCATGAGCCCATTTAGCTGTGACATTGCAGGAAATTTTGAGAAACAGTCAACCAGAATGAGGTAGTCTTTTCCACCGAAGTGGAATATATCAGCACCCAGCTTCTGCGATCAGGGATGCTGTGTGGGATGAGTGGCTCTTTATGATTGGCAGGCCGAAATCTGGCACAGACCCCACACTCGGCAACATGTGACTATATCTGTTGATATGCCTGGCCAGTACAAGACAGGCCTTGCACTTCCCAGCTCCTAGATGCCCTTCATGAATTAGAGAAAGCATGTCCTGTTGCATTGCGGCTGGAACGATGATATGCTCACCACAGAGCAGCAAACCTTCAGACTGATGGATGTTCTCTCGAACAGACCAGAACGGTTTCACCATCAGAGATACTCTGGTTCGATCTACAGGCAAGCCTTGTGTGATGGCAGTGCTGAGCTGTTGAAGCACTGGATCAAGTGATGTTTCATGTTGCAGTTCCTTCATTCTGCCAGTGCTGACTGGAAGCTCAGTGACCAAACGATGTACGTGAAGGTGTGTCGTTTTCCAACGTCTGATCGTGCAGAGGTAAACTAGATGGTGCTCCAGAGAGTGTGTCTGCGATGTGTGGATACTTTCCTGAGACATATTGCACTGACACAGTGTATCGGAGAAAGCGAAGCATCATGACCTGAAGTCTGGGTGAGAGCAGGTGCAGTGGCTTCTTGACGATAGCCACCAGTGGCTTGTTGTCGGTGTGTATGGTCGTGTCAAATCAGTAGATGTACTGATTAATACACTCTGCCCCTTATACAATTCCAAGAGGCTCCTTCTCTATCTGGGCGTAGCTCTGTTCGGCAGGTGTTGGAGACCAAGAGACCTATGCTACAGGATACCTGTCCTGCAGCAGGCATGCATCCAAAACAGCTGAAGATGCATCAGTTTGAAGGACTGCTAGCTTTGCAGAGTCAAATAACTTCAACACTGGCTGCTTGGCGATTGAGGTATGCTTCAACTTCAACAGCTGCTGGTATGCTTCATCATGCTCTCCATGCCATTACTATGCGGGCTCTTTCTTTAGCAGCTGACACAGTGGCGTTGTGATGGTCGACATGTTGGGTATGAAAAGACTGAGGTCGTTGACACACCCAGAACTTACTGCAGCTCCATCCATGACTGAGGAGTTGGCAGTTCCAACACGGCTTGTACCTTGTCTTCATCCAGATGAATGCCAGCAGAGGTGAGGACATGACCCATGTATTGTACCTCTGCAACTTTCCACTGGATCTTGTTTGGGTTGAAATTGACGTCCTTTCATGCACAGTCCAATACCTTGCGTGCAATGGCGTCGTGCTCAGCAGGGGTGGTTGCAGCAAGAATCATGTCATCTGCGGTGCAGAAGGCCCCATCAATGTCTCCAAATGTGCTCTCATTACCCTCGCCGAAGGAGTGGTTTTTTTTTCTGCACAACCGCTTGTTGGAATGAGACGAAATTTTCATCATAGGAGTGACTGCTGATGTTGAATGTTGTATTGATAATTATGACATCATAGGTCATGTGGTGTGGCAGCCATGTTGGGAAAAAAAACTTTGGACCTCTGTATCTCTGAAACTGCACGAAGGAAAAAATTGAAACTTGGCACATCGCAAGTTCTCCTCACGGGGAATTATTTTTTCTGACGCCCTCGGTGCCTTCGTTATGACGTCATAAGTGCATATGCAGAATGCTACATGTGATCAGTATGAAAATGTTGGAGGGTCATCTCTGGATAAAATGGTCCACAGAAAAAATATTTGATGACGTCATCAGTCACGTGATTTGGCAGCCACATTGTTTAAAAAAAAAAATCTCTCAAATGGTTAAACAGATCGAGGTGAAACTACACAAATGTTCCCCAAGCCTTGTGGATACCAGGGTTTTCACTAATGATTTATAAGTCGCATGGTCTGGCAGCCATATTGGATTGAGTGAAAATGTAAAAAAATTCTTTCTCTTGAACTGATTATTCAACTGACGTGAAACTTCATATTTATAATAGTCGTGATTGGGAACACATGTTTTAAATTTCAACTTGATGGGATGTATGGTCTGGTAGTCACAATTATTCAATTTTTTTGATCTGTGTTCTTTTTTAATTTATTTTTTATTTGAATGAAGCTGACTTGGCTGTGCCTGGATGGTTTTGTGGGTGGAGGAGCAGCATCTAAAACCTAAATCCTATCCAGGTTCCTCCTGATGACTTCATCTTTGCTTTTTGCTTGCTTGGGTTTCTGATTACTCTAATGCAGGACTGTACCTATTTGGTCTTCCATTTGATTTGAATTTATTTTAATCCCATTATAAACTCAAATTAATAATAATAAATGTCATGGGTCAGGGTCATGTGTCAAATCAAAGCGGAACATCTTGGTATTTGGTCATCACTGCCAGAAGTTGTATAGTGGTAGTTCTAGTTATGTCTTTTATTAATTACGTAACACACCATTATATAAACACCACATAAAATACACCACACAAAGCTGCACAACACAACACACCACACAAAACAAGTCCTGGTGAGGGTGTGCAATCTCTGATTGCTCTTTTTCTTGTTTCTCTTTTGGAGAACTTCACTGGCTGATGTGACACCCATTGGGAGATGGTTAAAACAATGACACCCCAGAAGATAATTAAAAGTGCACCTAATGGCACTCTCTTGATATAATTGAACCTGCCAGAAAGAGTCCTTTTGGTCAAATATACTGAAGACCTTCTTTCCAGTGAGTCGATCCATGACTTCATTTGGTGGTTGGGTGGTGCTCACGCTTAATGGCCTTGTTGAGATTCCTGGGGTCGAGACACAATCGCAACAATTTAGCTTTCTTCTCGACAATGACTCGATTATGCACTTAGTCAGTCGGTCCACCCACCTTGGAAATGATGCCTTGTGCCTCCATGTCAAACAATTTGGTCCAAGTACTCGTGTAGGCTGAGGCACGCAATGAGGTGGCTTGATGACTGGCTGAATGGACGGATCTAGCTCAATGTGGTATCGTGTGTCAAACTTCCCCAGGCCAGTGAACAAATCTGCAGAGTCAGCTCAGACCTTGTCCAGTGTAAGGTCAGGCTGCAGTGAAACCACAGCCTCGACAGACAGCAAGCAACTGTTGGGGCCCTTCTGGATAAGACCCATGCATGTTGACATATGAAGACTGAGAATATGAGGCGCATTGGTGTCGACCACATAGAAGTCAAAGCACCCCGTCGAGCGGTGCATTGTAGCTTGGCCACAACATGATGAGGGATGGTGCCCCAACTGTAGCTCTTCAATAGGATCGTCAATTTGACAATCTTAACTGGCTTCTCCATGGAATCAAATACTCTGCGAGGAAGTATTGATACCTGTGCTCTGGAGTCAACCTTCACCATAACCCTATGGCCATTGATATTGATTTTCGCAAACCAAGAGATGTCTGGCTTCATGACTTGCAAGTCTCGTACCACACCATCAATGTACAAGTCACGAAGAGAAGGCAGCTCGGTCGACACCTTTGCTCATCGCCAATGCATGAACACGCTTGGATTGTTGGCAAACCTCTGCAAAATTGTTCAGCTTATTACAGTTCCTGCAGCTTTTCTCAAACGCAGGACATTGATGAAGTTGATGAATACACCCGCAGTTCCCACAGTTTTGGGTGTCCTTGTCTGTGGTTGACCCAAGCTTCGGTGCAAAGGGACTCTTGCCAGCAGACTTGAGACATATACATGTATGTGTGTGTATGTATATATATATATATATATATGTATATATATATATATATATGTATATATATATATATATATATATGTA
>NC_140971.1:41642329-41659829 GCF_056783735.1 Eptatretus burgeri | reverse complement strand
AAATGTAAAAGCGAAGACACAATGCAGAGCTAATACCGACTACGCGAGCACACGGCAACACTTATACAATTTTACTTCACAGACGGCGCCGACAACACACATTCCCAAAGCAAAAGAAAAGAGAACCACCCTCCAGGATGAGGGGGTAGGCGGGCCTGGGGCCGAGACCGTGTCGGGCCTACCCGTCTGATGATGAGGCGCGAAGTGGCGATGGTGCCCCAACTCCGCGGGCCTCGCGGACAGTGTCTGGTAGGGGGTGGGAAAAGGGGCCCCCTTTGTCGCACTATCTCAGCGCGGGGGGAAACAGGAGGGGGTTGCCGATGCTCGGGGGAAGGAGGATTTTTATTCTGTCTCGGGTCCCGCGACGAGCGTCTCCACCTCGACCAGGTCGCGCCGTCGGCCTCCCGCCTTCAGCTCCTGGCACCGACGCGAGCACCCCCTCGTCCGTCTTCGCCGCCGCCACCTCTCCACAGCTCCGCCGACAACTCGTTCCAACGCACAGCTCGTTCCAACGCGCAACTTCCTTCCAGCTCCACCGACGACTCTCTTGAACTCCGAACTCACTCTTTCCAACGCACACCACCTTTCTGACGAACGCAGCCGCTTATATAAGCCCCGTGGCTTCGCCTTTGACCCCCTGCCTTCAACCTTTCACCTCGCTCCCCATTGGCCCGAGAAAAAGTGGGCGTGAATGCTTTTTGATCCATGAATTTGCATATAGCGACCGCCCTGGAGGCGGGGCCAAATCGCCCCTCGCTCACCGATTGGACGGAACAAAAGTGGGCGTGAGTCGTTTTTGATCCGTTTTTGGAGCGGAAAATCCGTGGTTTTGTACACGCTGTTCGGTGCGCGCCCTGCACGAGTCCAGTACCGGTACCCACAAGCGGCGCAAGAACGGTGGCGATGCGACGGTTGCGAGGTGTGACGGTAAAGGTCGTGGCTGTTGTGGTGAAGCGGCGTTGTGGTGGGTGGTTGATGTTGTGATGACTGTTGAGACGTGGTTGGTGGTGGTAGAGATGGTGGCTGGTCCAAAATAAAGATAGTAAAAGAAAAACGGCTATCCTGAAGAGTCGCAGCCCGAGTGAATGACATGTATTCCCACTAGACAACGGGTTTGGGCCTAACTACACATATACTTACGGAGATATCTCACCTAAGGGACCTGAATGGTGGTGTGCGAATTTCGTCAACCACAACACCACCCCCTCCCCTTTTTACAGACTCGTCCCGAGTCGTCAAATTTTCGTGTGCCATCATGTGTAGTTTTCCCCTAGTACATTTTACCTACGGATCCCTGAGTGCGACATTCATGGTATTCGTGTCCCCAAAATAAATAACCTGAGGGCTGCGTAACTACCTAAACAAACTCACTCACACGGACGACTTAAATAAAATTGCCGGCGCTAGGACAGACATGCCGGGGGCGCACTCATATTTACAGTACATCTTAACCTTAACTTACAAATTTTACACTAAACCATGGCCCAGGATCAATGAACTCTGCCAAAAGAAAGCAGTTAACAGGGAGCCAGGCTGCTCGCATGCAGTCTCTGGCTCAAAACAATGCAGGTGACAGGGAACGTGGCTGGCTGCTCACACGCAGTCCAAGGCCTTCCCTTTTGAACTGAACGCAGTGAACCACAACGGTGCACAGGCTGCACAAACGTAGTCTCCGTGCCAGCTCAAGTGGCACACGCAATGAACACAACGAATGGATGGATGAATGGTTTGAACTGAACGCAGTGAACCACAACGGTGCATGGGCTGCACAAATGCAGTCTCCGTGCCAGCTCAAGTGGCACACGCAATGAACACAACGGATAGATGGATGGACACAAACACGGTGCACGGGCCGCCACTGCAGGCCCGTGTTGTAGCTGCCAACGGGGCAGTTCTTGCAGCTTGCAAACTGTTGCCTTGATCCTGGCGCACATGGCAATGAACAGGGGGGGGGGGGCGACGCAAAATTGAACGGGGGCTGGTGAACGTGGCCAGTGGGCATGGCATGGCAAAGGCAGCAGGCAAACACAGCCCGCAGATGAACTGGCCGGCACAGGCCTTGAAGAAAAACAGCCAGCAGATGAACTGGCCGGCACAGGCCTTGCAGCACAGCAGCTGCAGATGAAGTTGGCCAGCCTTTGCCGTTCCGTGGAGGTTGGTGGAGGGAGTGCGGTGGTGCTGGCCACTTGGAAGGCGGGCTCGGACCTACCTACCTGTCTCCCTCCCACCTATCGCCTTTGCCTGTCACTGTACATACCCACTCCCTTAATTTGTCAAACCCCAATTTAGCCCCAACTTATTTTTTTATTTTACTTCCCCACTATAAATCGTCCCCTAACCCCCTTTATCGTCTTTGTTCGGCTAACCTATCCTGTCACCTAGCCTACTCCCAACCCCTACGTTCCCTTCCCGGTGGGGAATAAGGGAGAGCTAACGTCCTGTGTCGAGGCCCAACGAAGCCTCAGAATGGCCTCCCCAGAGTTCAGCGATCTTAACACCAAGTGGGTCCAGCGGCCCACAACGACAGCGAGGGGATGGATGGTGCGGAGGGGTACACTTCCTATTCTGCCCTATCCATTTAACTGTTAAACTACCCCGGGGCTTTCAACAAGCGCCTCTCGCTTAACTATTGGTTCTATAAACCCAGATTCCTGTCGCCTGTGTTGGTGTCCTCACAATTTCGGGCCTCGCCCCCCTATTTTCTCTCCGTGCCCTCACACGGTCTCCTGGCTGGGACACGTGGCTCCCTTTGGCAGGCACGACCCTCTGCCGAATCTCCCGCTATGGCACCCCCAGGCACTACACTGCCTCCGAGCCTACCAGCTCCCTAACACCGGGGAGTGCCCCCCATGGCACCTCCCCTGAAACGCACACGTGGCAGGCTGGCTTCCTAGGCCCCTTTCCGAGGGTCACCCGTGCCCACAACACTGCCCACGCGGCTAATGGCGCCCCGGGCCCCCGCACCAAGCAGGCGCACCCGTGCCCACTACGCTATCCCGGCCCCCCATGGGCCCTTGGCCTACCACGGCCGACTAGCCTGGTGCCCGGGGTACCCACTCAGCGATACTCACCTTTCGCAGCCACGCTCCCAAGCCCGTCAACAGGGCTCCTGCACCCCTCCAAACGGGTTTCGAGCCTACATTCACACCAACAACAAAACGACCTCCATTTTTCAATTTGACTAACCCAGCGAACTCACTTTACTCTGACCCCGGGGTCCCTTGGGCGGGAGTCACTCCTCCCCCCAATCACTCATCGCACCATGCATTCCCCATTCGCTCCATACACACAGACCCGCTGGCCTCACTCACTCACCATGTACTCACCTCACAACTCTTCAACACACACACCGCTGAACTCTGCCATCCTTCTAACTACATCCCCTAACTAACTCGTGCTCCCACGTCGTCCCTTAAACTACAGCACGTTCCATTTAACACTACGTCGCTAAACTACATCCCCTCTACACATTCACAAGTCTGTCCATGTCCTCAAATCTCTAAAATAATTTTATTTCCCCACCTAATCTGGCTACAATCCCTCTAACTAATCCATTCCACGGACTCCATGAGGACTTACCCCTGCCCCATGAAGTCGGTCTAACTAAGCTAACCCTTCCCCCTAACTAGTTTCCATCCTGTGCCCAGGCCAAGGGGGTCTTTCACCCCTTGCCCAGGAATCCTGTGCACCCGAAAGTGAGGCTTGTTTTTTTTTTTGTTTTTTTTTCATGCGCAGCACCAGCGCGGCAACTCGCGCACTTTGCACCTGCCCGTGACGTCATGCAGCTGCACGTGTTCCTCGTCCCTCCTTGGACGGTACCATCCGGCAGGGATACCCCTCCTGCCGGATTCCAACCCCACGTGCAGCCATGGCATCACCGTGCGCATAAAAAAAAAACAAGCCCCACGTCTCGAGGGATTCCCCACGCGAACACATGTGCTTTGCCCGTTGGAGCTTAACACACACGATCGCGTGGAGAACCCGTCCGGTCCAAATCCATAATCCTGCCTAAACTTTGTCCGTCCGCGGGATCGGCAAATCCACCGCGTGCATTTCCGGACCGGGACTTCACTCTCGCAAGCGAGCACGTGGTGGTCTCGTGCGTTGCACAGCACGGACCTCGTGCTCACTGCTGGGTGAACCCGGCACAGTCCCCGAAACAACTACAGCCGCTACTCGGCTTTCTTTCCTCTGTCGTCGTCGTCGTCGCCATTCAACACACGCACTCCCGCGTGTAACGACGCTAACACTCCATTCCATTACATTCACACCGGGAGACGCGGCTGCGTGCTCCCGCATGCCAACCGACATCTCCCTCACATACCACTCTCTCACACACACGGTCTCCCTTGCATAACCCATACCACTCACACGTGGTGCTCCATTCACTCGCGGCCTTCCACTCACTCGTGCCTCACTCACACACGCGGGGGCACTCACCCGCGGTGCCTCATCCACACACCGTTCCTCACTCTCACACGCGGGGGCACTCAACCGCGGTGCCTCATCCACACTGGCCGTTTCATCCACACACACGGCCTCACTCACACACGGTGCCTCACCCACACACGCGGGGGAACTCACCCGCGGTGCCTCATCCACACACGGCGTGCTGGGAAGCACACACTCCGGCACCATCGCCACCACACCACTCGCACACGGGGTCGCTTCCACACACGGGGACGCACTCACACCTTGCACCACACACACAGGGACAACCACACTGGGGATTTGTGTCCCCACAAGGGTCTCCGGGGCCTCTATACCCCCCAAGCTCGGCGTGCACCTGTCCACAGCACCCGTCCTCTCAACCTCGCAAAGCACGACCGAACTCACCTGGTCGTGACTCTCCTCAAGGGGGCATACTCCCTCCCCTCGTTCCTGGAGGAGGCCATCCCGCTGCTCGCACTGGGTCTCTACCCAGTCCGCCAGCTCACCCCCATTATCCTCCACTACCTCCGTGTGTGTGTGCGCGTCACTTACCCCGTCTTCATCGTGTCGTCTTCCCTCTATTTTTTCTGTCTCCCGTGTCTGCACATTTATAAGTTTCTGTTGTCGTCACCTCGTGTCTCGTCTCACACGTTTTGGTCTCCCCATTTAAATTTTTCCTTTTGGTCACCGTCGATTCTTCTGTCACGACCCTCGCCCAACACGCCCCCCGAATTATTTTTTTACCCGCCTCCACCGCGGGCCTATCAGCCGCTGCACCCCCTTCCAGCTCGTTCGTTCCTACACGTGGAGTCGCCATTTTAAGCTCCCTGCTAACGGCCTTCATGCCCGCCTGCAGGCATCGGCCCATGTTCTGCGTCTCACCCCGGAGCTTTTTAGTTTCTTCCTTCATGTTTGCTTCCATTCCGTTTATTTGCTTGTTCATTTCGTTTTTCATTTCATTTGTATTTGTATCCATCTTTTCGTTCATGCCTTTCATTTCATTTGTATTTGTATCCATCTTTTCGTTCATTCCTTTCATTTCGTTTGTCATTGCCGCCAGCATGGCGCATAGCTGGGCCATGTCGGGTGCGCTTGAGTGAGCCGTTTCGGCAGGGGTTGGGGAAGGGTTTTGGTGGAGAGGGGGAGGGGAGGTGTCATACACCGCGGCCGCTGCCGCACCCATTTCGGCCTCTGGGTTCAGTTGGGCGAGTTCGTTTTCCTGTACAATTAACATTTCCTGCACGGCTATTTCATCCTGAGCCATGGATTCTACACATTCTACATCCATTTCTCATACCCCCGGCTCCCGCTCGCCTTGAGACGCCATCTTGCTTCTCTTAAAGGGTTAATTTGAATCGCTCGTAATTTGGAGGGAATCGGGGGTCGCTTCTCTCACCCCTGGACCGATTCCCGTGAATTTAATTGGAGACAGGACAGCCCGTTTTCCCGTTCTCCGTTACCAGTGCTGCGAGGAGGGCGATGAGTTTGTATCGCACGACCTGACACCAGTGTCGCGGATTCGTGCCCGCCGGCGTGCGAACGGCCACGTAACTCGAATCGCGGCACGTCGCCCACCGGACGGACAATCCAGTCGTGACCCTCTCGGACTAACGCCGGGAACCAGTCACGGGTGGACCTTTCGGTCTCACCGCGATCGAGCCAATCGGCCCCCGCGTGGGATAGGGTTGCTCGCCAAATTCGACCTACCTAAGTACCCACACGGAGGGTAGACCGGGCAATCGCACCTCGCCGCAGGTCGACTTCGGACACGGGCCACTTAAGCGACCCGTTCCGTACTATCGGGATAACCGAGCGGTGTTATTCGTCGGCCTCGACGGTTCGATTAATTATCGGGCGTCTTAACGCACGACCAACCCTTTACGTGAAGCAAGATGAGGATTCAATGAAAGAAATGACGAAGCGAAGCGGGAAAACAGTTCAACATAAAGCACATTTATTCGCGATGAACGGAAAGCACACATATACAATTCCACCAAAAGCACATGTAAAAGGAAAAGAAACACAATGCAATTTTACACAAAAAGCAAATGTAAAAGCGAAGACACAATGCAGAGCTAATACCGACTACGCGAGCACACGGCAACACTTATACAATTTTACTTCACAGACGGCGCCGACAACACACATTCCCAAAGCAAAAGAAAAGAGAACCACCCTCCAGGATGAGGGGGTAGGCGGGCCTGGGGCCGAGACCGTGTCAGGCCTACCCGTCTGATGATGAGGCGCGAAGTGGCGATGGTGCCCCAACTCCGCGGGCCTCGCGGACAGTGTCTGGTAGGGGGTGGGAAAAGGGGCCCCCTTTGTCGCACTATCTCAGCGCGGGGGGAAACAGGAGGGGGTTGCCGATGCTCGGGGGAAGGAGGATTTTTATTCTGTCTCGGGTCCCGCGACGAGCGTCTCCACCTCGACCAGGTCGCGCCGTCTGCCTCCCGCCTTCAGCTCCCGGCACCGACGCGAGCACCCCCTCGTCCGTCTTCGCCGCCGCCACCTCTCCACAGCTCCACCGACAACTCGTTCCAACGCACAGCTCGTTCCAACGCGCAACTTCCTTCCAGCTCCACCGACGACTCTCTTGAACTCCGAACTCACTCTTTCCAACGCACACCACCTTTCTGACGAACGCAGCCGCTTATATAAGCCCCGTGGCTTCGCCTTTGACCCCCTGCCTTCGACCTTTCACCTCGCTCCCCATTGGCCCGAGAAAAAGTGGGCGTGAATGCTTTTTGATCCATGAATTTGCATATAGCGACCGCCCTCCAACGCCCAGGAGGCGGGGCCAAATCGCCCCTCACTCACCGATTGGACGGAACAAAAGTGGGCGTGAGTCGTTTTTGATCCGTTTTTCTGCGGAAAGTCCGTGATGTTTTGTACACGCTGTTCGGTGCGCGCCCTGCACGAGTCCAGTACCGGTACCCACAAGCGGCGCAAGAACGGTGGCGATGCGACGGTTGCGAGGTGTGACGGTAAAGGTCGTGGCTGTTGTGGTGAAGCGGCGTTGTGGTGGGTGGTTGATGTTGTGATGACTGTTGAGACGTGGTTGGTGGTGGTAGAGATGGTGGCTGGTCCAAAATAAAGATAGTAAAAGAAAA
This sequence comes from Eptatretus burgeri, assembly GCF_056783735.1. Classification (NCBI taxonomy): domain Eukaryota; kingdom Metazoa; phylum Chordata; class Myxini; order Myxiniformes; family Myxinidae; genus Eptatretus; species Eptatretus burgeri. The sequence goes on along the minus strand of NC_140971.1, from coordinate 41,652,288 downwards.
ACGGCTATCCTGAAGAGTCGCAGCCCGAGTGAATGACATGTATTCCCACTAGACAACGGGTTTGGGCCTAACTACACATATACTTACGGAGATATCTCACCTAAGGGACCTGAATGGTGGTGTGCGAATTTCGTCAACCACAACAATATATATGTGTATATATATATATATATATATATATATATATATATATATATATATATATATATATATATATATATATATATATATATATATATATATATATATATATATATATATCCATGGATGAGAGGTGTTGAGTTCTTACCATTTCCTGTTGATACAAGTGAGTGGCATCACAAACGCACACCTTTTAGCAATTATGCCTCCCTGATGGATCACTATCAGTGAGTACAATTTCTCGTGGCCCCGGAAACAAACAAAAAATATATTTATAACAGCCCTCATGGCTCCCACTGCCCCCACCTCCCCCCACCCCCAACATTATTTGTTGTTTCAGAGTTAATTGTAAACTTACCCTGTGCATTCACAAGCCCCAGATATGACTTTCCCATCACTGTTAAAAATCACCCAAACCAGATACAGTGTTTCGCTCAGGGAGGTAGACCTGGCACATCTTGCTCCCATGTAAATATAATAATAGCTGGCACAAGCTTTGTGTATTTTCATGTGATGAAAACCTCCTTTGTCAAAGAGTTGGCAACCATTACTTTGTTGGCAATGATGCACAGCATCGTCTTTCTAATACGTGACTTTTTAAATGACGTCATCCACCCCATAATGCTTAGTGTGCATGCGCAGAAACTCCAGGAAGCTCAAGAGTTTGGGGGTGAAATAAAATATATTGTGTGTTGGGGATAAGGATTGTTACATGGAATGGCTCACCAAGCTTCAGAAAAAAACCTCCAAAATACTTGGAAAAGTACCTGAGAGAAAGGGATGTCCTTCTGCACAAGAAAAGACTTGGACAATTTTTCCACCTCGCCGAACAGGCACCTGCTCGTACTGAAAACTCTCAACCGTGTGTGCTGGAGCAAGGCCAGAGTGGACAGATGTGTTGCACAACTTACCGATGGATCGCTACCAGTGAGTGGACGATGAATCTGGATTCGGTTCTTCTGAACATCGATTGGAAGGATATATCTGGGGCTTGCACATGGAACAGGTGAGTTTAACAGGTAAGTTTTTTTTTTTTTTTTTTTTTTTTTGTATACCTTGTCAAGGCTCATATGAGAGCGAACACACAATGAACAGCAAGGGGGGCATGAGACAAGAGGCGTGTGGGAAGGACAAAACAGTGAGGAACAGAGACATTCGGAGATCTGTGGGAGAGGGATGGGGTGGGGAACATGGGGAATACAAGATGGACATTACAGGGACTTTGAGGAAGGAAAGCCGGGAATTTGAAGTAGGTGGGTTTGGGGTGGATTAACGGGGGTAGAAAAGATCGAGGATTTGGATGGGGGATGATAAGAGGTGGTGGTGAACAGCCGTTTTGAGGGCCTGGAGGGAAGAATGGGATTGAACAGAGTGAGGGAGTTTATTCCAAAGGTGGGAAAAAAGGAATGAAAGTGTGAAGGTGAGCAGTGATTCGTGATTTTGGTAGTTTTACCAGAAGGGGGTTGTTTGCAGACCTTGAGCGCCCTGCGGAAATATGGTGGGGACAAATCGCAGACAGAGCTGGGGGGGGGGGGGGGAGACTGGACAGGAGACGGGAGAGGATAGAAAGACCACCAACTTGCCTGTGGTGAGAGAATGAGAGGCCCAAAGACTCAGTCTCATCGAGGGAGATACCAATGATCCAAAATGCCTTGGTTTCCACAGCGTGAAGCCGAAAACTGTGAGAGGCTGGAGCACCAGCCCAAAGGGGAGAGCAGTACTCCATCAGGCTGCAGATGAAAGCTTTGTATGTGGTCAGGAGCTCAGGTGGGCCGAGGAAGGACTTTGCACGACGGAGGATTCCCAGTTTAAAGTCGATTGGGGGGGGGGGGGGTTCCAAACGATCCTTTCGGAGAGACATAGTGAGATTTGTCAGATGAGAGGGTAAATAGAACAAGTCTTAATAATAAAACACCAACACGCAAGTTTAAAATGATGATATTTACTCTTAATCATGTTGGAAAGGGGGAGCGACAGCAGCTATGAGGGTTTTTACAAAGATTGTGTTTGTTTGGTTCTTGGGCCACAAGAGAAGCTGAAAGAGCACATACCTTTGCCAGGCTAAACAGTTTGTTTTGTTATCCCAATGATTGGCCGGACCTGAACCAAAATCGAATCGGCTTGTTATTACATCCACAACTTTGTAATTCATCTACAACTTTTTGAAATATCATGCTATACAGTATCTATAGAAAGTCTACACCCCCTTTCAAAATTTTCACCTTTTGTTGACCATCGCCTGGAATTAAATTGCATTAAATCAGCCTTTTTCGACATTTATTTACACATCGTAACCCACAACTTCCAAGTGAAAAACAAATTCTTCAAATTTCAGAAGATTAATTGAAAATACAAAACTAGAATATCCTGGTTGGATAAGTGTACACACCCCTGAGTTAATACTTGGTGCAAACACCTTTGATGACAGCAATTACAGGTGTGAGTCTGTTGGGATAGGTCTCTACCAACTTTGCACACCTTGATTGGGAAATATTTGCCCATTCTTCTGTACAAAACTGTTCAAGCTCAGTCAAGTTGTGTGGGGAGCGTTGATGGACAGCAATCTTCAAGTCATGTCACAGATTTTTAATTGGATTTTGGTCGAGGCTCTGACTGGGCCACTCAAGGACATTTATCTTTTTCTTTCTTTGCCACTCCAGTGCAGCTTTGGCTGTGTGCTTCGGGTCGTTGTTATGCTGAAAGGTGAACTTCCATCCCAATTTCAGCTTTCCTGCAAGAGGTAGCAGGTTTTCCTTTTGGATTTTTCTGTATTTTTCTCCATCCATTTTCCCTTATGTCCTGACAAGTGCCGCAGTCCCTGTTGATGAGAAACATCCGCATAACATGATGCTGCCACCACCATGCTTCACAGTAGAGATGGTGTTCTTTGGTGATGTGCTGTGTTGGGTTTGCACCAAACTTAATGTTTTGCATTTGGCCAAAAAGTTCCATCTTGGTTTCGTCATCCCACAAAACGTTTTACCACGTGGCTTCAGAATCTCCTCAAATGTGGTTTGTGGTTTTTTGCATGCCTCAAATGGGACTGAAGGTGGGCTTTTTACCCCTCATCCCGAATTGGGCTAAGTGGTATTGTCGTCACAGGCGTTGTCCGGGCGTCTGTCAACTTTTGGTTTCCGTCGATTTTGAGGAGAACGCCTTGTCCGATTAAATCCATTTTTGCAGGGTGTGTTTGGGGTTGAGTAGAGGAAGGTTCCTTTCGAAAATGGGCGTGCTGTGATTTTCAATGTGGCCTCCATGGCAGCCATCTTGAAATTGGTTTCCGTCGATTTCGAGGAGAACGCCTTGTCTGATTAAATCCATTTTTACCCCTCAGGCCAATTGGGCTGAGGGGTATTGTCATCACAGGCATTGTCTGGGCGTCTGTCAACTTTTGGTTTCTGTCAATTTTGAGGAGAACGCCTTGTCCGATTAATTCCATTTTTGCAGTGTGTTGGAGCTGGGTCGAGGAAGGTTCCTTTCGATATTCAGTGCGATGCGATATCCAATATGGCGGCTAGGGCAGCCATCTTGAATTTGGTTTCCGGACAATAACTTGAGAACGGCTTGACTTATTGATTTCATTTTTGTGTGATATAATAGGGGTGTTTAGAGGAAGGTTCCTTTCGATATTCAGCGCAATCCAATATCCAATATGGTGGCTATAGCAGCCATCTTGAATTTGTTTCCGCACAATTACTTGAGAACGGCTTCACACATTGATTTTATTCTGGCGAGGTATAATGGGGTTGAGTAGAGGAAGGTTTCTTTCCAAAATGGGCATGCTGCGATTTTCACTGTGGCCGCTACGGCAGCCATCTTGAAATTGGTTTCCGTCAATTTCGAGGAGCGCCTTGTCCGATTAAATTCATTTTTGCTGGCTGTGTTGGGGTTGAATAGAGGAAGGCTCCTTTCGAAAATGGGCATGCTGCGATTTTCAATATGGCCACCATCTTGAAATTGGTTTGCGTCAAGGGGCTGAGGGGTTACGCCCGCTTCGCGGTGCTATTTTTTGAGTAATGGCTTCCTTCTTGCCCCCTACTGTGCAGGCCAGACTTGTGGAGTGCTTGGGATATTGTCACATGCACACAGTGACCAGTCTTTACCATAAAGGTATGCAGCTCTTTCAAAGTTGCCGTTGGCCTGTTTGATCAGGCTCCTTGCTTGGTCATCCAGTTTGGAGGGATGGTCTGATATTGGCAGGGTCTTGGTGGTATCATACACCTTCCACTTTTTAATGATTATCTTCATTGTACTCCAAGGGATATTCAAGGCCTTTGAAATATTTTTATACCTCGCCACTGATTTGTGCCTTTCCACAACATTATCCCGGAGGTCTTTTGAAAGTTCTGTGGTGCTCATGGTTGAGTCTATTGTGAAATTCACGACCCAGCAGAGGAAACCTACAGGAACAGCTAATTACTTCTGCCACCGAGGGTGAAGGAGGTTATGTTTTCACCCCTTTCTGTCTGTTTGTGTGCAGGATATCTCAAGAAGTTGTGGATGGATCCGGATGAAATTTTGTGCACAGGTTGGGTGTGGGACAAGGAAGAAATTATTCAATTTTGGTGAAGATCTGAATCCGGATGCGGATCTGATCAAAAATATTTTTCAGTGATTCTTCACCATTGAGAGATCGGGCTCAAAAACCAGATATAGCCTGATATCTCAAAAATGTATTGGGCCAGATATGTTCTCGTGGATCAGGCATTGCAGGGTGGAGGTATGCGCTCTATCGAATGCCTTTCTAGTTTTATTTTGAAATAATCAGAATCACTACACTTCAACAGGTGGAGGCCAATTAAGTTGTGTGATTTTGAAAGCGATTGGTTACACCTGAGCTAACTTACAATTGCTATTCCAAGAGGGAGAAGGGTGGACACTTATCCAATCAAGATATTCTAGTTTTGTATTTTTAATTAATTTTCTGAAATTTGTAGAATTTGTTTTTCACTTGGAAGTTGTGGGTCACAATGTGTAAATAAAGGTGGAAAAAAATCTGGTTAAATGCAATTTTATTGCAGGCGATAAGGCAACAAAAGGTGAAAATCTTGAAAGGGGGTGTAGACTTACTTTTGGCACTGTATATAGTTTTTGGCCCCATCTCTCAATGGTGAAGAATCATTTTTAAAATAAAAAAATTCTTGGATCTAAATCTTCACCAAAATCGAATCATCCGTCCTTGTTACACACCCAACCTGTCCACCTAGTTTCGTCTGAACCCGTCCACGTTTTGAGATATCCTGCTCACAGACAGAAGGTTGAAAAAATCACCTCTGTTCACCTTCGGTGGTGGAGGTAATGGTACTAGATTTTTGCATCTCTTGCTAAAGGTTGAAGTGTGTGTGTGTGTTGCATTCACAGGAAATGTTACAAACACCCCCCCCCCCTCTCAAATAATATTTCCATGAGTTTTTCATTCACAGGCAGAACAATTATGGTTAACTATTTTGAAATTGCCACTCTTTTGTATAAATGCTGAAAATTATGTTCAAAAGACGATTTGAATGACACATTTTGCACAAGTAACAGCAGGGTAAAAGTGCCAAAATCACTGCAAAACACACACACACCTCATTTAGCATTCAGTCGTTTCGACTAAAGTCACGTAACGCAGACGTCTAATAAATAAATAAATAAACCAAGCCTGCCATGTTCACAGGAGACACTGGCTTCCGCAATGTTCAAAGTACAGTCGCTGGCATCCCTAGGCGTTGTTTGATTTCTCTAATTTGGAGTGGGGTGGCACGTGGCTTCATATTAATAACTAGCAAAGTTACACAGTGTTGTCCCTCCTCCCACGCCTTTCCTCTGGACTACCACCCCTCCCCCTCCCTCTGGACTCTGGACTCTGACCCCTCTGGACTCCCATCCAACAATTTGCCCTCCTTCATCCCACCCTATCCCCTGTCTCCTCCCAAACCCCCACTCCCTCCGGACTCCTAACCCACCCCTTTCCCATGACAGGTGATGGCTCGTGTGTTTATAAAGTTGTGAATTGTGAGAAAATGACTTTAAATCCTCTAGTGAGGTGTGTTGTGGTTAAAAAGGAAAAATAAAAAGTGATCCTATTAAATTAGCCCCTTGCCCATCTATGTCAGATATTCTTCTGGAATGACCATGGTCAGCCATCTTCATTAGGTCATCTCTACTGAGATGACCTAATAAAGCCGGACCAAATGTCTGCCCGTCCGTCCGTCAACAATTTTTCTTTCTGATCTTGATGAAACTTAGTATGTGGGTAGAGGTCGATGAGTGTTGCACAACGATATAACTTTTGTCCGGGTTCAAGGTCAGGGTCAAGGTCACGAGGTCACGTAAGTTACAAAAAAAATCACCATTTTCAAAACCTACCTCGTCTGCCATTCTACAAGATATTCGGCAACTGTTTATTGATTATGATAGTAAGAAATATTATCTTATATCTAACCGGACAGATTTTTGAATTTCCTTCCCGTTTGATCGTCACGTGATCTGGAAGATGGCCAAAAACGCCGATGCGATTCGCAAAGAAGGAAGGAAGGAGAAATGAAATATAAATATAAAACACACTTTTAGCCTTTTATATTGTTATGAATTTGGAATTCAATTGCACACAACATACAGGTTCCCTTAGTCAGCAATGTCGATAAGTGCATGTTCCCAATATAGCTCACCTTCCATTGTTTAAATGTTTTGAAATCGATTAGATGTGCTGCGGATCGATTTAATAGTCAGGGAGCGAACAATGGATACGTCCCTCCCCCTCTTCTGCGAAGAGGAAGAAAAACCCTCCCGTGACGTCAACAACTCCCTCCCACCCGTGGTTGAGCGGGGGGTGGATCACGAGGGCATGAGTCACACCGGGTGCGGGAGAGGGGATGCAAAGGATAAAGAGGACATCTTTTGTTTGTTCGAAGAGTCCCGTGGAAGTCCCGTGGTAGGGCTGAGTTCGTGGGAGTCCCGTGGCAGAGTTCGTGAAGAGTCCCGTTCTGAGTCCCGTGTGCAGAGTTCATGTGCTGAGTCCCATGGAAAGAGTAAGCTTTTTTTGCTTTGGAGAGAGCAGTTGTTCAGCAGGCCATCGGGTCCTGCTTGACTTGCTTGGATTGAGGCCTTCGGAAGCTTTTTGCTTCGGCTGCTGCTTTGTTTCGGAAGGAAGTTGAGAAAGTTGTTCGGCTCGCACTGCGAGTGGAGGCTTCTTCCTCTTGGTTCGTGGAGCTTTTCGTTCTCCACTTTGTTTCCCGGCTTGGTGCGACGCATCGGCCTCTTCTTGGAGTTGGATCCTCGGGGAAGTGACGATCGACAGGAAGGATCAGCGCCTCGTTTCACCGGCACGTGTTGAGAAGCGCGGGAGGATTCACGGAGCTCAGGAAGGATCGCGGCGATTGGATCCAGCTCGCTCTCGCTGGAGCCTGGGTCCGGACAAGTTGAAGACCACACGAGGTGGAAAGGTTCGAGTCAAGCTCTAAGTTTCAGCTCACCTGTCCTCTGATCTGGAGCTCGTGATTAAAGGCCTTTGCCACCATTTCTTGGGTGTGTGTGTGTGCGTCCATGGGCCTGTCTAAAAGTAGGAACTGCTGTGAAGTGTAAATGACTGTACATAATAAGTAGACGGTTGTCGTTCTTTTGTTTGTATAATTGCATACGTGTTTTGCCTTATAATTGCATATGTGTTTCATTGTAATAAATGTCCTTGTGTGAATGTAAACCTGCTCATTGCATCCATTCCCTCATTGACTTAACATTTCATGTGTTGGGAGTTAGAAAGCCGTTGGTTTGCCGTAATAGAGGGACATTTGGACCGACGGTTCTCGGCGATTACGCCACTCGGAATCGTGCACGGACAAGCTCGCCTCAGCGGTTTGTAACGTACGAGTTCTGTCGAGGATGGAATACCCCGGTAATTGGATCACATGGGTATTTAGGAACATTGAAGATTGACCCTACCCCATGTGATCTGCCGATTGGCATATTTCGTTCTTGTACAAGGACGTTGCTCGGAGTTATCCGGGCGGCGATCTATATTCCAGGCGATCGGTCGGGCCGACTCGACTTGCGGCTCCGTTCAGAGCGGTCGGTTGGCGACCGACACCCCGGCCTGTAACAATATTTATACATTTTCCGCCAAAGATGCAAAAGTTTCAAAACCCCAAATGTAAACATCAGCATTTTTTTTCAAAATATAATTTCGTGCGCACCAAAACGCTGAGTCATCTTTAACCAAACTGCAGAGTTTGAGCTGCACAGTAGTCTTTGGCCATAACTGAACATTGAGAACTTGTGGTATTACAGAGATGACCATCACCCCCACCCAGGGGTATTTTTTTAAAATTGGCTTGAGAGAGAAGTACACCTTTACCAAGAATGAGTCTGGAAATGAACTTTCCTTGGAACAGGCATATCTGCTTTTATTGGCAAAGAGTTTTAATTTGAAAACACATACCAGACAATCAAATGCAAAAGTGTGACAAATGTATGCCCATTGATGAAATTGAATTACTGCCTCTTTCTACAAGTTATGGCAAAACTCAATGAACTTACTAACGATCTCGATTTTAATGTACCAATTTTTCAGCTTTAAAGTCTAAAATACTCAATGAAATTGAATGATGATATAAAGGTGCATTCTTTTAGTTAAATGAGCCAGATATTAAATTTGTTTGAAATTGGCCAGGAAAATATAATATTACAAATTCCTGCTGGGAAAGCAATGGAAAACTATCCAGTATCATCCTTGCCAAGAAATTGCTTTGACAACAAATGCTGGATATTTATTTTCATCTCGTTCACACAACAGCCTTGGCCGACATAGCACAACATGGTCAAAGATGGTTGTGGATGCTTATTACCACTTCATTTCCCTGAACCTGACAAGTCTTCATCCTCTTGGTAAGTTTGGTTGAGACTTGAGATATTCTCTGGCGAATGCATTCAGTTTCTTACCCAGCTGCAAAATGGTGCATTTTATTATCATTGTATTAAAAAAGTTGAAAAACAATGATCAGATTCCTCCAAAAAGTTCAACATGGTCCCACAAGAAAAGCTTTCAAGAATGGCAAGTCTGCACTTAGTAATAAATGCATCGCACACGGTGAAACGGGATACCAGCCACCTCTTTTCTGTGACCCCTGGCGTAACTCCACAGCCAGTAATCTACCAGCACAGCATTTTGCTTCAAACTGTTCATGCCCTTGATTGCCAGCAATGTGCCGAGATGTTTGCTGATGAGTTCCACACACCAGATAGAGCAACCTCGAATTTCCATTTCTGTCGCATCTCCTGAAGAAAAGTTCACTCCTGTGAGAGAGAGAGAGAGATATAGTGAGACTGAGACTGAGACTGAGACAGAGAGAGTGAGACTGAGAGTGAGACAGAAAGAGACTGAGAGTGAGACAGAAAGAGAGTGAGAGTGAGACAGAAAGAGAGTGAGAGTGAGACAGAAAGAGAGTGAGAGTGAGACAGAAAGAGAGTGAGAGTGAGACAGAAAGAGAGTGAGAGTGAGACAGAAAGAGAGTGAGAGTGAGACAGAAAGAGAGTGAGAGTGAGACAGAAAGAGAGTGAGAGTGAGACAGAAAGAGAGTGAGAGTGAGACAGAAAGAGAGTGAGAGTGAGACAGAAAGAGAGTGAGAGTGAGACAGAAAGAGAGTGAGAGTGAGACAGAAAGAGAGTGAGAGTGAGACAGAAAGAGAGTGAGAGTGAGACAAAGAGAGTGAGAGTGAGACAAAGAGAGTGAGAGTGAGACAAAGAGAGTGAGACTGAGACAAAGAGAGTGAGACTGAGACAAAGAGAGTGAGAGTGAGACAGAAAGAGTGAGAGTGAGACAGAAAGAGAGAGAGTGAGAC
>NC_140971.1:41617329-41619829 GCF_056783735.1 Eptatretus burgeri | reverse complement strand
TTTTTTTTCCAGGGGAGCTATGGCCATGGGGAGCACAACTTAAGTTTAGGGCATGGTCCTGATGCTGCATGGTCAGTTTGTCAGTTGTCTGGATCTGGTTGTCAGTTTTGAATGAAATACCAATATTTGGGGCAAAAACCCCCTTTCACCCCCTCTAAGTTGGCAGATCCAGATGGGGAGCACAATCCCATGAGACCTTACTGTGCTGATGCATTGTACCCAATTTGGTCTGCATTGTTCAAGTAGTTGTGGAGAAGATGTTTAAGTGAAAATTAGGGATTCGGGGAGGGAGCCATGGCCCCTTTTCCAGGGGAGATATGGCCATGAGGAGCACAAGTTAAGGTTAGGGCATGGTCCTGATGCCTCATGGTGAGTGTGGTCACGATCTGTCTGGCGGTTTCTGAGAAAAAGACTTTTGAATAAAATAACAATATTTGGGGCAAAACCCCCCCTTTCACCCGCTATATAGGGGGCACATCTGGAGGGGGAGCCCAACACCATGAGACCTTCCTGTGCTGATAAATCATTCCAAATTTGGTCCATATTGGTTAGGTAGTTTGTGAGGAGAGTTTTTTTTTCGTCAAATGTTAACGGACGGCCAGACACTGGGACCCACTCTTTGAGCTTATTTCAGAGAAATAACCAAAAAACAAACTTCTTGTAAAGACAATGTGTTGGTTGCAAAAGTGGAACCAGTCTTTGGCATCTAATGAAAGGACACTTGTCAACTGGCACAAGGTTGAGTCTCTTGGAAAATAAACATTGGAAGGCAAGCAATAATGTGCGAGCCTCCACTGTAGGTCCTCAGCACATTTGGATACCGGTAACCCACACCTCGAGGATCAGGCAGGATGTAATGGAACTCCTGCAGGGATAAGCTCTTTCCAATGGTTAGTCAATATGCTGTTGGAGCTTCCAGAAATAATAAAATGAAGGCATTGTGCAAACAAAGCAAACTTTGTGAAGATTTGCAGAGGCATTGTGGAATGAACATTGGAAAAACAAAAATCAGGGAAAAGAGGGTGAATAAAACTTGCATGTTGAACCCCAGCATACAATGGAGGCCATGATAATAATAATGAGAATTGAACGCTAACAATTTAACGCAAAAGTTACCCAATGAAATGAACTGACCGAACATTGGAAACTTTCAAAATCTGGTTATGGGTCTGCCATCCAGAACAAGCATTGTTCACAATGTCCCTGACAAGTAAGAAGCCAGACTCAATAAAGGATTGAATAAAGGACCCACTTTTTTTTTTGTATACCTTGTCGAGACTCGTGTGAGAGCAAACACACAACGCACAGCAAGGGGGCATGAGACAAGAGGGACAGGAGTGGGAAGGACAAAACAGTGGGGAACAGAGACATTAGAAGATCTGTAGAAGGAAGAGGGATGGGGTTGTGTACACAGGGGAAATAAGATGGACATTACAGGGACTTTCAGGAAGGAAAGCAGAGAATTTGAAGGAGGTGGGCTTGGGTAGATTATCGGGGGTATAAAAGATCGAGGATGATGAGCTGTGGTGGGGAACAGCTGTTTTGAAAGCCTGGAGGGAAGAATGGGAAAGAATAGAGTGAGGGAGTTTATTCCAAAATCGGGAAAAAAAAAGGAATGAAAGTGTGAAGGTGAGCAGTGATTCCTGATTTTGGTAGTTTTACCAGAAGGGGGTTGTTGGCTGACCTTGAGCGCCCTGTGGAAATGTGGTGGGGACAAATCACAGAGAGAGCAGGGGGGGGGGCAAGGCTGGAGAGGAGACGGTAGAAGACAGAAAGACCACCGACCAACCTGCGGTGATTGAGTGAGAGGCCCAAAGACTCAGCCTCATTGCGGGAGATGCCGATGATCCGAAATGCCCTGGGTTCGACAGCGTGAAGCCGAGAAAGGTGGGAGGCAGGAGCACCAGCCCAGAGGGGAGAGCAGTACTCCATCAGGCTACGGACAAAAGCTTTATAAGTGGTCAGGAGCTCAGGAGGGCCGAGGAAGGACTTTGCACGACGGAGGATTCCCAGTCGGCGACTGGCTTTGGAAGTGAGGTTTGAAATGTGGCTTTCCCAGGAAAGGTCATGGCAGATAGTAAGACCCAGAAGCTTGAAAGAAAGGACTTCTTCCAGAGGATTGTTGAGAAAGTGGATGGGGGGGTTTCTAAACGGTCCTTTCGAAGAGACATAGTGAGAGTGTGAGATTTGTCCGGATTGAAAGACAATTTTTTTTGATTATTTTTGTGAGATTTTAAAGATTTGTGAGATTTGTCCGGATTGATGCAAGGTGCCGAGCCGAAAAGACTATTTTACTGGTAATGTCCACGAGTCCTCAACCGCCTTTTGCTAGTGGGATACGAAGAAAATTTGCTCAAAGCCGGTCGGCTTTGGCAGTCATGTTGAAATAGGTTGTTGTAAAAAACAGGTTCACACATAAGACTACTAAATTTGCAGGAATCCTAATTAAGTAATGCAGTGAGACACTGACTAGCATTCAAGAGACCAATAGGAGGAAGGC
>NC_140971.1:41587329-41612329 GCF_056783735.1 Eptatretus burgeri | reverse complement strand
GTGTATGCATTTTACAGTTATCCATTTGTTTGTTCGTATGCAGCACAAGGCTTTTAACATCATTGGCCCCATTCTTCCGAATGCAACATCATTGGCTGAGGGCGCGGCTGTGCTGCTGATGGATTATATACTGTGTGCCAGCTTGTCGCAGAGGTAGAGCGCACACAGCGGCTGTGCTGCCACCCTTGTGCTGGTTAGAATAGGAATTTGGAATTTGTTCAGGGTGCCGGCGATAGCTCGCCAACTCTTCACAAATTATACCATGGGATCTTTCACATCCACCAACGAATGCTGGCAGATGGGAAGCCTGTTTAAAGTCCATCAGAGGGATGGCACAGACATTGATGAATATTTGTTACAGTGAAAGCTATTCAGTAACACGAGTTAATTTGTTTTTTTAATCATTGCTTTATTTCTGGGCAACCCAAAAGAAAAGTTAGTGAGCACTGTTGTCTCGCAAGCGATAATGCAATTATTTAGTATTAGTTAGCAACTATGTGGAACCTTGCAAAAAAGCTTTCTGAAAATTTATACAAACAAAAATCCACTGGACTACCTTCATGCATCCAATGTATCCTTACAATTCCTTCTTTCAAGCCCATTATGACCATTCACGAAATGAAAATAATCAGTGCCTCCTTCCTTCATACCTTCCTTCAGATTCTTCAGGAGACCGTCTGAGTACTTTAGAGCTCCCAAATAAGTCAGGACCTGGGGAACTCGGTAGTCAGCAAACATGGTGATGCTATCAATGTCAACGAAGGCAGCATCACCCTGCCCTTGGAAGCAACCCCAGAGGTCAGCCACCAGGATCTGGGCCCTCTTGTAGAAGCTCACAGGCTGGCCCTGGACACAAAATACAAGGCATCAAATACATGTGGGAGCAAGTATTGCACATCAATTAACAGGAGCAAATGAAGTTCTAGCACCTGGAAAATGCCCTCATCACGGAATGATGAGAAGTCGTTAATAATGAGGTGAAGCAGCTTTTGAGCACTGCGCTCACTTTGTCTGAGGCAGCTCAAGAAGGAACCACTGTAGTGCTGCAGAAGCACGGTGCCACTCTCCGTGAGCGCACCGTGCCGCTCTTGCAGTAGAGGTATTGCGGTGTTTGAATCTGAACGCAGTACGTACGCAAGTTCGTCCACATTCATTTGGCTGTAATACGCTGCGGATGTGATGGGAATCCCTGGAAGAGGCAATAAGGGATTAGAATCAGAGAAGTACCATTTCAACTTCATTGGATTTTTACGAGATGGGTTGTTTTATTTTAATCGACTCAATGAGACAGAATAGCAACAAGTGATTGTCCATTCAATCCAAATATCATATGGTGGAAACAGTCCGAAAGGAGCTAGAAACAAAGGTTTATTATCTTGCAGCATTACACAATGATCTATCACACCTTCATCCAGTGCTCGGTTGATGGCGGCACAGAGAGCCCAGTAGCCACTGTGTGCTTTGCCTCCATAATGCACAAGGTATTTCTGCTCCTCACTTTCAGACCAAAAGCTGAAGTTCAGAGTGTCCACCACAAACACCCAGTTGACAGCAGATTCATCTGCTTCCCTTGGGTGCAACCTGTGCTGATCTCTCCAGCTGGCTACGTTGAAGTTACCCTCTGAAAGGCTATTGATCAGCAGTTCAGTCACAGCCTGAACGCCATCGGTCGAGATGCTGACATCATGGCTGTGCTGGGCGATGAACCGTCCTGTCTCCAGCGGAAGCAACCGTCTCGTGGTCTCTTCCAGCATAGCTCCAGCTTTGCACAAAACGTCAATGAGCTTTGCACATACATACACACCATGAGTAAAGGTTAAACGGAGTGACATGAATATACACATTCACTATGTGTGTGTGTGTACATTGATGACAGCAATCTGTTCATTACACACAAAGCGAGGTAATACTAGAAGGGCACTCGGGAGAGCGCACACCTCCACCACGCTGATTAGTTTACGTTTTATATCCCCCTGATAGGCCGGAGCTGGATTCGGACGTGAACCAAAATCTAATGAGCTTGTTCTTGTCACCTCACCAACACATCCACCAAGTTTCATCCAAATCCATCAAAACATTGAGATATTGTGTTATATATCTGTTTTAGCTCCATCACTCAACGGTGAAGAATTACTTTAGACATTTTCGGATCTTCACCAAAATTGAATCAATTCGCCGTGGTCACACACCCAACCTGCCAACTAAGTTTCGTCCGAATCCGTCCACAACTATTTGAGATCTCGTGTCATATATCGTTTTTAGCCCCATCTCTCAATGGTGAAAAATCACTTTGAAGTTCCAGAAGTCAGATCCAGATCTTCACCAAAATCGAATCAGTTTGTCCTCATCACACACCCAACGTGTCCACCATGTTTTATCTGAATCCGTTCACAACTTTTTGAGATATCCTGCACACAGACAGACAGAGGTGAAAACATAACCTCTGCCCACCAAAATGATGCAACAGAAGTTCATAGACATGGAGCCGCCATCACATGTATCAGGCCTGTGTTGGCACACTTTACTGTGTTTGTATTACTTCGTCCTCTCGCAGAGAGTCTAATGACCAGGATGTGAATCCATGACCAAAGAGATGGCACGCCCCCTCCTCCCCAACTCTCTCACAACCCCCCCCCCCCTCAATGTCAATTGGCACATGCTTGCACGTCACTCAATCATAAATACAGGCGGTCCCATGGGCAGAGCCAGAGGGTGGGATGGAACGATCGTCCGTACCAACCATACTCTGTGCAGAGCGTTGGTGCTGCCAAAGCAGTCTCCTTGGCTATTGGACACAATCCTGGATGTGTCGCCACTCCGACACAACATACCAGCAAGCTGACACTCATTTTGCCGACTTCGGAAGGATGCCAGGCCGAGTCAACCCCACCTGGTATTAATTCAATCGCCGAGCAGGATTTGAACTCAGGACTTTAAGATCCCAAGCCAACCACTCCAGCCATTGAGGCAACACCAGGCACATAAACCTTCCACCGATTGTAAAAAGGCCCATCGGTGGTTAGTGGTCCCTGCTCAAAAAAAAAAATCACACAAGATGGCGCTGCTGAACAAACTACATTCACTGCCCTTGTGGCGTAGTTACGTGTGATGGAGCGATTGTAATCATGTTATTGTTACGAGTTGTTTTTGTTCGAAATTATTTCGTTGATAAACGTTTCTTTAAAAAGCAGAATTTTATTTTGTTATTATTAGATCCTCGTGGAGGATCTCTAAGTCTTACTCACGTTGTTGTTCTTCATCTTCTTCTTGTGGACTTTTTTGGTTTCACAGCCTACAGTTTTCATCGAAACTTCCTGAAACTTGGCATATATATGTAAAAATACCCTGCGCAGACAGCAACCATCGCCGATTTTGAAAATTACTCCAAGAAAAAAAAAAAAAAGTTATGACGTCAAAATATGTCCGCTAATGGGAATCGCCTAAAAAATTATCTCCGAAACTAGGCAAGCTTTTTGAATTCTGTTTGTGGGAATCGAACAGGGCATTCACATTGATGAATTACCGCACATATGATACATCACTATGACGTCATATCAATTTTTATGACGTCATTCCTATTTTTTGACATTTTTTTGTTTCACAACCCAGAGTTATCATCGGATCTTCGTGAAACTTGCCATGTATATGCAGAAAGCCCACGCGCAGGCAGTAACCATGTCCGATTTTGGAAATTCTTCCGAGAAAAAAAAAATTGACGTCATAATATCGCCGCGAATGGAAATCGCCTATACCATTATCTCCGAAACTAGGCAAGCTGTTTGAATTTTGTTTGCGGGAATCAAGCCGGGCATTAGCACAGATAATTTATCGCAAACCTGATACATCGCAATGACGTCATCATCAAGAGGACGAGGATCTTAGCTCATTTGAGCTCGTTCTTCCCACTTCCCCGTTTCCATTGAGCTTCGTTATGTAGTTTAGTTTTGATTCTCATCAATCCGTCCACGACTTAGTAACGATTAAAGGATTCGTGCATTGAATCGTTAAAATCATATCACACAGTACTTGACGACGATGAATAATAACCGGCATACCTTTCCGAGCGGCTCACATCCCGGACGAGAAGTGACGACACCAGAACAACGTGTTTCTCACCGCTTTATGGTTTGTGAAAAAATTTTTCAGTTCTTCAAAGATAAACGGACTTTCCGAAACGTAAACCATATCTTCAACCTTTTATAAGGTTAACTTCGGTCGATCATATTTGAAAACGAGATAGCCATCCTCACTTAAAATCACCGTATATACACCCACCCGATATTCACACGTTCTTGGTTTTTATGTTGGTCTGCACTCTGCACTCTCCAGTGTATCATTTATTTTATTTAAATCAGGCTACCGTCTGCACGCAGACAGATACCCAAGCCACCCTTTCAATTATCATTTCGCGTGCAGCCTGCGACTGCTGGTTGCATCATTGCTCAGAGCACGACTGTGCTGCTGATGCAGTGCCCCCTGTTTCCAGTAAGCTGGTTTTTGAAGGATGACAGGCTGAGTCAATCCATCTGCTGTTATTTCAACGGTAGAGAACAGGGGGCTCAAACTCAGCACCCTGAGGTCTTAAGCCATCTCTTTTACAGTGGTGAGAAAAAGTTTGTGAACCCTTTAGAATTTTCTGTATTTCTGCATAAACTTAAAGCCTAAAAGGTGATCAGATCTTCATCTAAGTCCTAATAATAGATAGAGGACCTGGTTTAACAAACAGCACACGAAAAAAAAAAACATCTACTTTATAATTTGTTTAGTGAGCAAAATGATCCAACATTCAATTTATTTTATCAGAAAAAGAGCAACTGCTTCAGTGCAACTGCTTCAGTGCAACTGCTTCAGTGCACCCCCTGTGTGCTATTATCTCCATGGAACTGCTGTGTGAAGAGTCCCAAGACGATGACGCTCTGTTTACCATGCTCTGCACCAACATTAGAGGGGGTGGCCCATGGACGTGGAATGGGACCTGTTACCCTTCTACAGAGTGAGGGCAGAATTATCCTGCTGGGAGGATATCTGTTTTGCTTGGGATCACCTGACCACACCCTGATTCTGGCAGCTCTCGGAGCACAGGTCTTGCGAATGGCACATGAGGGACACCTTGGAGTAGTGAAAGTTAAACAGCTGTGCAGACACATTGTCTGGTGACCCGCCATTGACCACAACGTCAACCTGATGATCACAGATTGCACTGCATGTTTCTTCAGTGTTAAATCCTCTTCATAAACTCCTGGCCACCTGTCCTCTGTGCAGTAGCCATCCACATTTTGAAAACATCTCCAGGTGAACCTCTGTGGAGAACCGCATGGTGCACCAGCCCATGTCCATTACCGACTCGTGGTGTATAGTCTCCATTCAAAGTGGCCTGAAGCTGTCGCTGGTTGAGGTCAGTCACCACTCAATCAGTAATTCCAAGGCTTGATTCGTTGTTTGCCTGGTGTGGTCTCCTGGTCCTGGATATCGTTACCACAGCCCACGGGCCCCCAATTCATTTCCTTTGACTTTACAACTTACCTGGCAGAGAGAGAGAGCTATCAAACACATGAGAACAGCTGTAAACCTTACTCAGGCTGGTGGAGGTGTGTAGCACCTCAACCCAATGGTAATAGACAGTGTCCATGCTTATCTGACTGAAGGCTGGCAGTTTGAAGCAGCTCTTCTGAAACCCTCCTACACTTCCATACCATCAAGCACACAACCACAGGGGTACCCCAGCATCACTGATGCTGGGAAGGGAACCACAACTCCCGTTTTATAGACTTACCTGTGCCAAGGGTAATCCTGCATCGCGAGCTTCACGTTTGTGCGAAGAGTAAGACAGATGGACCTCAAATATCCGGGGCCTTCGCTCAAACCTTTCAGATCTTTCCATGCAGGTTGCCACTGACAAACCAGACATTATCTGCCTAACAGAAACTTTCCTCTCCCAAGACGTGTCTGACTCCCAAGTATCTCTCCCTGGTTACTCCCTCTTACGGTATGACAGACCTGAGCCTCGTCCTGGTGGAGGTGTTGCTCTCTTCATCAAAGACTCTATTCCTCACTCTCCCTGCACTGCTCTCACTCCCCCACACCCCCAGGAATACCTCTGGCTTCGGCTTCCCCTCCACTCCCACCTCATGTTTATATGTGTACTGTACCGTCCACCGAACAGTGATGACTCCATCTACACCTCACTCTCCGAAAACATGGACCATCTTCTATCTTCTCATCCAAACTCTCTCTTCCTCTTATGTGGCGACTTCAATTGTCATCACGCCAGTTGGCTAGGTGTGGGTACCTCTCTCACCTGCCATGGGACATCAGCAAAAGCTTTCTGTGACTCATTGGGACTGACTCAATCGGTCAACTTCCCGACCCGGATCTCAACCAATGGTACTCCATCTCTTCTGGATCTGATTTTGACAAATTTCCCTGACAATATCTGCTGCTCTTCCTTCGCTCCAATTGGTTCTTCTGACCACGTCCTTGTTAAAGTGGACATCTCTCTGGCTGTCATCAGAGAACCACCTCACCGCCGTCGAGTCTGGCATTTCACTCAAGCCGACTGGCAGGGTCTCCGAGCAGCCATCAAACTTACAGACTGGTCTCCTATCACTACTTTCTCAAACATCAACTCATCCTGGGAATTCTTTCAAAGAAACTTGCTCTCCCTCATGCACAGATTTATCCCCTCTCGTGTTCAGTTGTCTTACCCTTCCTCCCGCCCTTGGTTTACTGAAGCTTGTGGTGAGGCAGTTGTCCTGAAACAACTTGCCTTTGCCTCATGGAAAGCAAACCCAACTGAGGGCAATCTCAGTTCTTTCCACAAAGCTCGGAACAAGTGTGTATCTACCCTCAGGAGAGCCAGAAAACAACATCTTTCTCATCTCAAGTCTGAACTCTCAAACCTCTCTCCCTCCTCAAAATCCTGGTGGCGTTTAATCAAATCTGTTTCTGGTGTATGTTCCCCCTCCATCCCCTCCCTTACCTCAAATGGCCGCACTGCTGATTCCACACGTGATAAAGCTGAATGTCTAAACTCGGTGTTTGCAGCTAAATCTTGTGTCCCAAACCCATCACTATCTCTACCCACTTTACCCAGTCGCACCCAACTGTCCCTGGACTCTGTATCCTTTTCTCCTGACAAGGTGGAGAGCTTGCTTTCAAACCTCGAGTCAGATTCTGCAACCGGTCCAGACGGCATCAGCCCACGTGTCCTCAAAGCCTGCTCTTCTGCTCTTGCTCACCCTCTCTCTGTTCTATTCACCCTCTCATTTTCCCAAGGTCATCTGCCATCTGCTTGGAAATCTGCTAACATCACTGCCCTGCATAAAAAAGGTGCAAAAACAGATCCCTGTAACTACAGACCAATCAGCCTTCTCCCAATCATCAGCAAGGTTATGGAATCCATCATTGCTTCAGACATGAAATCCTTCCTCTTCTCCAATGGCTTGATTTCCAATCATCAATTTGGTTTCAGACCAGGTCACTCTACCCTGGATATGCTGCTACTGCTCTCCCATCAATGGATGGAGGTCCTCAATGCCAGACAGGAAATCCGAGCCGTATCCCTGGACATATCACGTGCTTTTGACACAGTCTGGTACCCTGCCCTACTCACCAAACTCTCTTCCCATGGTATTCAAGGCCATCTCCACTCATGGCTCGCAGACTTCCTCTCCTGTCGCAGTCAACGTGTGGCCCTAAATGGAGTTCTTTCATCCCCTCTTCCTGTGCAGGCTGGAGTTCCTCAAGGTAGCGTTCTGGGCCCTGTTCTTTTTCTGGTTTTCATCAATGATCTCTCGGACTCTCTGGAAAATCCTCTATTTCTCTTTGCCGATGACTCCACCCTCTGCCGTACCATCTGTCATCCCTCAGACCGGCAAGCAGCAGCTTCTTCGCTCACTGCAGATCTGGATAAAATCACAAACTGGTCCAACACGTGGAACATGTCTTTCAATCCACACAAATCTCACACTCTCACTATGTCTCTTCGAAAGGACCGTTTACAAAACCCCCCCCATCCACTTTCTCAACAATCCTCTGGAAGAAGTCTTTTCTTTCAAGCTTCTGGGTCTCACTATCTGCCATGACCTTTCCTGGGAAAGTCACATTTCCAACCTCGCCTCAAAAGCCAGTCGCCGACTGGGAATCCTCCGTCGTGCAAAGTCCTTCCTCGGCCCTCTTGAGCTCCTAACTACTTACAAAGCTTTTGTCCGTAGCCTGATGGAGTACTGCTCTCCCCTCTGGGCTGGTGCTCCTGCCTCCCACCTTTCTCGACTTCACGCTGTCGAAACCAGGGCTTTTAAGATCATTGGCATCTCCCGCAATGAAGCTGAGTCTTTGGGCCTCTCACTCAATCACCGCAGGTTGGTCGGTGGTCTTTCTGTCTTCTACCGACTCCTCTCCAGCCTTGCCCCCCTGCTCTCTCTGCGATTTGTCCCAACCACATTTCCACAGGGCGCTCAAGGTCCGCCACCAACCCCGTTCTGGTAAAACTACCAAAATCACGAATCACTGCTCATCTTCACTCTTTCATTCCTCTTTTTTCCCGCCTTTGGAATAAACTTCCTCACTCTATTCTTTCCCATTCTTCCCTCCAGGCTTTCAAAACAGCTGTTCACCACCACCTCTTATCTTCCCCCATCCAAATCCTCGATCTTTTCTACCCCCGATAATCCACCCAAGCCCACTTCCTTCAATTCTCCTGCTTTCCTTCCTGAAAGTCCCTGTAATGTCCATCTTCTCCTCGCCATGTTCCCCGTCCCATCCCCATCCCTCTCCCTTCCACAGTTCACCTGTGTCTGTTCCCCAATGTTTTGTCCCTTCCACTCCCACCCCTCTTGTCTCATGCCTCCTTGCTGTGAGTTGTGTGTTAGCTCTCATACGAGCCTCGACCAAGGTATACAAAAAAAAAAAAAAAAAAAAAAAAAAAAAAAAAAAAAAGCTCTTGCTGACCACCTGGACAAATTCCAGCTTGTAACCGACAGCAGGCATAAGTGGCACAGCCACGCAACCAGCAATTATACAATCAGCATTATGGTATTCGTAAGGATTGTGGAACGTGTGTGAAGTCCACTCTTGATCTGTCCTACCGTTCTGAAGAAGAAGGTTTTTAAAGGTTTATTCTTCAAAAAATCAGAGCTGCCAGACCATGTGACTGAAGCTGCCAGGTCACATGTGACCTAAGCTGCCAGACGATGTAACCCATGATTTATTCGTGAACACCCTGGCATCCCCAAGGCTTTGGGAACATGTTTGTGGAGTTTCCCCTCAATCTGTCCTTCCGTTCTGGAGAAGAAGCTTTTTAAAGGTTTATTCTTCAAAATACCATAGCTGCCAGATTAATTGACCCAAGCTGCCAGACCATGTGACCTATGATTTTTCATGAACGCCTTGGTATCTCCAAGGCTCGGGGAACATGCCTGTGAAGTTTCCCCTTGGTCTGTCCAGCCGTTCTGGAGAAGATTTTAATGGATATCATTCTTCAAAGAAATCTGAGCTGCCAGACCAATGGACCTCTGCTGTCAGATAATGCAACCTATGATTTATTCTTGAACACTGTGGTATCCTCAAGGCTTGGGGAACATGTCTGTAAAGTTTCCCCTTGATCTGTTCAGCCGTTCTGGAGAAGGGTATTTTAAAGGTTTATTCTTCAAAAAACATCATAGCTGCCAGACTAATTGACCCAAGCTGCCAGACCACGTGACCTATGATTTGTTTGTGAACACAGGGTATTCCCTAGGCTTGGGGAACATGAGTGTGAAGTTTACCCTCGATCTGTCCAACTATTCTGGGAAAAAAGATTTTTAAACATTTATTCTTTTAAAAATCATCACTGCCAAAATACATGACCTGAGCTGCCAGGCCATCTGAACTATGCTACCAGACCATGTGACCTACGATTTATTCGTGAACACGTGGGATCCCCAAGGCAATGGGAAAATGTGTGTGAAGTTTCCCCTCGATCTGTACAGCCGTTCTGGAAAAGAAGATTTTTAAGGCTTTATTCTTCTAATAAATTCTTCTAATATCTTCTTCTTCTAATAATAATCTTTATTCTTTATTCTTCTAATTCTTCTTCTAATAATATTCTAATAATATTCTTCTAATAATATTCTTCTAATAATAAATTTATTCTTCTAATAAATTATAGCTACCAGACAATGTGACATATGCTGCCAGACCATGTGACCTATGATTTATTTGTGAATGCCCTGCTATCCCCAATGCTTGGTGAACATGCCTGTGAAGATTCCCCTTGGTCTGTTCTGCTGTTCTGGAGAAGATTTTTAAAGGTTTATTCTTCCAAAAATCATAGCCTGTCAGACCAATTGATTTAAGCTGCCAGACCATTTGACAAAGTATTCTGTTCCTCCGATGGAATGTAAGCAGGTTGTTTTTTTTCCCTGTCTACTAGCATTAGCTGAGAGACATTAAAGATCCCAAGGTGTTTTTCTGGCATGGCTGAGTTATCACCAGCACCCTGAAAAAGTTACTAATTCGTGCCCAAATCAGCTTCAGTCAAACGTCAGGCGCGACCAGTTGGTTGGGAAAATATGGGCCAAACTTCCCCCTCAGTTGACCCCCTGAAGAAGTTGGGAATAATTGTGGCCAGAAGTTTCTGACCTGACTGTCAAGGAAGAGTCAGAACCCGATGAAACAAATCGTAAATATGTAGTGCCACCTTATTGAATGAATAATGTCAAAACATCGCGTCAGCGACTGAGTTTCCATCGAAGATCCCATGAAGAAGTGAAATGGAATATCGAGCCAAGATCAAATATTTACATCTCAAGGGAACGACACCCAAGGAAATGCGTGCTGATTTGGTGCAAACATTATAGGTCAAGATGTCCCCATCAAACAGCGCAGTTAAGGAGTGTGCTGAATTCAAGCATGGCAGGTGGTACATAGAAGATGAGCCAAGGTCAGGATGGCTCACTGGGGTGACATGTAAGGAAGTGGCGGATGCTGTTCATGATATGGTGATGGCAGACAGGCGTATCACGATTGGGCAATTAGCCTGTGTTCGTGGCATAAGCAAAACATCAGTTGAACGGGTTTTGCATGAAAAGCTAAGCACGAACAAGGTCTCGGCCAGACGGGTGCCCATTAAGTTAACACCAGAGTAGAGGAGTGCCAAAACGCAAATTTCACATCGACTTGTAATTCGTGAATTTCATTCAATATGACCCACAGGCGTTCCTTGCCATGTTGTAACCCAGGATGAAGGGTGGGTATACCATTTTGACCCCGAATTAAAAGTACAAAGTAAAGAGTGGAACACCTATTTCTCCATACGCCCACCATTACTTTCATGATAGCTGCCTCCAGCAGCAAGGCCGTATCATCAGTTTTCTGGGACGACGAAGGTGTTAACATGGTGGACTATTTGCAGAAAGGTATGACTATTAATGGACAGTATTATGCAAACTAAGCACCACAACTTTGGAATAAATTTTGAAAAATCTCAGTAGGAAGTTCAAAAGAGGTGTCTGGCTTCACCAGGAAAACGCACCTGCACATTCTGCTCAAGTTGCAATGGATGTTGCGAGGTATATTGTGCATTCCTAATTCTTGCGCTTTCTCAATTGTTCAGCTCTTCTAGTTCCATCGGAGTTTTACCTATTTATCAGACTGAAATCTCATCTTTTGGGATTGGTGAAAATAAGTTCGACTCAGATGTGGTTATTATTACCTCTGCCACCAAAGAGGTTGTCTTTTTACACATGTCTGTCTGTCTGTCTGTCTGTTTGTCTGTCTGCGAGTAGGATATCTTAAAAAGTTATGGAAGGATTCAAACGAAACTTATTAGACGGGTTGGGTGTGTCACAACGACAAAATGATTCGATTTTGGTGAAGATCCGGATTCGGATCTAATAATTTTGAAGTGATTCTTCAGCATTGAGAGATCGGGCTAAACTGATATATAGCAGGACATCTCAAAAACGTGTGGGCGGATTCGGATGAAACTTGGTGGACAATTTGGGTGTGTGACAAGGAAGAATTGATTCGATTTTTTGTGAAGATCCAAATATGAGAATGGAATATTTTTTTTCAGTGATTCTTCACCATTGTGAGATGTGGCCAAAACGATATATAACACCATACCTCAAAGAGTTGTGGATGAGTTGGCTCGGTGGCAAGAACGAGCTGATTCGACTTTGGTTCACGTCCGGATTCAGATCTGGCCTATTGGTGGGACACAAGATGTAAACTGTTCAGCCTGGCAGAGGTATGTGCTCTACCGAGTGCTGTTCTTGTGGATGCTGCGGAGGGGTTTGTGAGAGGGCATGATGGATTTTGGTCTCAAGATGGTACAAGCAATGCTGAAGAGACGTTGGACAAGTAATGTTTTCATTGATGGTGTCTTCTTCCGAATGCACACACACGGCCGCAAGTGACATCATTGGCTATGCTATGGATGCAATGCCCTCTGTGGGTTATGGCAGGAATTTGTAATTTGTTCAGGGTTCCGGAGATAGCTCGCCTACTCTTCGTGAATGTCCATCAACTAATTCCGGCAGATCAACTAAATCAACCATGTGGGACACCAGGTGGCCAGGCCGAAATTGGAACACATGCTGCATGGCTCAGAAGCCTCAGAAGTGAGTGTGCATACCTCTAGAGTCTAGTCCATCCCACCAGCCGAATGACAGTAGAGAACAGTTGAAGTGATTCAGGTATGTTTTTTTCTTTCTACAGGGGTGAGTACTCATCCACTCGTTATCCTGCTCCTCCTCTGCCAATATTTGTCTCTGCCTTGATAACGAACACAAAGCGATCGGAAAGTGAAACTGAGCTTCATTGTGGAATTCTTTGCAAATACCAGCAGAGAGCACTGCTGTATCAGTGATTGATAAGTTGAAGGCGAGCGTGTATTTTGACGTCATAATGCAGATTGCTATTTATTTATTTATTTTCTCTCCATGGTGTCGAAGGATCATGGAGGGATTCGTACATATATCACACGAAGGACAAGGACGTTCGGAAGTATTAGCACATTTCTACTGCATTTACAAGAACATCAGCGGACAATCGATAAATTCAGTAATGGAGATCGTACAGAGGCCGTGTGAAAAGTTCCTGACCTGTAATTAAAAGTCAATTAACAAAGACTCGAGCCTGTTGCTCTGTATTCTCCTGTATGTTGAATCACATTTCTGATTCAGACAAATCCCATTTTTCTCTCCAAGGTGGCAAGACAACCACCATGTCACATGTTGTATTGTACCTCATCAACCGGCCCCCTAACACCCCCTCATCTTTCTCCAGAAATTTCCATCTTACACCTGCCTCCAACCCCTCCCCACCCTCAACCTGTCAGTATGGTGGATGGTAACCTTCAGTCCTCTGTCATTCTGCCCTTCCATGAACCTATTCAGCCTGGCATTCTTTCATTCAAGTTTCTGGGTCTCACTATCTGCCATGATATTTCCTCCAAAGCCTGTCCTTCCTGAAAGTCCCTGTCGTGTAAGGACCTGAAAGTCCCTGTAGTGTCAATCTTGTGTACCCCACTCCCATCCCTCTCCCTTCCACAGATCTCATGTTTCTGTTCCACTGTTATTTTTCCTTCCCTCTCCCACTCCTCTTGTCTCCTGCTCCCCTTGATGTACGTTCTGTGTGTTAGCTCTCATACGAGTCTCGACATTGTATATTTACAAAAAAAAAGCACGTCGATCTTGTATGCGAAACTAATTAATGATTATGCAGCGTTCCCTCTAACTCTTCGGCCATCTACAGCAGAATCATCACCTTCTGGCAGCCTGGTAGTGCAGACTCATGGAGGACGGATACCCACCTTGAGAGCAGCCCGCTATTAAAATTATTTCTCGCTATTAAAATAAAATAATAAAATAATTATTTCTCCATGCGGATTCGTTTGTGGGAAATTGGGCTGTTATTCAATTATTCCTCCATGCGGATTCGTTGTGGGAAATTGGGGTGTTGTTCAATTAATCCAACATGCGGATTCGTTTGTGGGAAATTGGGCTGTTATTCAATTATTCCTCCATGCGGATTCGTTGTGGGAAATTGGGGTGTTGTTCAATTAATCCAACATGCGGATTCGTTTGTGGGAAATTGGGGTGTTAATCAATTATTCCTACATGCGGATTCGTTTGTGGGAAATTGGGGTGTTAATCAATTATTCCTCCATGTGGATTCGTTTGTGGGAAATTGGGGTGTTAATCAATTATTCCTCCATGTGGATTCGTTGTGGGAAATTGGGGTGTTAATCAATTATTCCTCCATGTGGATTCGTTGTGGGAAATTGGGGTGTTAATCAATTATTCCTCCATGCGGATTCGTTTGTGGGAAATTGGGGTGTTAATCAATTATTCCTCCATGTGGATTCGTTGTGGGAAATTGGGGTGTTAATCAATTATTCCTCCATGCGGATTCGTTTGTGGGAAATTGGGGTGTTAATCAATTACTCCTACTTGCGGATTCATTTGTGGGAAATTGGGGTGTTAATCAATTTTTCCTACTTGCGGATTTGTTGTGGGAAATTGGGGTGTTTATCAATTTTTCCTACTTGCGGATTTGTTGTGGGAAATTGGGGTGTTGTTCAATTATTCCTACTTGCGGATTCGTTTGTGGGAAATTGGGGTGTTAATCAATTATTCCTCCATGCAGATTCGTTGTGGGAAATTGGGGTGTTAATCAATTATTCCTCCATGCGGATTCGTTGTGGGAAATTGGGGTGTTAATCAATTACTCCTACTTGCGGATTCGTTTGTGGGAAATTGGGGTGTTAATCAATTTTTCCTACTTGCGGATTCGTTGTGGGAAATTGGGGTGTTGTTCAATTATTCCTACTTGCGGATTCGTTTGTGGGAAATTGGGGTGTTAATCAATTATTCCTCCATGCAGATTCGTTGTGGGAAATTGGGGTGTTAATCAATTATTCCTCCATGCGGATTCGTTGTGGGAAATTGGGGTGTTAATCAATTACTCCTACTTGCGGATTCGTTTGTGGGAAATTGGGGTGTTATTCAATTATTCCTACTTGCGGATTCGTTTCTCCATGTAAAGTCGACCTGCACTGTTTCTCCATGTAAAGTCGCCATTTGGATCAATAGTAGAGGCTTAGACATGTATGCACTTAATTTAGGAGAGGATAACAACTGTTTTAGGCTAATATGACCCCAAGGAACAACTTGGGATGTGTGCCAAAATCTCTATCCGGGACGAACAGCCCGAAAATGACCATGCCCTTTTTAAAATGACCACACCCTTTTTAAAATGACCACACCCTTTTTCATCGAAAATGCTACTTCTGACATCGCTGTATCTTCTAAACCGTTGGAGCTTCAGATTTTCTGAGGTGCTCAAAATGTTCAGAATGGCCATGTTTATTTATTTATTTATTTATTTATTTATTTAGAGGAGGTCATAGAAGAGTGAAAATTTCTAATTTGATATTTTTTAGGAGAAAATGGCTAAAAACCGTTTTATTTACCATACTTATTACCATACATACTGGAATTGCCATATATTTATAAACTTAAACTTTCCGGACTTTGAGCAAAGTTAGAAGATTTGTGTCATCTACTAGAGTTGAACTGAGAATTTGGAATTTGAACAATACAAGGGATTTTTAAAAAAGAAAGAAAGTGAGCATTTGATTAATATAAAGAAATTGTATTTTCAAGAATGTACATTCTATTATCAATCGAATGTTAACTTAAAATGAAAAATAAAAAACAAAACTTATTACTTTAGTAGGCAGCAGTATCTAGAGAGCTTAAATGTTTCAAAGATCAGCAGGGAAATTGCCCAACCACCAACAATAAAACTTTTAAAACCACATTAATACTGTTTATGTGTCACGTAAACCAGGGTCGGGAACATGAAGAGTAACACAACAGAGTCCAGGTATGAGGATGATGAGCAGTGTTCATTCAGTGATAGGGTTTTTACAACAATCACCTCCCTTGCATTTGCAGGACTTGTAACACTTGATCCCAGCTACCCTGCAGGAACACCCATTTTTGCGAGCAGACTTTGCACATGTGCAGGGATTTGGCAGGCCTTTGGGTTTGGAGATCACAATCTCAGGAACTAATAAACTGCCCCTTCTTACAAACCCATAAGACTCGGCATTCATAATCAGGGTGGCATCTCTAAATGGGGCTTGGACCCACAGCTGCTGTTGGTAATAGCCTCTATGGATATGTTTCCTTGCATTAGTTGAGGTGCAAGTGGTTCTCTCAAAGTCCATCTTGAGGGCATTGCTATCAAATGCAGTGAGATGCAGGTCGTCAAATGTCTCCAGGTCTGTTGATGGTTTGAGACACTTGACCAAGAATGTCTCTGCCATCTGTATTGCACTTTCTGCTTGCTGGGGACAGTCAAAATTCAGGATCAGAGAGGAATTTCCTGGTTTGCTGACAGCATTCAGGGCTGCAAGTTTAGTTGATATCTTGCTGGTTGTATCGCACCCAGTCAGCGCATGGAGTGCTGGGAGATACTTTGTGAGCTCGTCTCCCAGTGCTATGCAGATATCGTGGAGTGGTAATATTGATCTTTTCACTCCTGAGTTGCGGACGAGCCTAAAGTTCTTGGAGGCCAAGATCTCTCCAATTGACTGTGATGTGGTATAACAGGCACACAAAGACATCTGTCACCTGATGACAGCGTCATGGATGTAGGTCCTGACCGGTGACTGAGAATGTCCTGCACATGGAACATCATCCTGTCATCAGCTTCCTCGTGTGTGCAGTTGAGCCGAGGGAATGGAGAAGCACACCCAGCTGACACCATCCATGCCTGTGGTGATATACCGAGGTATAGAGGTTTGGTTCCGTGGTAAATGGTGGTGAGCCACTCAACATAGAATGCCTGGAAAGCAGTTTTGCTGATGGAAGATGACCAAAAGTTCTCTAGTACCACTGGAACATTTTGGTTTGGTGATATCACATCAAGGACAACCATTTCTTTTGACTTTCTTCTTCTCCCCCTCTCTCCATTCTTGATGCTGTCCTCTCTGTAAGCATCAGGAACGATATGGATCTCATCACAGTTGTGCCCAGCTTTGGTGACCATAGATGTCAAAGCAATAGCAAAGTCATGGAATGTCTTGACGGGCGGATCAAGCTTCTTTAAGGGGACCTTTCTCACCAAGGCCATGA
The DNA here is from genome assembly GCF_056783735.1 of Eptatretus burgeri. NCBI lineage: Eukaryota > Metazoa > Chordata > Myxini > Myxiniformes > Myxinidae > Eptatretus > Eptatretus burgeri. Next base: position 41,595,200 of record NC_140971.1, on the reverse strand, counting down.
AGTCGATAATGATGGCGTGGGTTTGTGGGGAGGTTTCTGGCCCTTTTTTATCTATTAGTGGGCACAACTTCAGCAGCTCAGTCCCAAGTTGTGATTTGGTACTCTTCCTCAAGTAACCATCTTCGTCAACCAAGAAGAATGCAGAGTTGGTGATCTCATGCTTGAGTAGCTCCTCAACCGTGAACCCCCGGTGACTCCCATACTCAATAAACATGAGAGCTTTGATTGTCTCATCTTTGATGTCTGCTTTGGGAGCCAATTTCAAGGTGGTATTAGGGGACGTAAACTTGATTTTGCTTATAGTTGAGTGTATCGATATCGACCTATTTCTGAGTCGATCATCGATAAAATTAGCACAAGCAGTGCTGCCCTCCTTGATACAGCACAACAACTTGTCTACATTTACATTGGTCACAATTTCTCCAGTGAGAACATTCTTCAGTGCTCCCTGGTCTTGTAGAGGACTGCATACCTTCAGGAGATACTCCTCTATGTCTTGCACCATCCCAACTATCTTAGTTGCAGTACTTGGGTTGAAGTCCTGGTGAAGTGAGAGTTCTCCTTCGACATCATCCTTCATCTTCAGGAGGTCAACGTACTGGTCTTTTTTCTGCTTGATAATTTCCCACAGAGCTACTGCTTCCTTCTGGTGACCCAAATTATCCCCCCACTCACTTTGACAGGCCGATTGTAGCACTGCTCTAGCGCCTGGTCAAAGGGCACTCCACTACCTTTCTTGGTGGTGTTCATGACAAATCCACCATTCATGTAGGAGTTGTAGAGGAGTGGGAACTTCTCCTTCAGTTGATAGCAGTCCTGGATGGATAAGTCGTTCTCTCGCTGTCTCTCTCCAGATCTTGTAGCACTGGTGCTATGAATATATCAAAAGCAGGCTGAGTGAGCGATAATAGGGTGCATAGAGTGATAGACAATGGGGTAAATCGATTTTAAAAAGGGCGTGGTCATTTTTGGGCTGTTTGTCCCGGATAGAGATTTTGGCACACATCCCAAGTTGTTCCTTGGGGGTCATATTAGCCTAAAACAGTTGAGTTATCCTCTCTTAAATTAAGTGCATACATGTCTAAGCCAGGTCCTAGACTGGTGGGCTCCACGTGTGACGTCACTGGCGAAATCGACCCTCTCGGGATTTTTTGGACACTGTGGTTGGACACTGTTTCACAGATTTATCCCCTCTCGTGTTCAGTTGTCTTACCCTTCCTCCCGCCCTTGGTTTACTGAAGCTTGTGGCGAGGCAGTTGTCCTGAAACAACTTGCCTTTGCCTCATGGAAAGCAAACCCAACTGAGGGCAATCTCAGTTCTTTCCACAAAGCTCAGAACAAGTGTGTATCTACCCTCAAGAGAGCCAGAAAACAACATCTTTCTCATCTCAAGTCTGAACTCTCAAACCTCTCTCCCTCCTCAAAATCCTGGTGGCGTTTAATCAAATCTGTTTCTGGTGTATGTTCCCCCTCCATCCCCTCCCTTACCTCAAATGGCCGCACTGCTGATTCCACACGTGATAAAGCTGAATGTCTAAACTCGGTGTTTGCAGCTAAATCTTGTGTCCGAAACCCATCACTATCTCTACCCACTTTACACAGTCGCACCCAACTGTCCCTGGACTCTGTATCCTTTTCTCCTGACAAGGTGGAGAGCTTGCTTTCAAACCTCGAGTCAGATTCTGCAACCGGTCCAGACGGCATCAGCCCACGTGTCCTCAAAGCCTGCTCTTCTGCTCTTGCTCACCCTCTCTCTCTTCTATTCACCCTCTCATTTGCCCAAGGTCATCTGCCATCTGCTTGGAAATCTGCTAACATCACTGCCCTGCATAAAAAGGTGCAAAAACAGATCCCTGTAACTACAGACCAATCAGCCTTCTCCCAATCATCAGCAAGGTGATGGAATCCATCATCGCTTCAGACATGAAATCCTTCCTCTTCTCCAATGGCTTGATTTCCAATCATCAATTTGGTTTCAGACCAGGTCACTCTACCCTGGATATGCTGCTTCTGCTCTCCCATCAATGGATGGATGTCCTCAATGCCAGACAGGAAATCCGAGCCGTATCCCTGGACATATCACGTGCTTTTGACAGTCTGGCACCCTGCCCTACTCACCAAACTCTCTTCCGATGGTATTCAAGGCCATCTCCACTCATGGCTCGCAGACTTCCTCTCCTGTCGCAGTCAACGTGTGGCCCTAAATGGAGTTCTTTCATCCCCTCTTCCTGTGCAGGCTGGAGTTCCTCAAGGTAGCGTTCTGGGCCCTGTTCTTTTTCTGGTTTTCATCAATGATCTCTCGAACTCTCTGGAAAATCCTCTATTTCTCTTTGCCGACGACTCCACCCTCTGCCGTACCATCTGTCATCCCTCAGACCGGCAAGCAGCAGCTTCTTCGCTCACTGCAGATCTGGATAAAATCACAAACTGGTCCAACACGTGGAACATGTCTTTCAATCCAGACAAATCTCACACTCTCACTATGTCTCTTCGAAAGGACCGTTTACAAAACCCCCCCATCCACTTTCTCAACAATCCTCTGGAAGAAGTCTTTTCCTTCAAGCTTCTAGGTCTCACTATCTGCCATGACCTTTCCTGGGAAAGTCACATTTCCAACCTCGCCTCAAAAGCCAGTCGCCGACTGGGAATCCTCCGTCGTGCTAAGTCCTTCCTCGGCCCTCTTGAGCTCCTGACCACTTACAAAGCTTTTGTCCGTAGCCTGATGGAGTACTGCTCTCCCCTGTGGGCTGGTGCTCCTGCCTCCCACCTTTCTCGGCTTCACGCTGTCGAAACAAGGGCATTTAAGATCATCGGCATCTCCCGCAATGAAGCTGAGTCTTTGGGCCTCTCACTCAATCACTGCAGGTTGGTCGGTGGTCTTTCTGTCTTCTACCGACTCCTCTCCAGCCTTGCCCCCCCTGCTCTCTCTGCGATTTGTCCCCACCACATTTCCACAGGGCGCTCAAGGTCCGCCAACAACCCCCTTCTGGTAAAACTACCAAAATCACGAATCACTGCTCATCTTCACTCTTTCATTCCTCTTTTTTCCCGCCTTTGGAATAAACTTCCTCACTCTATTCTTTCCCATTCTTCCCTCCAGGCTTTCAAAACAGCTGTTCACCACCACCTCTTGTCTTCCCCCATCCAAATCCTCGATCTTTTCGACCCCCGATAATCCACCCAAGCCCACTTCCTTCATTTCTCCTGCTTTCCTTCCTGAAAGTCCCTGAAATGTCCATCTTCTCTTCGCCATGTTCCCTGTCCCATCCCCATCCCTCTCCCTTCCACAGTTCACCTAATGTGTCTGTTCCCCACTGTTTTGTCCCTTCCACTCCCGCCCCTCTTGTCTCATGCCTCCTTGCTGTGAGTTGTGTGTTAGCTCTCATACGAGCCTCGACCAAGGTATACAAAAAAAAAAAACGACCAACCAATGCACTTCAAAAATCTTCGATTTTGCCAGTAACAAACACATACAGAAAGGGGTGAAGGCAATAACACACAAACACAAAGGAGTACACAAAGAAGTGATATTAAATTTTTTTTATTTTTTTATTTTTTGTGTGTTTCACTTCATCTTACATTCCCATTGAGAGTCTCAGATAGACATGGAATATGTTTGAAGGACAACTTGCTGTCTTTTGATTAAACCAATCAGCGATACGACGGGTACGCACGCCTAGTTTTGCTTGAAGCGGTCGAACTTAAAAGTGTTGCTGAGTCCTGAATACCCAGCCCTGTTATAAGCTCTTTTACTGAAGGATGCCACTCTCATACCTCGTGTCCTGTCCACACAGTTCTCCCGGGAGAGAGAGACAGAGACAGAGAGACAGAGACAGAGACAGAGACAGAGACAGAGACAGAGACAGAGACAGAGAGAGAGAGAGAGGAAGAGAGAGACAGAGACAGAGAGACAGAGAGACAGAGAGACAGAGAGACAGAGAGACAGAGAGACAGAGAGACAGAGAGAGAGAGAGAGAGAGAGAGAGAGAGAGAGAGAGAGACAGAGAGAGACAGAGAGAGAGAGAGAGAGAGAGAGAGAGAGAGAGAGAGAGAGAGACAGAGAGACGTGGGATGCACACTCCCCTGCTGATATCAGAATGGACAAGGATGATCCTCGGGTTCAACTGAAGCTACAGTTTGATCCCCGTGCACGGAACACAGGAAAGCTGTGCATTAAGCAATAAGCCGCGCGATGTAAGTTCGCAAGCTCTTTGATTAGAAAGATCGACTTGTGCGACTTGTCAGCTGCTCGTAGCAAGCTCTGCCATACATCACGATGCACGCACAACACATTCGATTTGCTTATTCATTTTGAAGGAGAGAACACAATATCTGGCCGAACGATGGACAAACTCCGCAGGAAACAAGGACTACTCGCAAGTTCAACACACTTCGAGCCTCGTCGCTGCTGCACGAACAAGTTTCACAGCTTGAATCCCAGATGCAAACAGTTTGCTGCCATTTTGTGAGAGTAACGGAACGGTGTCTCCTAATTACCCTGCGACATGATCGAAGGAATGTAATCTCTGACTATTATAAGGTGTGGTACTAATTTTGTTCTGTTTCCCCCGCTGGTCCTGCCTTTACTCGAGGTGTGCCAGAAATTTCGATCGCAATGACCCGTCGAGCGCAAATTGTTTAATTAACGGCAATTTCCCTTGTGGCTTATGCTGCGATACCCGACCAAAGCACGTCATGCTCTCCGGCAAAAATTAATCAATTATCCAAACGATTATGTTTGTGCATTTTGAATTGCAAAAAAACCCCACAAATGTCAAACACGGAATTATCACATTTCATTTGCATGACCTTTGCGTCTCATAATGCAGGTCGAGCAGGATAGCTTAGCATGGCGGGACTGAACCTTCAGCTGTAAAGCCATAATTTTGAATCCCAACCCAGCTGTAAACTCCAATCCTGGTGTTTTGCATGCACCACGATATATAAATAAGACTGCAATGGCACTGTGTAGAGCGTGTACCTTCTCCAGGCTGAACAGTTTATGTTTTGTATCCCACTGGATAGGTTGGATCTGAATCCGGACCTGAACCAAAATCGAATCGGCTTATTCTTGTCACCTACCCGAGTCATCCACCTAGTTTTATCATAAGTCGTCCACAACGTTTTAAAATACCATGCTACTATATATATATACACACACATATCGATTTTGGCCCCATTTCTCAATTGTATCCAGATCACTGAAGGGTATCCAATTTTTAATTTTTTTATTTTAGTATCTGTATTCAGATCTTCACCAAAATCGAATCAATTCGTCCTTGTTCCACACCCAACGTGTCTACAATGTTTCATCTGAATTCGTCCATCCTTTTTTGAGCAACCGCCTTCACAGATAAACAAACAAACTGACACACAAATGGGTGAAAACAACCTCCGTCCACCTTCGTTGGTGGAGGTAAAAAGTAAGAAAAGATACAGATCATCAAATGGTAGGTCACGAACTTGCTGATCAGAACAAACGGATGGGTGGATTAAATAAGGCATGCGTTCATCTCAACCAGATGTGGTGACACAATGGTTGTGGTTGGAGTCAGAGGTCGCAGTTTGAACGTGACCTTGACCAAGTCATACCAAAGATTTAAAAATGCGTGCTGCTTCCTTGCTTGATGCTCAGCTTTTAAAAAGGATAGAGCACGGACAAACTACCATAGGTTGGCAACCATTGCACAGGTTTGATGAGTCTAATGGCCTCATCTTGCATTAAGGGTCATTGTAAGTGAACTATTATTTTATTATGATTATTATGTTACAACCAACCAAAACAGTCCTTCGGTACTAAACACTGTGCAATGAAATATCATCTTCTTAGTCTATATCGGCTACTATCCTGTGAATCCTCCTCATTATAGGTACTTCCCATCTCCCTGGATGATCGTCCAACCACAAGAAGATTGGTCAATCCCAATACGAATGCATCAATTTATAAACCAGCCACCAAGCTACATGGCCATTGGTGTGGATATAAAGAAATAGCTGTACATAAACATCAGGGACTTCTATATAATGAATGGACATCTTACACTGCAAGCAACCCGTCAGACTCATCTCGGTAGATTCCTGTTGTGCTTCTCACACAATATGGCGCTTCGATCCTTGACCAAAAATCTATCTTTGAAAGACTTGCCAATGACTCACCAATAAGCGAAGAAACTGGTTCAGTGTCCTCGAGTGTTTCATGGTTCACAGACAGCAGAAATGGGCATCATCTGCAGATGGCAAACATTTTGGGGGCATTCTCTCTTCCAAACATATATTGGTACAAGCTAAAATACACACAATTTGATGAAAACCATGAATTTCTGCATTAGATTCATTATTTCACACTAAAATTTGGGTCAGAACAAGCTTATTTGTTGTGAAAAACGCTTGTATTCCAGAAAGAAGACATTTTTTTTGGATGAATAAGGTTTGTCGTGTAAAATATGTTGGTCTGATTTGTGCAAGCCAAAATACACATGATTTGATGAATAACATGCATTTCATGCTTTAGAATAGTCATTTGCAACAAAAATCGGAGTCAGAACATGCCAATGTGTTATTTAAAATGCTTGTATTAGGCAAATAAGACCATTTATGCATGAACAAAGTTTATTGTGCAAAATGTGTGCTTTTGCTTCGTACAAGCTAAAATACACACAATTTGATGAAAAGCACGCATTTCTGTATTAGACTCATTATTTCGAACTAAATTTGGGTTCAGAGCAAGCCAATATGCTAAAATCACTTCTATTGGGCATCTAAGACTATTTTTGCATGAATAAGGTTTATTGTGTAAAATATTTTGCTTTGATTTGTACAAGCTAAAATACACACCATTTAATGAAAAACAAACGTTTCTGCAGTTGGGTAGTGATTTAAAATAAAAATGGGTACAAATCAAGCTAATGTGTTGTGAAAAACGCTTGCAATTAGGGATATAAGATGATATTTGCACGAATAATGTTTCTTGTATTAAATATTTTGGTTTGATTTGTACAAGCAACAATACTCCACATTTGATGAAAAACATGCGTTTCTAGGTTAAAATAGTGATTTGGAACAAAAATCATGGTCGGAACAAGCAAATGTGTTGTTGAAAAAGCTTGCATGAGACATACAATATAAGACTGTTTTTCTCAGGAGTAATATTTCTTGTGTAAAATGTGTTGTTTTTACATAATTAAGCTAAAATACACACAATTTCATGAAAAACACGCGTTTCTGCACAAGATTCGTTATTTGGAACTAAACACAGGGTCACAGCAAGCCTATGTGTTGTTAAAAAAGCTGGGATTAGGTAAATACGACCATTTTTGCATGAACAAAGTTCATTGTGCAATGTCTGTAGCTTTGCGTTTCTGCTCTAGAATGATGATTTGGCACAAAAATCGGGGTCAGATCAAGCCAATGTTTTGATTAAAAAAACATTTTATTATGCAAATAATACTGTTTTACATGAATAAAGTATATTTTGTGAAATGTGTCATTTTCCTTATTACAGGTTTAAATATACACTATTTGATTAAAAACACACGTTTCTGCATTGGTGTAGTGATTTAAAACAAAATTAAGGTTGGAGCAAGCTAATGTGTATTAGAAACGCTTGTATTAGGCGAATTAGACTGTTTTTTGCATGAATGGGGCTTCTTGTGTAAAATGTGTTGCTTTGCTTTGTGCAAACTTAAATACACACTATTTGATGAAAAACACATATATCTGCATTAGAAGAAGGATAATAACTGCATAATAACTTCCTCCATCACTTTAGTGATGCTTGATAGTAGGCTTATTGGGCAGTAATTTTATACATTTTACATCTGACCTCATGTGGAGCTCACAGATTATTCTGCTTTGTTCTCATTTGTATTTAA
>NC_140971.1:41564829-41584829 GCF_056783735.1 Eptatretus burgeri | reverse complement strand
TGGAGTACTGCTCTCCCCTCTGGGCTGGTGCTCCTGCCTCTCACCTTTCTCAGCTTCACGCTGTAGGAAACAAGACTTTTAGGATCATTGATCTATCCAATGATGAAGCTGAGTCTTTGGGTCTCTCACTCTCTCACTATAGGCAGGTTGGTGGTCTCTCTGTCTTCTGTCGTCTCCACTCTGGCCTCGCCTCCCCCTGCTCTGTCTGAGATATGTCGCCCCCCTCACCCCCCCCATATTTTAGCAGAGCGCTCAAGGTCCGCCAGCAACCCCCTTCTGGTAAAACTACCAAAATCAAGAATCACTGTTCACCTTCACTTTAATTCCTCTTTTTTCCTGCCTTTGGAATAAACGACCACACTCTTTTCAATCCCACTCTTCCCTCCAGGTCTTCAAAACAGTTGTTCACCACCATCTCTTATCTTCCCCCATCCAAAACCATAATCTTTTCTACCCCCGCTAATCCACCCCAAACCCACCTCCTTCAAATTTCCTGCTTTCCTTCCTGAAAGTCCTTGTTGTGTAAGGACCTGAAAATCTCTGTGGTGTCTATCTTGTTGACTGTGTGCCCTGCCCCATCCATCTCCCTTCCCCAGATCTCATGTTTCTGTTACACACTGTTTTTTCCTTCCATCTCACACCCCTCTTGTCTCCTACTGCCCTTGTTGTACATTCTGTGTTAGCTCTCATATGAGCCTCAACAGTGTATACAAAAAAAGAAATAGAAAAAAGAAGTTGCACCCCACCTGATTGTGCTCAGTAGCAAGAGTACAATCACGGCATCGCTCGGCAGTAATCCGAGTTTGTGCTGAGGGCCCGAAACTCGATTAATTTAGTCGAAGGATAACCTTGACTTAATAAACAGAGTTCGAAGGATAACCCTGTTTACGAGGTTAATTCAAAGTGTTAACAAGGTGAATTGACATTTGTGGTTACTTAGCAACCCGCCAGACTACGGAGTTATCCGCAGCTGCTCGCCCCAGGACTGGGTGTTCGGAAGAAACCCGAAGACTTCCCTCATGGTGAACCTCAAACACCGGCGCTGTAACAATATATGTGCGAAAAAGGTCCAGGTGCTCTAAATGTTCAAGGGTCCAAGCTGTCTAATCTGTCTGAAAGGTGTAACGGGTCTAAATCATGTTAAGGTCTAAGGGGTCTTAAGGGTCTTAGGGGTCTTTTGGTCCTCAGGGTGTTTTGGGTCTTTGGGGGTATTTGCATCTTTTGGGTGTTTGGGAACTTTTGGGTCATCTGGGTCTTCAGGAGCAGTTGGGTTTTTTGGATCTTCAGGAACTTTTGGGTCATTTCGGTCCTCAGGACTTTTGGTTGATCTGGGTATTTTGGGTCCTTGGGAACTTTTGGGTCCGCAGGGTCTTTTGAGTCTCTGGGTCTTAATGGTCTTTTGGGTCCTCAGTATCTTAAGGGTCTCTTGGGGTCTGATGGTCCTCAAATGTCAAGGGGTCTCAGCAGTCTAAAGGGTCAAAAGTTTCATTCCAATAATGCATAATTAATGAAAAGACGTACGTAATTAATACACAAAAAGTAAGACACACACACACACACACACACACACACACACACACACACACACACACACACACACACACACACACACACACACACACACACACACACACACACACACACACACACACACCTCATCCATTGATAGTACAAGAAAAACCTGCATTTAGCATTGTGACCTAAAAATAACGTTGAATCATAAATTTCAAAGATGTCCAAAATAATCAAATTTCATTTCCTCAATAGTGGACTCAATGACGTAATTCATGAGAGAGCGTCCGCTCAAAAGGGTAGAGCATGGACATGGGGATAGGTACAGAGGTCTGCATAGATCGCAAGTTACCAGCATTTTACGGGTTTGATGCGTTTTATTTGTGAGAACCCGCAGACCTGTTTTGGTGTCGTCAAAACCAGTACTGCATGGAAAGTACGATCAATTTTAAAAACACAACTTTTCACTTACGTTCCACTCGTAAGGATTGACAGACTGATAGACATGGGATGTGTTCAGTTACCAAGTTTCTTGTACAGCACTTGAGAAGTGGCTTAAGCACTCATGCAAGCATTCCATTCAATACTGTTGAGAAGGAACAGCTGGCTTGGCAAGCGATATAAAGCTTATTGATAGTGTATAAATATAAAAGCTTATATATAAATAATGGAAGCTTATTGATAGTGTGTTGCACCCCTCTAGGGGTGTGTTTATTTACCAAACAGCTTGCGTTTCATTGGACTGCTTGCTTGAATGCTTAAGCCACTTGGCAAGCGCCTGACAATCTGATAATGGAACACACACACACACACACACACACACACACACACACACACACACACACACACACACACACACACACACACACACACACACACACACACACACACACACACACACACACACACACACACACACACACACACACACACACACACACACACACACACACACACACACACACACACACACACCTGGAGGGACCTGTATCCGATATACAATGCATCCCTCTGGTATTGGCTGTGTCACGTCACAAGCTCTCACTGAAGGCCACTTCATCATCCTCCAGGATTCCACATGCAGTGTCATTTTGATCATGTCTAATAAATAAATAAATAAATAAATAAATAAATAAATAAATAAATAACCCTGTTTTGATTTCTACTGTGGAAGAAATAAAATTAATTATATTCATGTATTCTCAATTATATTCACTTGCTGCTTTTAATTGTTTTAACTTGCTACTACTGCTTTTAACAGTATAAAATAAGGTGTTACTTTTGTACTGGAATCAAATTGACTGTCAGTAAAATCTCCTTTTACAGTCTTTTGATCTCCATGGTGATGTAGGTGAACATACAAGTCAGATAAAATTGTATCTCACTAAATCCTATGTGCTATACCTCACTGAAATACATATAACCAAGACTGGTATGTACAATGTTTAAATGAAATTGCCCAGCTGCTCAAGACGACGCATTGCTGGCGCCTCATTGTCGAGCAGAAAGTAATCCAACCTGTCTCTGTGTTTCGTCTGAACCATGTTATCACCCTCTCCTCAAGAGTGAACTGGTGTTAAGATTACTTCATGTTTAGCCCTCCCCTGACTTTTCCTGTCCAAAATAGTATAAAGGGGATTACTATCTTCATTTTGAGCAGAAAGAGGATCGTGTTTGATGTTGCTTGTCTTGTTTATCCTCTTTCCCATGTGCATGTTTGTTGTTATTTATTGATGTTGTTTGCTGTGAATAAATGGTCTCAGACTCCAAAAGAGAAGAATTGAATTTCTTCCACAATTTGGCGACCGTGATAGGATGCAATTTGCCTCGGTGAATCGAGATCGGTGGCATATAGTTGCAGGAGGGGGAAACAAAAGTGAGCTTACTATAAAGGTAAGGGATTTCTTCGCTGAGGGGGAGCATAGGTGTGTTTGCCCTCCTTCCCTGCATTCCTCGTCTTTCGACCATTTGGTAAACTTCCTTCCGACTTACACAAAGGAGTCTGAACCATTTGTTGTGCTCGGGGTTGTTAAAGAGATGCTGTGTATTGGGCTGGCGTCCCGGTTGTTGAAGAGTTTGTGTTTCAAGGTTGGCCTCCTGTCCTGATCAAACAGAGCCATTGTGTGCACTCCCTTTTTAGGTCTCGGTACTACAGTCAAAGTAATTTGGTGTCTTTACCTGAAGTAGAGGCATAACTTGGTTATCTCCTCGAAGTTGGGATATATATATATATATATATATATATATATATATATATATATATATATATATATATATATATATATATATATATATATATATATATATATATATACACTAGCAGGGATACCCATGCTCCGCACAGGAATCCCGTGGATGACGGTGGGTCTGAAGGAGTATATGTCACAGTTAATTGTAAAATTGTAGAGGCTGCCACCATTATTATTTCTTTTCATCACCACTATAATATTATATTTTCCCCGCCATGTTTTATATGCAGAAGACTCGAGTTCAAAAATGTTAAGATTTATTGCCGCATCAGATAAAAAACCATAATGCCTGAACAATGTGAGGCTGGTTTCATGTCATCATTTCCGACTTAATTAATTCTCATTCTCTAGCAAATTCCATTGGTCCCATGTCAATCGGCTGAACTTGAAAAATTAACGTTACGCAATCAGGTGATGACGTCATAATTCGGAAACCGGGAAGTCGGAAGTCATTGTCTTCAATTGACTGTAGCATTATTTTTTCATTCTATTGCAAATAGCGTTGGCCCCATGTCAATCGGCTGAACCTGAAAAATTAACATTACAAAAATCAGGGGATGACGTCATAATTCGGAAACCGGAAGTCAGAAGTACAATTCTTTTACATCAGGACACTCCCAGGTACATGTTCTGTCAGCATGTGAAGTTTGGTGAGGATCAGTCCAGTACTTTTCGTGTGCATAGGTCACAGAGAAAAACACAGACACACAGATAGACACACTTTCAAATATATATATATATATATATATATATATCTCTACCTAAAGTAAGGATAAATTGTGATGTGGCTGTTCCACCTGAAGCTGGAACATGAACTGGCTCATGTAACCTGCAGTTAGATAAATTGACTAAAGTATGGGATAAGTTGTGGGTTTATTGTTATCTTCACCTGAGATGGAAGGATAAATTGACTAAATTCATCGTTTTCCAACCAGCAGTAGGAATTGACAGAATTATGGGTTTATTTTCATCTGAATGTTAGAAGGATAGGGCTCGTGTGAATTGTGTATTTATACAAAATTTGTATGACAGAAATTTGTATGACTTTCATTTAGTGTTGTATGTGCAATTAATTGCATTGATTTGCATGTCGTACTAAGTGTTGTATTATTTGAGTTATAACATTAAATAAGCGAGTGTTGATTTAGTTTGTGTATGATTTATCAGTGTTTCAATTTGTGTATTGTGAACTGTGAAACTTATGGGAATGAATAAGCATGGAGAGTGGAGATGAGGATTGGTCGTCACCGTACACTGTGAAGACTCTGAATGAAAAGAGATGTGCACATCTCTTTATCAGAGGAGTACGGTAAAGCCAGATTCCTCACACTCCATTGTAGCTTCAGCGGGTAAACAAAATAATGGGTTTATGGCTTGTATTGAAAGACAGAGACCTGGCATTATGGTGCGGTCTCTTTGGAGTGCAAGGCAAATGTCATAAAGAAGTGTTTTGGGACGCGATAGTGTATGGGAATTATATTTTGATAAACATCTGAATTAGAAGTGATTATGGGCTCGATAAGGAACTGAAGATTACTGTACGATGGCATACTCTTACTTATATTAATGAGAATGTCTTGTTCGAAATGATATTGCAACAGCGAAAGCGTGAAGAGAAATGGACATTCATAAAATGAAATAAAATAATTCAGTACCTCAGCAAGACAGTTTGTGGACAGATTACCCACATAAACAGCCAAAATTGTGCTTGGAAGGAATCAATTGAATGTAAACTTCAGGCAGAGTTGAAGCAGCCTGTGTTTGAACTTTTCTGTTTGTGGTTTAGTGGCTGGCTCATGATGTTTGTTGTGTGTGTTGTTGATCCCTTTCGTTTGCTGTTTTAGCATGAATACTTATTGTGCTCAATGCTTAAAATATCCCTCTGATATGTGTACATGTGTGCTGGTGCATTGCTCCAAATGATGCACAAATGGAATGTGTGAGAATCTCCACTCATGCTATGGTTATGCTGTGGGAGTCAAAATGTATCAAAGCTCAGGCTTTCTCACTGTTTGATAACTTTGTTTGCTTTTTGGCTTTTGAAAACTGTACGTTACATACATAATAAATGGATGGTCTCCTCGGAGCATCATTTGAATGCCTGTTCTAATAATAATAATAATAATAATAATGATAATAATGCATACATTATAGTCTTGGGGTGACATGTTAAGTCAAGAGACCATTTTTGGCTTGTGGCCACTTTGGCTTGGTGCTGATAAACACCAAGGTCACAGGTTCTTTCCCTACATAGGCTAACACTCTCCATTGAGTCTGAGCTTGAACTATAAACTGGAATATCTGTGTTCAGCAGGTAGTGCAATTCATTAGTGTATGCGTGATCCCTCGGATGGACGTTAAACTAGGCGTGCTGTCTTCATTAGTTGATGGATGTTAAAGACAAATTCCTGCCCAAACTACTGCTGGGAAGGCAATGGCAAACCACCCAGTGTAACCATTTGATCAACCCAAGCAGGCAAAATTCCTTGCATATAATGAATGAAATATTGGTAACCCAAAGGAGAATTAGGGAATTACTGCAATATTTGATGAATTAATAACTGCGAGATATTATCAGTGCAAATGGCTCTTATAGTGATTGATTTGTGAAGCAAATACATCAAGTGGAGAAAATTTGGGTTAAAATAGTGATTTATGAATGTGATTGGATGGATATGTTGTTGAGACTTGTCCATCTTTCTTAAATGTCAGACATCCAAGAACCAGGACAAAGACATGTAGCAAGCTGCACAATTAGCAAAATAAAAATTATTTTGACCGGTGGGGCTGGTGCTTCTCGGACCCACAGCCTCCGAATGTTTATCATAACAACACTCTAAAAGCTTTAAGCCAAGCCTTTTGATCTGCAGGCTTGCAGCCAAGTCAAGGTCAACTTACTCACGCAGAAAGCAAAAACATATTTATTTTTTTAATGTATTTTGATATGTGGGCCTCTATTTGTCAGGAATCAAGTTTAATTGGATTGCAATTTTTTCTTACTGTCACACTGATAGACCTTATCCATTAGGCCAGTTCAGCTTCCCTTGGCATCTGGGAGCAGAGAATGGTTATGTAAATGAGAAAGGTTGGAAATTAATTAAACAACATTAGCATTTGGTATTGTTTAAACTGTTTAGAGAAATTTTGTATCTTTTTACAATGTTGTCAAAGTTCTTGTTTCCAAATGAACACCCTGCAACCAGAGTGGTCTGGGAGCAATGTCAAGTTTGGCAGCACAACAAATCACACTGCTGGATGTCAAAACCGAGTGGCATGGGGGAGTTCGCAGAGCTGGGAGTCCTGAGAAAGACTCCTGGGTGGTCACCCTGTGACTACAATGATAGACTCTTGTTTAACTACTCCTGTTAATTAATATAACAATATGTAACCTAGCAACAGCACACCAGTGTGGACCTGTGTTGTAGCAATGAACAAGTGATATTCGTGATCATATTTGCATGTGATATTCATCAGAAAAGTGATTTTCACACACCTGTTTTCCGGGTTGGTTGTCAAATACATAAACATGTGGGGGAAGAGTTGGTAACTAATGGAGGTTGTGTGCACAGTATCTGAGTTAATTACTTTCAGACTCAGCTCATCAAAAATTATTGTATTCTCCATTACAATTCATTATGGTATTTGAACCTTAATGTTTCTTTTGGTTATAATTAATGGGTTCATTATAAACTAGGTTCCTTTGGTATTTGAGTTGTATTGAGAGGTTTTTCTTTGTGATGATCTTGTTTTGCTTATCTAGTCAACAGATTAAGTTTGTTTTGAAATTGTTTGAATTTGGATTCATTATCAGTTGAAGGCTTATGAAGGAATTTTTATACAACCTCATCTTGTGCTTGATCGATTTTGGCAGGCCATTCGTCACCCGGTGCTCAGTTTAATACCAAGTTTTGTTTTGGAATTACAAATTGAGAAACCATTATCATACAAGTCTTGTAATCCTAATTTAAATGTATTGGGGTCTTCAAGTGACAGAGTATTATCCCAATTTGTTTTCTTCTAACTTCTTCTTAAATGGATCGAAACCTGCGGAGTAATTAGAGTGCATCTTTAAAACCAGTAACTTAGAACTCATGTAAATGATCGGTTATATCACAGTAAGGTATGCCGCTGGTTATTGGTGGCTTGTGTTGATTGATTAATGTATTGCCAATTACTACCTATGAACAACATGACATGGATTGATCTATTATCCCAAGTCCACCACTGTATTACAGATTGATCAATATTATATATTAGGAATCATAAGCTAACTGTCAGGGAAAATCAATATATGAGGAAAATCAGCATGGTATTTATATTAACCATAATGCAGAAATATAAGGAATGATGAGACCAAACAGCAATTAAGAAATAAATTAATGGAATTAGGAATGTACCATGTATTGTAATTGTATTTCTCTCACTGATTAGTAGCTGGTACTGGCCTAATTGTAAATTTAGTAAAATGCCTCTATATTTTGTGGAAAGACAAACGAAAGATAAAACAGAATCATGCCTAGCGCAGAAGGCATTAGAGAAATGAATGTTAACTCGGTCAGAGTGTAAGAATTATATTATTGAAAATTGTGTAATGACACGATTAAAATAATACCCATTTTATTTTTTTACTAATTAATTGGACAGCTGCGTGATTTTTGATTAAGTGATACTTCTTGTACGTTTACATACTCATTTCCCATTTCAAAATTTGTAACGAAGTAAGCAGGGTATTTCTAACACTGACTTGGCCTTTAATGGCCATCTTTCCTCAGTACGGAAGTGCTAAGTTAGCTGGAAATAAATAAATAAATAAATAATGGCCGTTGCTCTGTAACTGCTTGTGAATGAAACTGGATTGTTTAGCAGATATGAATGTTAAAATGATTGCAAATGTTAAAATGGTAACTGTGCAAAAATTTTTTTTTTTTAAATCAAATCGCTTTGGATTTAATACTTGCTCCAAAAGGGGGAGCCTGCACTGTTATTGGGTTAAAATCAAGTTGTACTTTACTTGTATTCAAACATTCAAACGAATGTTGTACTTATACTGTAGCTCAGACAAATTAGTATTTCGTGATTTGATTTCAGACAAAATGTGATTTGATTTAATGCTGACTTTAAAAACCTTGTAAAATGTCATATCATTGCTGAATTCATGAAAATGTTTCATCATTACCTACTTGAGAATTTAATAAATAAATGACACTGAAAATTGGTCGTTGCAATAGCCTCTGGGCATGGATTTTAAGTTACTTTTCAGTGCAGCTTTTTGTGCAACTTTTGGTCAAAAATAAATGCAATTTTTCATGTTTTTTAGCGCTACAAAAGATTTCCCCAATAATCAGTATTTAACTTTGATTTTGTTTGTTTCGAAGTGTTGAGAGCATTTGAACTATGCAGTATATGATTTCGTCGAATGAAGCTTTGGAAGAACTTCCACCGAAAGATTGGACGATGGGGAGAACCCAGATTTGGGTGATTGGGCATTCAACACGTGATCATGACACTACCCCCTTCCTGAGGAGATGAGATGAGCATGTAAAAAGAAGGAAAAATCCCACTCAAGCGAAGGTTGGACAAGTCAAACCCAGAGATGGCAAAGACTTAACGTCGCCAATGCATGGTGCCTGCCTGGTTGAACCACCACAACCACAATCACAAATTGCTGCTCTGCAGATACATCGTGAACTTGCCGTGGTCGCACAATGCACAACGAAGGCTATGAAGGTCCATATGGCGAGTCATCTGCGATGTGCGTCCAATGGCGCAATGGGTTCATGGAGCCATTGCGGCTGCCTCAAATGTGCATCGCTCACTTCGGCGAATCAGCTTGATTGCACGAACTGCTGCAGCGAGGCCCCAAATTCTGCTGGGGCAGGATCTCTGAGTATCTCGAGTCCTCTTCACCTCCTTCAACCCAGTGTCATCTGTAACCCAATGATGGGCCCAAGCTCATGCCTGCCAGGATCTACCTTCTCTGCAGCTCAGGGAGTGCCTAGACTGTGTTTCCCGTTGGGTACTGCTCTATGTACACCCGGAACCGCTTATCAGCTAGCCTCGGATAGCACGCCTTCACAACTCATGACAGCTGCTGATGAACAGGCCATAAACTAGGTGGAAACACGCTCATTAACTCGTCTGGGACACAATCAAGATGACCGTTATCCAGCATTCTTCTCCTATGAGCGCTCACTGCCATTATTGTGGGTGAACTTGTGTAAGGAATATCTTTTCTCCTTTAAGAACGGGGTATGGTGATCATGTGTAATATAATTATGTAAATTTGTCCTTATTGGAAAAAGGGGGGGGGGGGATGTGGAAGAAATAAAATTAATTATATTCATGTATTCTGAATTATATTCACTTGCTGCTTTTAATTGTTTTAACTTGCTACTACTGCTTTTAACAGTATAAAACTAGAACGGGCACTCGGTAGAGCGCATACCTTAGCCGCCGCAACTTTTTTCTGGGCACATTTGAAAAACGTCATTTTAAAACGTCCATGACGTCACAACCGTCAGTCCGATTGACGTCAAATTTGGTGTGTAACCTCCTTGAAGGCAGTCCAACAAAATGGAATGATAAACACTGAAAAATCAAAAAGTTGAAAAATGACGTCATCTTTTGACGTCATGTTGACGCACTTCCGGGGACGTCACGTCCAATGGGGGACTACCATTCTGAAAGCTCGTAGTTCACTGAACGTTTTAACGTTGGTTTCATGTCAATAGCTCTATTAGATCTGAAGCTATGCCTACAAGTATATTTTGACCTTGAGTGTGACCTTGACCTTGACTACAGAGTTAATTGGCAAAACCTGTACATCAATAAACAGATATTTTGGTACTGATCCTAATGCCTGGATTTGGGAGACTTTGCTTTATAAATTATATAGATATTTGAATGTAAAATATCAGGTCATTTTAGCCACAATTGAAAAACGTCATGTTCAAACGTCAATGACGTCATAACAGTCAGTCCGATCGAAGTAAAATTTGGTGTGTGACGTCCTTAAGGTTCGTCCTACAAAACGGTATGATCAAAACTGATGAGATCGAAAATTGAAAATTTACGTCATCTTGTGACGTCATTTAGATGCACTTCCGATGACGTTACGTCAAATCCGACACTACATATCCAAAAGGTATCTCGTCATGGAACAATATGGCGGTGGTTGCATGTCGATAGCTGTATTATGAAGGGTTATGCTCAAAAGAGTGTTTTTGACCTTTTCATGACCTTGACCTTTGACCCAATCGCTCCCAAAATCTAATCAAATCGTCCTTGGATACTCACGAATCATCCCACCAAATTTCATGCAATTCGGTTTAATACTTTCTGAGTTATGCGAATAACAAACAAACACACATATTCACAAATAAATAAATACACAGCGACCAAAACATAACCTTTCGCAGAATGCGAAGGTAATAAGGTGTTACTTTTGTACTGGAATCAAATTGACTGTCAGTAAAATCTCCTTTTACAGTCTTTTGATCTCCATCATAATGTAAGTGAATAGACAAGTAAGATAAAATTGTATCTCACTAAATCCTATGTGCTATACCTCACTGAAATACATATAACCAAGACTGGTATGTACAATGTTTAAATGAAATTGCCCAGCTGCTCAAGAGGACGCATTGCTGGCGCCTCATTGTCGAACAGAAAGTAATCCACCCTGTCTTTGTGTTTTGTCCAAATCATGTTATCACCTTCTCCTAAAGGATGAACTGGTGTTAAGATTACTTCATGTTTAGCCCTCCCCTGACTTTTCCTGTCCAAAATAGTATAAAGGGGATTGCTATCTGCATTTTGAGCAGAAAGAGGATCGTGTTTGATATTGCTTGTCTTGTTTATCCTCTTTCCCATGCACATATTTGTAATTTGTTGATTTTGTGTTCTGTTAATAAATGGTCTCAGGCTCTGAAAGAGAAGTACTCAATTTTTTCCACACTACCAACTCTTTTTTTCACCTCCAACTTGCCATGTATTGGTGGGTGGGGGAGAGAGTGGAGGGGGAGAGAGAGGAAAGTGGGGGAAAGAGAGTGAAGTGGGGGAGAGAGGGGGATGTGAGGGAGAGAGAGGGATGTGAGGGAGAGAGACGGATGTGGGGGAGAGAGAGGAATGTGGGGAGAGAGAGGGAGATGTGGGGGAGAGAGGGATGTGGGGGAGAGAGAGGGAAGGGAGGGGAAGAAAGAGCGAAGTGAGGGAGAGAGGGTAGTGGGGGGTTTGAGATAGGTGAGTGGGGGAGAGAGAGTGTAGGGGAAGAGAGAAAGGGGAGGGGATGTGAAAGTGAAGGGAGGGGAAGAGAGAGGGAAGGGAGGGGAAGAGAGAGGGAAATGAGGGGTTCAAGATTGGTGAGTATGGGAGAGAGGAGAGAGAAACAGAGAGAAGGGAGGGGGAGAAAGTGGGAGAGAGAGGGGAGGAGGAGAGAGTGGAGGGGAAGAGAGAGCAGAGGGGAAGAGAGAGCGGAGAGGAAGGGAGAGCGGAGTGAGAGAGGGGAAGGGGGAAGAAGTTTCCTTCTGTATCCATCCTGTCCACCTCCATCCACCCCATCCCATTGTTTGTCCAAGTCTCCCTATATTTTGTCTTTCAACTCCATTGTTGGTGTCCCACCCCCCTCTCTAGTGTTCTCATTGCATCCTGATCCATTCAGGGTTCTTGCTCTTCCACGATTGCTGGTGCCTCATTGTCTAGCGGAAAGTAATCCACCTTGTCTCTGTGTTTTGTCCGAACCATGTTATCATCCTCTCCTCAAGGCTGAACTTTGACTCTGTATATAAAAAAACTGTCATAGGTTGGCAACCATTGTGTATGCTTGATGAGCCAAATTGTCTCTTTCTGTGTTGAAGTGCTTTGGCAGGGAAGTCATCAATTAAATATTATGAACCATGGTGTCTGGGCCATGCGTTCATCTGTCTCCCGTTAACAGTGGCCACTTCCACGCTGCGTTTCAAAAGATCAACATTCACTTTTGAAATTACAGAACAGGCATCAATAATGATGATGTCAAATTTTTCGCAAGTAGGATATTATGCCCTCTTTTGATAAATTGAACCCCACTGCCTGATGTTGTCCCACCATTTCGCAGTGAGTGGTATCAGTAGCTCAGAACTTTGGCTTTGAGCAAAACCAAGAGTGCAACACAATTAACCTTTTTAAAGTTCATGAAATAATTACAATTGATAGACTTTTACCATCAATGGGGACGGATACTTTTCTTAGTACCAGATAAGATGTACAGCGTTGGGAGAAATATACAAAATGATGGAATGGAGAGGAATCGAGTGAAGCACGCCTGTGTACATCAGCAGCACAAGATTTGTAACGAGAATATATCAGACATTAACAACAAAGAACTCGGTAAGCTCATCAATTCAAGGCTTTATGAGCCCGACTCATTCTTTCCACTCACAACAAAAAAAAGTCCCACTCAAAATGGGACTTTAATAAATATAATAAACTTCACAATACCTCATTCAAACTTTCTCATGAATTTTATCTTGCATGATACAATACACATTACCTCTACATTTTAAAGCACTTCAACTTGCCCACCCACACAGCAGAGTTCCTCCTCTTTATTTCACCAAGTCGATATCCCCTTTTTTCACTGGTTTTGATCTTTTATGAGAGGAATGCAGCTCGGGTGGCCATTAGTCCACATTTTATATTGGACAGTCTGGTTTTCTGCTACTGATCTGTCCTCTTATCGATATGATTCTGGACACCTTTATGTACTCTTATTTTCTTTTGAGCCACTCAACCTTTCGACCCACAGCTTAACCTTTGATTGGTGGTCTTCCTTGACGGGACCATGACGGGTCTTCCTTGACGGAACGGGTGGTCTTCCTTGGTTGATATTATAGTTGTCATTAAATTAATCCTGCGTTTCTATTGGCCCTCGGAATGCTAACAAAGATTCCATTTGTCACATTTCCTAATGACGTCTTTACGTTACGGTTGATGCGCGACGCTGTTAAACATTTGGCTGTACGAAGAATTTGTCATCGTGGAAACTGTTCTGTGCTCTCGTGAAATGAAAAACGGCCAGACGAGTGAGGAGAGGTATTTGAAACTTTTCCACAAAGCCCAGATGCACTTCAACAACATGAAGATAATCAGCATGAAGATAAGATAACACATAGTCATACAGATTCTCAATATGATGCAACACTGCTCAAACGGAACGGGTGTTTTTTTTTCAATGATGACCACCGCTTGGAGAAACCAGATAGTGTAGTAGATAGTAGAAAAATAGTGCAAATTATGATATAAGCATCAAATTTGGAATTTCTGTTCTGCAGGGCTTTCAGATCAAATCTGCCCGATTGGCCATTTGAAAATCCAAATTTTGAAAAATTTGGATTTTCAAATGGCCAATCAGGCAGATTTGATTAGAATCCCCTGGAGAACAAATGTGCCAAATTTGATGCTTGTATCATCATTTTCACGATTCTTGTCAAAATTGCTGTTATCTGCCCCACTAAGAGGAGCAGACTCGAAGTGGACAGTGTGAAAGCGGAGCTATAGATCTGCATTAATTTTTCAGAAGATGTAAAGACATGTGCATTCACATGTTGCGGAACAAACAACTTCTGAATGATGCAAGGAAGGGACAGAAACATAAACACTAGTCGCTCCAAGAATTGTGAGTACACATTCAACTTTTTCGTCGTTGGTGTTCTTTATAACTGTGGTCATTATGAATGAGCACTAAATTTCGTAAAAATAAAAAAATAAAAAAATCGCTGTGCACTAAATTAAACTGTGCTCTATTCTTGTGGTCCCTCGATGACCACCCTATCTGTAGCATGTCACAAACACACATAGTCATTAAAAGCATGCCATTATTATGCATTTTAATGGCAAAAAATCCAAAAAAAGTCTTACTCACTTTTGTCTTTCTTTCCTCACCTGCCTTTAAAAAAAATTGGTGTTGTTGACAACAAATCGCGGCAAAGACAACATAGACCTTCACAATGCATATTATTTGATCGCTTCTGGGGGGGGGGGGGACAGCAGGCAGCGTATGAGCACAAGACCCGATCAAGGCCTGAAGGCCAAGTAACTGATTTTATTTTGGTTTTATTGGTTCCTGTGGGGTCTGAATGCAGAAATGAACAAACATACACACACACACACACACACACACACACACACACACACACACACACACACACACACACACACACACACACACACACACACACACACACACACACACACTGTTGAAATCTCAGGGCTCAAGCCTACTATGAGGGGGAAATCCTAGGTTTCTCTCGAACTTACCCGGACTTGAGGCCACCAGGAGCGAATCACTTCACCCCACGGTGGGTTGCGACGCAACTACGAACGCCAATCAAGCGACCGCAATTCCCAGTGTCTGTCAGTCGAACTGGGAATCCCATGCCCCTCCGACCAGGGAACGCACCGTGAGCAAATGTGCTACTTACCTAATCTGGTGATATTGAATGCGGCCGAGCTGCACCACTCGCAAATGCCGGACCCTGCAAACCGAACCATTGGGAATCTCAGCCCTGAGATTCCATGAGGCACGTTCCCTGACTCTCTCAGGCACCTGTTGAAAAGTTCTACATGAGGACAGTGCTAGACCAATGGTGGAAAAGATGGACATGGACAGATTGGAAATAGATTCAACAAGAACAGGTATATTTACACAAGTGGGGAGCAGGAAAAAGGGTGGTGGTGGGGGGGGCGTAAAGACTCTAATGGCACAGGAAGAAATGAGCGTTAAGCAATTTGTACAGCAATGAGATCAGAGAAAGAGAAAAGAGACATGGGGCAAACTTAATAAGCACTTTACATACCACTAACACAGTGCATGGGCCCAAGCATTCTCAACCACTATTCAACATTGAGGGAGAGAAGTGGGAAGAAAGACTGTGAGGTGTCTAGAGTGTGTGGAATAGAGTGGTGTGTGTGCGTGTGTGTGTGTGTGTGTGTGTGTGTGTGTGTGTGTGTGTGTGTGTGTGTGTGTGTGTGTGTGTGTGTGTGTGTGTGTGTGTACTGTGAGTATATTTGAAAAGGGAAACTGAGAAAGGTGAAGTGGAGAAAAGATGTGTGGGGGGATAGCCTAAGTGTGAGATCGTTCCAAATGTGTCTGTGGTGTAGCTTGGTTTGGGTCCTATTAATCATCTTGGCTCCATCTGCCCCCTTGCAGCCTCGGCTCCTCGCTCGTGATGACAGCTCATGAGGTAAAAACCAAAGAGGTGAAATTGCCAAGAACCAGCAGTGCAACCTCCGCAAATTCAGCTATGTAATGGTCCAATTAGAGGATAGAGTGAGTGTGTCCGACCCTGAAGAAAGAAAGGCTGTCCAGCACCCGTTGATAAAGAACAGAACAAACAATATCATGCCTCAGGGAACAGAGTGTCCGGCGCCTGTTGAAAGAGAGTCTGGCGCTTGTTGAAAGTGTCTGGCGCTTGTTGAAAGTGTCCGGCGCCCGTTGAAAGTGTGTCCGGCACCCGTTGATAGAGTGTCTGGCGCCCGTTCAAAGAGGGAGCGCAAATGACATTGTGCCTCAGGGAACAGTGTGCCCGTTGAAAGAGTGTCTGGCTGTCCGATACCCGTTGAAAGAGAGCAAATGCTCCAGGGTTCGCTCTTTTATAAGGCCGGCCTGGTAGCTTCGAGAATGTGTGTCATTGGGCGGGGCTTGGGTGTGGATTGGCATTCCACCTCCCGAGCCCCACCCATTCGAGTTTCTGCAGCGAGTCCTCTCAGTCGGGAGTTTTGGCTGTCGTAAGTGTCGGACCTCGCTTGCCACCGTGAGCATTCGGCTGGTCCGAGGTGTTCAGCGTAAAAGGCACACAAGATCGATTATGGGGAAAACGAATGGAGCCGATGCCTCTCAGGTCAATGTTGACCAAACATCGGATGGGCGTGTGATAGCCATCACGAAGGCTTACATTGGGGTTAAGGGTGGAGAGTTGAGATTTGTGGGATGAGGGATCTCCTTTAGAGCAGGGGAGTTTGAGGTTAGGTAACTGTACTTAATGTCTTGAATGCCTTTCGTATGTGTAGGAAGAGATCGTGTCAAACTACAGTCTGTATTTAAGAAAAGAGCATGTACTTGTGAGAAAAAAATCAGAAAGGATATTAATGGTAAAAAACGAGATTTAAAGAGGGAAATTAACGATCAAGGAAATGTAAGGAAGGGATCGGCACACGCCCGCATCAAATGGCTGCCAACGCCTTGCCGACAACGTTCCATATGCAAAAGTTAAATATTAGGGAATTCCTAATCTTCCCATTCCAACGCAGTTTGGATCCCACTGACCATCTAAAGGGAAGAGACTATTCTAAACATTTATTGTGGAAATAACTATGCTAAAGGACCGACGTGTTGTTGTGAGTGCACATTTACAATAGCGCCTCGCGGTGTGTGTGTGTGTGTGTGTGTGTATATATATATATATATATATATATATATATATATATATATATATATATATATATATATATATATATATATATATATATATATATATATATATATATATATATATATATATATATATATACACACACACACATATATATATATATATATATATATATATATATATATATATATATATATATATATATATATATATATATATACACACACATACATATATAGTTACGGTTGTGGAAATTCACAGAACACCATTCAGGTTCCCCGAAGATCAGTTATGTCGATAAGTGTGTGTCCAGGTTAGATTTCCCCACCAATGTATAACGGAAATTATTCGTGTGCCGGGCTGTGAATCTTGAGGTAGTGTTATTCTTTTCTATTTTTATTTTAAACAATCATCTCCGCACCACCTTTTCCACAACCGCCAACATCTCCTCACCACCTTCTCCACAACCGCCAACATATCCACAAACAACATCTCTACAACCACGCCACCTCCACCAAAAGCCAACAAATTCCACAACCACGCCACCTCCACCACAACGCCACAAAGTTTACAACCACGGCATCTCTACAAACAAAAAGAACAACTCAACAACTCCCGCCCCGATATTCTGGGACGAAAACAGGATTGACGGTTGGGGCGGGTCCCTTAGAACGGGTAAACAAAAGTGACGGTTACAAAAAGTATGCTGCGAAGAAAAACAACTTCATCACCCCTAGGATTTTTCCCCCGTGCGCCGAGAAGGGAGGGCGGACGCCCCGGACCCGATAAAAGGGCTGTGTTGAAACGCCGAGAGGAGAGTGGGTGAGTGGAGTCCAGTTGGTGAGTCCAGTCGAGTGGAGAGTTGGTGGAGTCGAGTGGAGTTCGGGTCTGGAGACCAGAGTCGGGAGACGAGAGTCAGAGTCGGGAGACAGCCGTGGAAAGTCGGGCGCGTTGCTCGGCCCTGGACCAACCAAACCGCCGTTACAACAGCTGCCGCGTTGACAATAGCGACATACGGAGGGTCGCCGACCAAAAGACCCATTGAGTCGCCTCAAGGGCGAAAAAGGTAACCTGCCCGGCCTCGCGGAGCTCCTTCGGTCATCCCAGCTCCGAGGAACATTAAAGGCTTACGAGCCCGGTTCTATCTTTCTTTTCTGGGGTTTTTGCATGAAAGTCTGTGGCGCCTTGTCCGTAAGTAGAATTGTTGTAAGTGCATGTACAGAATAAATAGATATCGGCTGTAGGTTTTTGCTTGTGTCTTGTCCCCTACCCCCATTCATTGCATTGCTTAAGTGTACAAATAAATGTTCCCCATTGTTGAATGTCACCTGCTCGTTGCGTCCTTTCCTGCCATTGACTGCCATAATTGCGTTCGGATTAATTAGCTGGCTGATTAATAGCCGATAAAACGTACATCTGGTGCGACGGGGCTTGGCGATATAAAACCACTCGGCAATCGCAAACGGAACAAGCTGCTTAAAGCGGCTCGTTTTCGAGTAGGCTCCGTTGAGGTGTAAATCCCCGGCATTTCTGTCTGCGTGAATAATTAGGTACATCGACAATTCGACAATCGACCCTGTAGTGCATGGACAGAAGAGTTGGCTGGTTTATGGTGTGGTTTGACCTAAGTCACATTTGCTCTACGGCGAAGATACGGCGGCCGTACGCCCTCTGAATTGACAGAAACGTGCGGCGGCCCCAGAGTTTCTGCGGTGGCCTCAGGGTGGCCCAACGCCGTTTGGCTATCTTTTACAGGCCGTATGGGGTCGCCGTGGAATTATAACGCGGAGTTATAACTTTTTTCATTTCTACGTTCGCCGTAGCAATTCGACAAGCCGAAAAAAAAAAAAAACTGGTAATAAAAAAAAAAAAAATGAACCCACTCGTTACCATCCGTCTGGCCGCACGTTCGCCTTGGGGCCCCCCTGCGGTCGCCTTGCGGGCACCTTGAGGTTACCTTGCGTCTGTCTTGAAAATTCTATGGCCGCCACAGGAACGCCCTAAGGTCACCGTGCGACATCAAATCAAAGACCGTACGGCAACCCCACGTTTTCGGTCTCCACAATTTATAAATACGCCGTGCGGCTCCACGAAAAATAAAAACATATGTGACTGCTACATTGTGTGACCGTGGAAATACTGCGGCCGTCGTATAATTGCTAGTGGCCATAGATTTTTGAGATCCCACGGCCGCTGTGGCAAATGTGACTTAGGCCTTAACAACACCCATAGCTGGGTTTCGGTGTTGATCCGAAAGCTGCGACAAGATTGCTCGTTCGGTGGGCGCGCACGGCCGCAATTTAGCTCAAGGCGGTCACCCGCTCGCCGGGCGGGCGAGAATCCACAACACTGTTGTCAGGACGTGGGATACAAATTCATCCTCCTCCAAACTAAATTAATGGAACCGGATCAAGGGTGTGCAAGGCGACCCTCCGGTTCCATTAAATTGCGAGCATTGAAATTTTTTATTTCCGATATGCAAAATGGCAACTCAAGGCGAGCGGGGGCAGGAGGGATTAGAAATAGTGTTGATAAAATCTATGGCCCAGGATGGAACCATTATGCAGGTTGAACTTCCCCCACAACCAAACATAGAGCTCAAAATGGGCGCGGCGGCGGGGGCGGCGGCTTTTGACCTCCCCCCCCCCGTCAAATTCCTTCCCCAGTCCACAGCGAAACTGTGACTGATGAGGGCGGACCGGCTGAGCCGGGTTCATTCAGAATGTCCCAGTTGTTCGCAATGCTGGCAAGAATAAACGCCAATATGAAAACGAATGCGCGCGATATGGACGCCAAGATGGATGCAAACACGCGGGATCTGCAGGGCGAT
>NC_140971.1:41517329-41559829 GCF_056783735.1 Eptatretus burgeri | reverse complement strand
TTGATTACCGACTATAGTACGTACTGTATACAACCCAGAAACCTTGCGGAGCTTTCACTGAAAAACGTTACATTTACATATATAGACGTTTCATAGACATGTTCACAAACATTATTCTTTATAAACAGCTGCGTGTGATGGGTGGGAAAAAAAATTGGCTCGGAAATTAAAAAAACACGTCACTACGGCAAACGGCGCAGATATCGGGTGTTATCAAATATATATTGTTTTGAAACTCACAAAGAGAAACATTTAACCTTTGTAAAGCAAATCCGGTAACCAAATGCTTTAGAAAGGTGCGAGGACAAAGGAAAACCTGAAAGAACCTCCATAAGATACGGGATGAAACTTTAGCACCACGGCACCTTTGACGTCGATACCAAGATGTATCCCGAAATGCCCGTGCAATGTAAAATTTGGACAAATCAACACTTTTCTGGGGAGTTGGAACTGCTGATACTTTCAAATCTGGAGCTTACATTTTATTATAATCCTTAGTTTAAGAGATTCTCTCAGTTATTCATCTGCACAAATGAAATAAAGCCATGGCCATGAACGCTGGTGTCTCCAGACGTTTATAAGCATTGCAATATACCCAGCGATTAGTAGCGATGATGAACAGTCATTCTATAATACATCCATCCATTGGGACCATATTCTGTGCAGAGCATTGGTGCTGCCTCAGCAGTCTCCTTGGCTATTTGACCAAGGAGACTGCTATTGGCCAATCCTGAACAGGTCGCCACTTTGACACAGGATACCAGCAAGCTGGCACTCATTTTGCCAACCTCGGAAGGATGACAGGCAGAGTCAACCCCACCTGGTATTAATTCAACAGCTGAGTGGGATTTGAACTCAGGATCCTCAGATCCCAAGCCCACCACCACAACCATTAAACCAACATCAGGCATATTCGATAATATGAATGAAGAAAGTGAAAAAAAAACCTTTATCGCTAAGAAATCGTTGCGGCCTGTTCCAAGTCAAAACATGGTTGAGCAGGCCAAAAAACATGGCGGCTTCAGACCCCAGTGAGGTTACCCAGGAAACGACCTCAGACCCCAGACAGCAAGGTGGCCGATTATCGCCTGATGAAGGATATGATTAAAAAAATAAGGCTGTTAATGATCTTCAAAAGGGGTGTTTTAATTAACTCAAACAACCAATTTTCACTCTTGCCCTTCCTTGAAGTTTTCTTAGTGTGCATGCAAAGTTTCATGCTTCGAGGTTTCATAGTTTTGGAGTTATAGAGAGAGCACACACACACACACACACACACACACACACACACACACACACACACACACACACACACACACACACACACACACACACACACACACACTGGTATATACTTTCCAGTGTATCATTATTTGATGACGGGGAGGCCATTTTTCCTACCATGCCATCCCTCCACATGGAGTGCTCCCATACCGCATGCCCCTTCATTACGTTCAACATCATTTGGATTGGAGTTCCTCGGCCTAGTAGTGCGTTGTGTGCTGAGCAAAACACTCAAGAAATATTAAATGACAATTGCTAAGCCTCGAGGCTTTGACTTGCATCCGGAGATGTATATTCATTAACATTTCCCTTTGCCCTTATAAAATCGTGACCTTCACCCACCTTTGAAAAGGGCAAATGGCGCCGGCTAATCACAAAGCCTTATGAAGAGGACCTTCAGGGTGAACCCTTTCGCACAACCCAATGACAGGGATGCTGCCATCGTCGGTCTTGTATTTACTCGGGCCTTTCTACCCCGCTGGAATCACAAGCTGTCAGGCAAGGCAATCAGTGGGACTTCGAGCAGATGCTAATAGATTCATGACTTCAATTGGACTGTAAACTGGAAAGACAGATCAGATGCACCTCTGATGGTCAAATAGGATTGTCACTACAACGACAAATTGCTATTATTGGCGGTGATTCAATTTTCCATTTCCTGGCCTGAAGACGTTCCACGTGAATGCTTAACCAGCTTGATATGTTACCGGGAAGCAAGTCCCTAATTTGTTATAGCTTTGTGTCTTCTCTATCTCTTCATTCATTCACACAGTACAATGCACACCCTGCTTGGGAAGCCCCCCTCCCCCCAATGCATTAAAATGTAGTCTGTTGGGCAGTAGTGGGAAAACAATAAAATAAATAGTTTGTGGCTAACTCACTTGTAGTGGCCATTATTTCAAACCATGTGCTGATTTGTCTATGTATGAGCTTTGTAAATGTGTTCACATGAAGCATGGTCATACAACGGCCAAGAAGATTTGAGCACAAGTGAAATGATTATTTATGTAGTTTTATAAGAGTACTTTCATGGATGTCACACCATATGTTTGATAATGGTGTTATAGAAGTTTCACCAGGGTGAGTTGTGAATGTTAGACAATGATATATTGGATGCTCCAGATGCTGATGTATCGCATGTTAGATGGTGGTATATTACATGCTAGGCTATGTTGTAATATGAGGGTAGTTTAATGCTGAGAGGTGAACCTTTCATTCTACAGGGTGGGTTATAAGTCCCAAGACACAGTTTTAGCCTTTGATCTTTCAGGAATTGTGTCAAAGTGCTGCAGCAGTCTGTGACAAGCTGTCAACCTGTTTCCATGATCTACATCTGACAATTCACAAATGACAGTTGGTTTATATATGTGAAGGTCTTCTTTCATTGTGCGACGTAACGATGAATACGATGAAATGCCAAACTCTGCAGAACGTTCCCATAATGATTTTTGCGGAGATCTGAGAATGGATATTTGAATTCCCAAATGACAAATTTTTGGTCGCCCGCTGCGCTTGCTGTCGAGTGCACTTCCAGTCTGAAATACCTTTTTTTTCCCCCAAAGATGAAGATTTGATTTTGATGGTGATGGCTTTCCAAAACGCTCCTTGAAGTCTTCTTGCATCTGTTTCATCATCTTATTTGTGTTTCTCCTCTGTTCCACACCACTGCTGCAAGACTCTCTTCAATGTAAATGGACTGGCATCTGCCATCTTGGTTTAATGTATTACTTGAATGATCTGAAGAAAAAAAAAAGAAAACAGTATAAATAGATGGTATAAATAAATCTTGTATCAGCAGCCAAAACCATGTCCTGGGACTTATGACTCAGTCTGTAGAACAGAAGCAATAATTGCTTTTCAATACCGAAGTGATATTGTCCAAGTCCAAAAAGAGCATGACTGTAAAATTTACGAAACGCCCTGAAACTCGAACTTGTTCTGTAACTGATCATAATAAAGCCATGTACCAAGTTTCAATTGAATACGTTATAGGGTATGGGGGAAAACAGTCTGAAAAAGCACAGGTGGGACGGACGGACAGAGAGAAAACCTATTCTCTCCTCTGGTCGGGTCATCGGTAGGGGACGAATAAGAACTACAGAGAGGTTGATTAATCGTTAACTTTTCCTCAAGGTAGGGTTACCCCCAACCCCTCACCCTTCCTCCTTATTCCAACACGTACCCACTTGTCCCATTGATGTGACAGCACTTGATGCCACCTGTGTAGAAGTCTACTGTATGGGAATGCAGGCATTTTCAGGTAGGAGGCCTTTGACAGTTTGTAAATGTATGCCAGAAGGATGTTCTTTATGTATGTGGTTGGTATAAAGAGATGTGAATCATAATGTGACAAGTCTGGACTCCATTATGGGTGATTTAGAACTTCACAACCATCTCTGCTCGGTAATAGTAATCATGTTGAACAGAGATGGGCAAATGGGCATGCAATTGTACAATATTCAGGAAGATTGAAGGGTTATTTATCAGGATCTGTCCTGTTAGATTTTACAAATGAAGTATGTATTCATGAGGCTACAAGGATAGCCTCTAGGTATGTGCACTTTCGATTTCTTCAGATGTTTGACAGCATCTCATACTCAAGACTGTTTGGTTGGTCCCGTATCAATACGGGACTTTCAAAATGACATGTGAATGCTAAATGAGGCCTTTTGCACATGCACTGCATGCTTGTGTGTTTACAGTGAATCGGTTCAGCTTGACCTCATGACCGTATACCTCCCAGCACACCCCCTCCCCTTCCTACCAAACATGATTAATAATAAATATCATGTTTAAACTTACCCTGTACATTGACAAGCCCAAGACATGACCTTCCCTTCGGTGTTAAGAAGCATGAAGGTTTGGGTAGAATGCCCGTCTCCGAACTTTATACGGGTCCAGCTGGTTGTGAGTTTTTGCAGTATGGACTGCAAGATATCAACTTTTTGGACGAGTTGATCAGGAAGTTTTGTTGTGCATAGGCACACCCCTTTATCGCAGGTACGTTTACAAGTGTTCTCGGCTTCATTAAAAGTGTTCTTGTACACTGCTCCTTTCCAATTCCATATCTAGGCGATGCATGACGTCATCACCGAGCACCGAAGGAAGGGGAGTACTCAGTTTTCACTCCGTTTTCTTGATTGTTGGTTTGTTTGTTTGTTCGGGCGATATCTCAGCCATCCTTTGAGCTTGGAAGCTGAAATTTGGGGACAAAAGTGAAAATGTTCTTTGGCAAAAACATTATTTTTTATTTTTTGATTAATCATTTAATTGATTAATTACTTAATTATTATCGATTTATTAATTATTTGTTTATTTTATTTCTCATAATTGCAATATCTCAGGCACCTTTTCACCTAGGAAGTTGATATTTGGAAATGACAGTGAACAAGTGATTCGGCTATAAAGAGTATTTTTGATTTGTTGATTAATCAATAAAACAATCAATTATTCACTTTCTGGCTTGTCCAGGCAATATCTCAGCCATCCTTTGAGCTGGGAAGCTGAAATTTGGGGGCAAAAGTGAAGATGTACTTTGGCAATATTTTTTATTTTTTGATTAATCAATTAATTACTGAATTATTATCGATTTATTAATTACTTATTTATTTTATTTCTCATCCTGGCAACATGTCAGGCATATTTTGAGTGTGGAAGCTGATATTTGGACATGACAGTGAACAAGTGATTTGGCTATAAAGCGTATTTTTGATTTATTGATTAATCAATAAATCGATTAATTATTTATTTTTAGATAAATTACTTAATTTTCAAAAACTTACAGATTCGGATGAAACAGTGGTGGTTTAGGTATGCTATTTGGCAATTGATTGAGAAATTTATTATTTTATGATTATTATTTACTTAGTTTAATTATACAATTAATTAATCAATCAATTATTGTACACTGCTCCCTCCCAATTCTGACTCCAAGGCTGCATCACCAGGCACCGAAGGAGTCCCGGCGATGTCGCGTGCTGGAGTATTGTTATTTATTTATTTGCCATGGAGGCGGTGTACTTCAAATGCAGTGCAACTTGTTTTTTTTATAATTTCATTCTCTGAATGCACAAGAGGCATGAAATATGTCCAGGTCACCCCGATTGACTTCGTTGCTAGGGGTTTCTATGGATGCGCACTGCAGATTACGTCATTTCAAAAGTGCACTATTGGTAGATATCTTCCTGTCCATTCTTCCATCTCATCTTGTCTGTCATTGTTCATTCTATTTAAAACCTCCTTCAAGTGTTGTTGACCATCTTTACAACTGTGCTCCCTCTGAAGTGAGTAGATATCCTTGTTTATCTTTTACTGGCTTGCCCGCTCCCATTCTGTCTGTGGTTTATTGTCTGGAGATCATATAAACTGTTGTCATGTCTTCCTTCTGAGCTGCTGTCCCTACTTACACCACGTTCTCTTTGTAATTAAGCTTCACTATATAGGATAGGGGGATGCTTATACCTGTAGTAGTGTTTTTTTCCTACAATTAGTGCCCCCAATTTTTAGCTCACCTGGAACGTAGTTCGAGGGAGCTTTTGGGATGGTACCTCGTCCGTCCGTCAGTCCGACCATCCACAAATAC
The DNA here is from genome assembly GCF_056783735.1 of Eptatretus burgeri. Lineage (NCBI taxonomy): Eukaryota > Metazoa > Chordata > Myxini > Myxiniformes > Myxinidae > Eptatretus > Eptatretus burgeri. The sequence continues at coordinate 41,553,963 of NC_140971.1, read as the reverse complement.
TCGCAACTTCTTCTCTGAAACTACACGCACGCTTTCAGTGAAACTTCACCACAACCCTCATCACCCAGTATGTACCAAAATTTGTTCATGGCATTAAAAAAAATCTGGCCCAAAAGAGGTTTATGGGGGGTTGCCCTCCATAATAGATATTCGCTTTCTTTTATGAGAAACCACACATAATTTTATGAAACTTGACCACAACTTTTATCACCCATGATGTACCAAAGTTTGTTCACACCATTAAAAATGGGTGTTAGATGGGTGGGGGCGGTTGCCCTTCAAAATAGATACTTGCTTTCTTCTCAGAAACTACACACGATTTTGATGAAACTTGACCACAACCTTCTTCACCCATGACGTACCAAAGTTTGTTCACGGCATTAAAAAAAAAATCCATAGGTATTTCCTTTCTTCTCCATTCCATATTTTGTGGGTTATCCCCGCCTACCAGTGGTTCCCTAGTTTTCTTATGAAGCCACTATCGGGTGAGCGCCCAGCAGCATTGCCCATATTTTTAATTGTATCTCAGAGTTTCTTAGACCCTGAGGAGTAATAAACGACCATTTATGTTTTTTAAAAATTTCTTCCTTTTCTTTTCTGTCAATATTCTGAGTTGTATCTCAGAATATTGACAGAAAAGCAAAGGAAGATTATTTGCAGTTGTGATTTTCACAATGAAATTTTGCATCAATAATGGGAATACAACGTATGTGGGGTTGGACTCATTTTTTGACAATGAACTAATTTTTAGGGTTATTATTAAAGAAAATCATACATTTTCTTTACCATAACTCTCCTAATTTATGCCCAAATCAGAGAACAAAATTGCTCTCGAGATAGCCAAGAGCAGGGGGGCATTTACACTTAATTACATCATACCCCTTTCAGTTAAAGGTTAAGTTCATGTGGTGGTCTGACAAAAAGTGTCAGACTAATGGGAAGTGTCAGACATAATCAATAATGGGAATACAATGTATGTGGGGTTGGACTAATTTTTTGACAATGAACTAATTTTTAGGGTTATTATTAAAGAAAATCTTTCATTTTCTTTACCATAACTCTCCTAATTTATGCCCAAATCAGAGAACAAAATTGCTCTCGAGATAGCTGAGAGCAGGGGGGGCATTTACACTTAATTACATCATACCCCTTTCAGTTAAAGGTTAAGTTCATGTGGTGGTCTGACAAGAAGTGTTTTTATTGTCATCGCTCAATTTTGCCAATGCGGAATTTAAAGACCGCTTACCCTTCCAAGATGTTTTTGTATCATAATACTGTACCTGTTCTAAAGTTGTGCACCTGATATTTGATTAGGGTCTTTGACATACTTTATTTAGATTGTGACATAATTAACCAAAAACATATTTTTGATCGTAACTTAAATAATTTTTCTCTGATTTTCATGATGTTGAGTTTTATGGTTATATTGTAGATGGAGACACATTTTCATAATTTACCCTCTATCTATAAATGTTGAAGGTCAAGTTCATATGGCAGTCTGAAAAACAAACAAACATGGCCATAATTATATTGCTGGTACTGGGGCAGGCTTACCCTTGGCAATCGCCTTGTGACCGCAGATATCTAGTTAATTTTATCCTTCCATGCAGATTTCTTCACAGCTTTGTCTTGATTAACATATTTCTTTTGCAGTCCTTCTTTTATCCTTTGTGCTTTGAAACCTTCATGTTTCTGTTTCCGCATCTTCCTATCCTCAATTAGATTCCATGCTTGGGTGGAAATCTATGGTTTATTTTTAGTCTTCTTAATTCCAATCACTTTCTCTGAAGCTTCTCTGTACATATCATTAATCAATTTACAAGCTCCATCTTTCACTTCAAAATAAGTTTGAAAGAAATATCACCAGAAAAGTTTATGTTCTGATCAAATGCCATCTCCTGTGTTGATTTGATTATTGTATAATACTAATTTACAGGATTTGCTTGATGTAAAGACATAACCATAATCTATGATTGTCCCCAATCCAAATCCATGATCTTTTCTACTCTTGTTAACCCACCCCCACTTCACCCCAATCCCTCCTTCTTCCAAATACCCAGTTTTCCCTTGTGAGAGTTTCCTTCCGTATCCATCTTGTCTTCCCACTGCATCCTCTCCTCAACCCCCCCCCCCCAATATTCCTCACCACACCCACAGTTGTCCAAGTCTGCCTTTATCTTGGCCTTCAACTGTTGTTGGTGTTTCTCCCTTCTCTCAACTGTTCCCTTTGTTCTGTGGTGTCCTGATCCATTCAGTGTACTGATTCTAGCTCTTCCACGAGCCTCGACTATGTATACAATTTATTTTTTAAGCGATGCTTATCTGTCCCTTGTCACAGTGATTGGAACTCTTAACTTATTCTTTCACTTGAATTAAATTATTTTAGTACAACTCATATGTCTCCAAATATCCTTGTCTACATTAGCCACCATGAGGATTACCCAAATTAAATATATGTACAAACTACTCCATGAGACTTAGACCAATGTAGGAGGTTTTTTTTTTGGAAGTGGGACAATCCATGTAAGGTCAAGGCATGCATGAAGATGGCTCCCCTTGACTCCAGTCTGAGCAATACTAGTCCCATGTGAGGGGGCTTGTGGGGTACCTTTGGGGGCAATAATAGGTTAGGTGCTGGTGATCGAAGCAGCATGTTGTGAATAAGAGCACACTCCACCTGCAAATACTGCTTGGGCGTACAGGGGAGAAGATGACCTTAGCATAATTAGTGCTTTCTCTGGCCTGCTTAACAAACCTGGCAGTAATTATGGCTGATCAGACAGTCCGGCTTGGCATCCATCCTGTGGGTTACAGTTTCCGCATGGCCAGAGCTCTCAGCCTGTAATCAGGCTTGTTGTGCTTAATATGCGAGACGAGCTGTCATTACATACAGCCATTTCCTGGTGCTTTTTGGCACCAGGGGGTGGCATTACAATTAAAGCACCAACCATGTGAGCGTGAAAATGTCAGGGTAAATGGAAAGGCGTGGATAAGGATAGACAAACATTTTTTTTTCCTTTTTGTTTTTTGCCATTCATTGTAACATCCTAAAACTTCCATTCAATGCTCTAAATTCGTTCTGCACAGGCCGATGAGCCTTTTGTATTGCAAGTCACCATGTTTGATGTTACAGATTGATACACAGTTGTTCTGATCATACCATAATTGAACTATATAACTGGCTTGCACAATACTTATTCATATTTTCACTTGGTTAAGATGATGTAGGTGATGGTGCCTTTTCATAGGTAGCATTTTAGTGACAATCTCATTTTGCTCCGATGGCACGAGGAGGCAAAATTGTGGACTGGTGGCATATGTGAACCAGATCAGGCAGGCAGGCAGGCAGGCAAATGATGACATCAATGTTTGTTTCGGCATTGTTTATCTGTGTACAATGTCCATGCATGACTTATCCACACTTGTCTATGGACGATGACACAATATCAATCATCACTGCAATCGTTTTTGGTATACAGTCAATGTTTGAGGAAGAGGAGTGTTATGATCTGGAGAGAGACTGCAAATGAAGAGCAGATTTAATTCGCTCAGTATTTATTTGAGTTGAGAGACGGATGCAAGTTGCTATTTTTTCGAGAGAGGTGGGATTTTTTTGTTTTCTATGGAGGTTCGTATTTGGCAACTCCTGCAAATCATGTGAGAGGCGTGTGTTCAAAAGCAAGATTAAAGTATGCATATTTATCTCATTGAGAGGGCCATCTGTGCAAATTGAAATGAGCCAATAACCCATAATCAAGTGATTGGACTGTAAAACAGAATTAGTAGCCCCACCTGCCTCCTTGCATTCCCCCACCAGATCAATTACGGGTCCCCTTGGTGGCAGAATTGCTATCATTTAACTGGAGTATGTTAGAACAGTCAATTAATTAAGACTAATGAAGGAAATTATGACATAATTGGCCCCATTGCTGCAGTAATAAGTCATATCTGACCTCCAGCAAACAGAGAGAGAGAGAGAGGGAGGGAGAGAGAGAGAGAGAGAGAGAGAGAGAGAGAGAGAGAGAGAGAGAGAGAGAGAGAGAGAGAAAGAGAGAGAGAGAGAGAGAGAGAGAGAGAGAGAGAGAGAGAGAGAGAGAGAGAGAGAGAGAGAGAGAAAGAGAGAAAGAGAGAAAGAGAGAAAGAGAGAAAGAGAGAAAGAGAGAAAGAGAGAAAGAGAGAGAAAGCTATAAATGTGTAGGAAGTTCAAAAAGTCATTCCATTGGCAGATGATGTGAAATGCCATTCATTGGCTCGACAAAGTCATAACACACCTGGTAAACCTTAAACAATCCCCTTTGTGAGTAGTGGACCTGAAGTTTTAAGAAAAAGAAGGGTAGCATGATTATTGATGTCAAAATAACCACAAACCATTGACGACATGTGGTGATTAACCCTCACAGACTGATCAGCATTTCTCCAGGTCATGGAGGTTCAGGAAGGCTCATGTAGAGCTTTTAAATGGAGGAAAACATTGCATAAATAATGCACAGCTCGTGAGGACTCGACCAGCCTGGTTTCTGCACCAACAGAGGAGGTACAATAATGCTTTAGTACAATAAGAACTCGTGGGAAGAAAGATTAGGCCATTGTGATGAAACTACTATTCTTTAACTGTATGAACTTTCCTTCAACCTCCACCATTCACCTCATTTGCTTTGCTGTGTTAGGTTCCAAAACAAAATTGTGATGATGACTGGAGGGGATCACCAGACCACAGTTTCCCTAACTTTTTATGAGGATTTTGGAATCACTTCTAAAGAACAGGAGATTATATGTCAACTTGACAGGAGACAAAGCTGATGGCACAGATAGAGAGTTTCCCTGCCATAAGGCAGCATACTGACTCCTCAATCAGCTGTTCAACATCTACACCAACAACCAGATTATATTGCCTGGGATCAAAAGCTTTTTGTATGCTGACGATCTTGCCATAGCCAAAGACGATGAGGAAATTGATGATCACCTCAGAGCTGCTAAGTCCAAACAGTCCTCATACTACAAGGTAAATCAGCTTCATTCCAACTCAACTGAGACCCAAGTCAGCATTCATCACTTACAGAACAGCAATGCCAACAAAAAACCGACCATCACTGGGGATAGGGCGCCACTTATCCAATAATGCAGCCCAGATTACCTGGGAATAACACTGGACTGCACTTTGTCTTTTATAAGGTGCATGGAAAGAAGATAAAGGCTAAAGTGAACACTTGCAACAATATTCTCAGAAAGCTGAACTCAAAATGGGGTGGCCATCCCTGCAGACTTCAAACTATGCCACTGATCATATCCTATGCTACAGCACAGAAAAATATGCCTGTCCAGTATGGGAAAGATCTTCCCATGCTAAGAAACTAGACCCTTTACTGAATGACAGCTGCATGCCGATGTATTACAGGATGCCTGAAACTAAGAAATGTCAACAGCCTGTCGTCCTTTCCAGCATTGCCCTCCAAGCATCAGAAGAGCAAGCAGAATGGAGTAATCAAGACAGATCTATGAGAAAAGGCAACCTCTGCATGAACATAATGCAGTCAAGAGTAAGCTGAAGTCAAGGAAGAGTTTCAACAACGCTACAAAGCCCCCTGCAGATACTCCAATAAAAATACAGCTGGAAGCCTGGAGGACTTTGCACGTCACTCTTGAGAAGGCCCTCCAGATACATCTCACACCAGAAGAACATCTGCCACCAGGCAGGAAGAACAGCTGGCACATTTGGAAATTATTAAACCTTCGAAGAACTGGTGTCAGAAGGTCCAAAGCAATAATGGCCGGTCAAATGGGATTTCTCCAAATATCCTGACTCCTGTGACTGTGGCGAGAGATACAGACTATGAAACATGGGCTTGTGTGCCCCCAGTTAGGAGTATCATGCACTCCATTAGACCTAGCTCATGTGACAGACAAGGTGCTGACATGTGCAAATTATTGGTATAAAATTTAGTGTACACAGAAAGAAGAATTTCCCTCATGGTTTTGTTAGATTCTGAGATAGTCTTCAACCATCTTCACAAACAGCAGGCCATCAATAACGAGATCTTTTCAATTGGTGTTGTGGTATCCAACAACCTTTAGCTTCAAAGATTATGACAATTATACGCTAAAAACGAAGCTGTGGTAGGTTGTGGCCACTGAAGCATGTCTTCACATTATGCATGTGTTCGTCCTGTAGTTTGAATCCACACCAGTGGCACAGAGCTTTTACATCTCTCACTTCAAATAAGCCATTGTCATATGTCCTGTATTAACTGAACTACTTTTCTTCCCATGCAGCTGTTACACTGTTCTGGCTTACAGTTAACAAAGCATTTATTTAAAGTACCTTGTACTCTGCTTTTCCTTAGGCTGGAGCACTTAGTTTGTGATCTGCCTGAAGCATGTTACCATGCCCATCTTGTTCACTTTTACCATACTATATGTACATTGTTGAGTATTTTATTCATAACAATGTGCTATTACACCTTATCTCTCTTTATAATTTCAATCCATCCGACTTCAGTTCCACCTCGCTCAGAGATCTATGCACTATTCACTATTTGGGTTGAGTTCAACGAGATTATAGATTTACCCATTAGATTATCATCTACTTCAGAGGGTCTCGGCACATGACAGACGAGCAAACTGTAACAGTTAATGCTGTCCAAAAGAATGAAATAATGACTCCATCACTCATTTGGAAGATTGTTTTCTGCCATGTTAAGCAGCGGAGTTGGAGAATCTGTCACAAAGAAGAAATATGAGGATTTTGTAAAGGTTAGTGTGTGATAGGCAGGCAAGGACTAAGCAATTGCTTTCTTCTGGGAGTTCGTTTTGAATCCTCATTGAACGAGCTTATTGCAAAGCCCCACAAAGTATGATTGCAGTGAATAATCATGAATCATCTTACTTGCATCACCAATGAGAGCAAAAACCATGACTTGGTTCTCCCGTTATTCCTGCACCACATTCTCAAGTTATCCCTATTAATAGTAATTTCAACATGAATGCACTATCAAGTTTGGCCAATGCTTTGTACAGCAAACCTGTTTTGAGACATCCATGTAATGATCTCAAGAGGGTCTCCAAGAAGTAGGCATTTGGGCTGGCACATTAACTAAATTCTAATTTTCTCCCTCCTGATCTATGGTACATCCACACTTACTCCCATCTGTCAGTGTTTCTTTGTTGTGAGGCTAGGATGAGAGACTGAGAGTGAGGGTTCAACACATGAAAACTGCAGTCTTTCAAACCGACTGAAGTCTACCTCAATGTCATGGCGAGTACCCTCGCTCTGTTGAGGTGCTTGAACATCCGATATATGACAGGCTAGTATTAAATAGTAAAAAACAAGCCAACATTTGTGTTTGAAGTTAAAAATCAGATTTGCTGTTCTGAAAATTTGAGTCGTTTTTGTTAATTTAAGGCAATAGTACATCAAGAAAAAGAGGAGAACAGGAAGAGAGAGAAAAATAAGAGAGAAAGGAATTTAAGCATTGATTCCACAGGGTCAAATCAGCACTACAACCTGGCAACAATACAGGTTAAAGGTCAGACAGAATCAACACGACTACCTGACAACAATCGGATTCAAAGGTCAGACAGGATCAACACTGCTACCTGGCAACAATTGAGCTTAAAGGTCAGATCGAATGTCAACACAACAATGCAAATTTGCTGATGTCTTTTCTCTTACATTAATCGAAGGCTTGTTTATGTCGGATCTCGTACATAAAACGTATGCAGGACGGAGAGACTGGTAGACATCAGTGTACTTTTACCTGAATTATAATGCCATTAGTAGACAATGGATGAGCACGTGTGATAGAGTTTGGGTTTCCCACATAATCAAGGGGTCCCAATTCGACCAAACAGGTCAACCTGCTGTTTTAAACAGGGAAGTCAAGGTTCGTGGAAGAGTGAGTACATGGAAGAGATCAGGACATAACAGGAAAAAAGGAACAGGAGAAAGAGGTGGGGGGGGGTGGGGAGCAGTACAACACTAACAGCAGAGTTGAACCACAAAATCCAGGCAGACATGGACAACAATAGGTGTGGGGAGAAATGAGGGCTTGAAAGGATACATGTGGTGGATAAGATGGATACAGAAAGAAACTCTCAAGAGGGAAAACGGGAAATTTGGAAGGAAGATGGATCAGATGGGGGATGGGGGGGGGACAACATTCGTGAAGATCTGGAGGGAAGAAGTACATTGAACAGAATGTTAAAGCTGGTTCAACAGGTGGAGAAAAAGGAGAACGAATGAGTGTATGTGAGCACTGAGCAATGATCCTGGATTTAGGGAATTTCACCAGACAGAGGTTGATTGTGGACTGTGTGGTCCCTGCAGAAATTTGGGGAAAGATCAGTATGCAAGACCAGAAAGGAGGTGGTAGAAGACAGAGAGACCACCCGGCCTGCATGTGATGGGAAAGTGATAAGCCCAAAGACTGAGCTGAGCATGAGATTTCAATGATCTTGAAGGTCTTGGTTTCCATGGTGTCAAGCTGAGCAAGGTACGAAGCAGGGGAGCCAGCCCAGAGGGGAGAGCAGTACTCCATCAAGCTGTGGATGAAGACCTTGTGGGTGGACAAGAGTTCAGCTTTGCCAAGTAAGGACTTTGTACGACGGAGGATTCCCAGCCGGCGACTGGCTTTGGAGGCCAACTTTGAAATATGGTTTGCCAAAGAAAGATCATGGCTGATAGTGAGATCAAGGAATTCGAGTGACTAAACTTCCTGAAAAGGATTGTAAAGAAAGTAGATGGGGAAGGGGGACTTGGTGGGTGGGGCTGCCAGACAGTTCTTTCGGGGAGAGTGAGAGTGTGAGATTTGCCTGGATTGAAAGACATATTTCAAGTGTTTGACCAATACTTATTATGCCACGCATACAAAGCGAAAAACAGGGTTAAGCAATTGGTTCATGTCCGTCTTATCAGTTTATGATCGAGTTTTGATTTTTATACAATATTACAACCAGTCGTGAGATAAACGAAGATAAACACCATTCTGACATTATATCCTGATAGGTAGAAGCTTTGTATGGATCAAAACTCAAAATCACAATTGTATTGAGGTATTTACGAAAACTCCCACCCATCTTAGGACATCCACTGGGACCCCAAAACGTTACACAGAAGGTTTGGTGGGGCTAGCCCCAAAACTGATGGAGTAGTTCAGGGTCGGACGGACAGGACAGACACTCCTGCTTTTTAATATAGATGCAACCGTGAAACTCCAGCACAGAATCCTCCCAATCCTGCATCACATTCTCCAGCGCATCCACCAGCACAACCTCCAGAATATTTCCCAGCAAAGTATCCATCCTTGGAATGTTACATTTTTAAAGTGCTTCTCAGAAGATCTCATCAAAAAATGCAGTCTGAGAACTTTATTGGTGCACGTAATAATTAATTCATGCACATATAGATACATATACGTGCATGCTTACATTTGAGTGCGTGTGCAATGCACATGTGCACACATTGTCCTTCATTATGAACGAGCCGGCGCATGCACACCAAATTCTAATTACCAAGTCTCATTAGGGAGGAAAAGCTTACTGCATGTCTGGAACCCATTACGTATCTCTGCCACCTGCAAAGCCATTCTTTTACGCTACACTAAGTAGGTAACGTTAATTGTGGCACAGAACCCCCCCCCCACCCCCTTTCCAGGACCCTCGTGCATTCACATTTGATGATTTTCGGAGCTTCGCTAACTGTGCTGTCTGATCAACCTTTCCTTTTGTTTCTGCCTCTTTCACTCCCATTTAGCAACACATCAGATGTGAAGCTGGCATTAACATGCTATTTTTCTCTTTATTCTAAAACAAACTCCACTAATTGTTTGCTTGGCAGTGGAAACTGCATTTTTTTTTTTTCGACAAGATCTATGCTTCTTCTTTCGTATTCAGAACAAGGCTGCGAGTAGCACCATTGACTATGAGAGGGAGGGAGAGGCTGTGCCACTGATGCAGTGCCCTCTGTATGTTAGGGCAGGAGTTTGGAATATGTTCAGGGTACCGGTGAGAGCTCACCAACTCTTCGAGAAGGACACCGTGGGATCTTTAATGTCGACCAACTAATGTCAGCAGATGGGGGTGCCAACTTTAACATCCATCCGAGGGACACATTGATGAATCACCCTGCCTGCGAGACATCAGGATGACAGTTTGTAGCTGGGCCGAGATCTGAACCCTGGCTGGACGGCTCAGAGGCGAGTGGGAATACCTCAAGGCAACAGATCTTTGCTTATGGAAGGGCAATGTGACAGAACATATGAAATGACAGCAGGTCAACAGTTGAACACTAAGCATCAGAATGAGTGAACAGGAAAAGAGGGAAAGGAGGGAAGGAAACATAGCAGCCTTCATGAAAGAGGGTTGCGTTAGGAAGGGTTAATGGGGGTAATAAAGATTGTTGTGAAGAATGGGAGAACTGCCTGCTTGAAGCTTTGGAAGAATAGGACAGTACAGCCTCTATAGCGATTTGAGTGAGGTGTGCAGTCAGCCTGGATTTTAGCAGCTTAACCAGGAGAAGGTTGATGGAAGAACACATACATCCGGGAGTTGTTTGGAAGGGCGGGCAGCTGTGAAATATCACTTCAATGGTTTCCTCCATTCATTACCTCTACATTGGCATTCAGAGAGAACACTCACATTCGTTCTGCTGTTTTTTTTTTATCGTGGATCTGAAGGATGGCACGGCGAGCTTGTGTTGGGAAAGTTCAAGAGACTTGAGCTGTTCTCTGGATGTGGACCAAGAGATATCCCGACAGAGAAATGAAGGGATGATAACTTCCTTATGGAGTAACATTTTACCTCCGCCACCGAAGGTGGAAGGAGGTTATGTTTTCACCTGACAGTCTGTCTGAGATTTGCAAAATTGGAACATTTTTCAAGCGTATTGGTTGGTTGCGTGCGTTATTCTGTCTGTTTGTTTGTCTGTTTGTTTTTATGTTTATTGCCTACAGGTCACAATTTTAAACCGATCCTCACGAAACTTCACCACATCGTAGAGTTCATCACAAGCAATAAGCCTGTTGTTTATGAGGTCAAAAGGTCAACATAAGCCAAAAGGTCAACATCAGCCAAATATCTGAAATCCTCAATTTTCATCCGATTGACCTGAAATTTGAACTGGATTTTCATGTCAGCTCACCAAATTCGGCTATCATCTATTTTTGAGGTCAACATAGGACAAAAGATCAACAAAGGCCAAAATGTCAACAAAGGCCGAATTTCTAAAATCCTCAATTTTCATCTGATTTGAAACTAGAACAGGATTTGAATATCAGGTTACTGAATTCAATCAATTTTTTTTGAGGTCAACATCAACCAAAACGTCAACATTGGCAAAAAGTTCAATTTTTATCCGCAAAAGCAATTAGTCGCGTACGTACGTGTCTGCATTTTGTTAATAGCATACATTGAAAACTGTTCACGAGAGGAAATGATTTGCCAATAAGTGATGAAACTGGTCCGACAGCTGAGGGGGTTGTGTAGCATTGGGATGCTCATGTGTGTACTGTTGCGGATCCGGGGTGGCGGGAATCTGACCCGGTCCTAGGTGCCAGCCTCACCACCGCCATCTCCAGGAGTCTATAACACCGGCCGGTTCGGCACAGACTTTGGATCACGCATCTTCAATCGCGATACCAACGTAATACTGTACCTTACCAGTTGGGGAGATAGAACCCCTAGTTACAGACTGGCTTTGTCAGAGACCGAGCGGAGTCTACCAGTCTGTAACCACTTTTTGGTTTTATATGCCAATCGAACGGATCATTCCTCGACGCGACACGCATTAATCTATAGCGGCAACTGCATCCGAATTAACCAGATTTATGGGGACAACAGGGATCACAACACAAGCAATATACACGACAATGGTTTTATTAACAATCAACCCGTTCTTAACTAGGGAAGAATGACTAAAGGTTTCGAGGGGATTCTACGAAATATGCCTTATACAACACGTTCAAACAAACAGCATGCATGCAGGACAAGACACAGTACTTGGTGATGGCTCATGGACGAGAGGAAAGCGTCTAAAAAGCACAATGGCACTTGTAGCAAACAAGCGGGTGTCCACAGGCTCGAACTCCCAGCTGGAAAGTGCCACGCGGCAAGAAAATGGCGGCGCAGTACTCCTGCTCAAGTCACCGCGTGCGCACGTTCCGCGCGCTCTGACCTCGCGTAGGGTCGAAGATGGGCCTCAGCTGATCTCTCTCACAGTTCAGCACACAAATCCAGGCCTGGCCTGTTCTCCACACAAGGCTCAAGTCGAGGTCCGAGTTCCACAGGCGGATCGGCAAACGTGACCGAGTAAGGACCTTCCGAAGGTCCGGCGTCTCATCTCCGGCCTTCCCGCCTCGAAGCCCGACTCCCGCTTCATCCTCTCAGTGCCTTTCTCGGTCGAATCACCGACGTGCAGGTCGGGTTAGTGTCTCTCTCGGCAGATCCAACACAGTGCCTCCTCCGTTTGCTCGCCTCGAAGCGACTCCGAGCACGCCTCGAGAACCCAGCCGTTCCTCACACACAGCACTCCTTTGTTCGCTCGCTTCGAGACAGGAGCACTCCTCTCAACCGCCTGCAGTCTTCAAAACCGCCAAAAACTGACTTGATGCTTCCCTTCTTTCCTTTCGTTCGGCTCTCTTTTCCAACTGAGAACTCCTTTTTCTCTCGTTTCCTTTTTACCAACCCCCTCTCCAGGCGACTCAGTGACCACAGGCCCCGCCCCTTCGCGTCCCTATCATAGTGTGTCAGGTCTCCAATCTAACAAACAAATTCACACTTTATGCACACTACTTAACATTCTAATTATGGATTTGAATGGGAGGGTATTCAATTTTACTTTTAATACCATTTTTGCAGAGGAGTAGAACATTCAAATGTTCAAAGTTCTTTCACGTGTTCGCTCCTTCAAGCCCCCTCCCGGCAGTATTGTCTATTCACCCCTGAGGGTTTCCTCACTTCATGGCCTTATTGGCCTCTCACCAGGTGAGTTCAGTCGGCCCAGTGGCCTAATCTCACAAAGAGTTCTTCAGCCCACTGAGCCCACAAAATGGCATGAATCTTCAGCCGTAACGGCCCACAAAAGCACTTTGGCCTCAATGGCCCACAAAAATACTTCGGCCCATATGGCCTACCCACAAGCAGCAACAGGCAACAAGCCCTGCATTGGAGAGCAGATGACACAGCAATGGTGGCACGTTGATATCGATGATAAACAAATGCAGTTCGGAGGTGTTCTTGAGGACGCAAATGGGTGTGATGACCTTAGACCAGGTGAGATGGAGTGTACCCTTAACCTTCCTTGCCTGACTTGTTTTGGTTAGGTTCTCCCCCTTTTTTTTCTTTCTCTTTTTTTCTTTTTCTTTTACAGACAGGATGGTGTGTTTCTTACTCAACTGTTATCTTCGTGGATGCGTGCTCATGACATACTGGTGGCCTCTCTGGCACTTGGAGAGGGTGACCTAGCCTGGCCCTTGCCAACAATTTCTCCCATCAACACTACTCGTACCAGGTGTCATATATGAATGGTGCGGAGGAGAGTCCATCGAACCTAACCATTTACTTTTAGCTCTCGACAATGCAACAAACCCTGCTATGGCTCGAATGATCCTAATGACCCATTTTTCCCAACCTGGCACACTGTTCCATTCTATTAAACCTGGGCAAGGCCCTTATTTGTCTTTTTCCATTTGGTGGTGCCAGGCATAACTCGCTGGCTGGGGAGTGTGACTACTACTAGGCCTCTTTGCTTGCTTCCAATCGGGGGTGGAGGACACCCAGCGACCTCAGGGTTCACCTGAGCGTGCTTCTGGCGCTCCTACCTAAGGGGTGGCTCTCTCTAGCCCCCATACTGTGCTCTCATAGCACCTACACTGTGCTCCCATAGCACCTCCACTGTGCTCCCAAAGCACCTACACTGAGCTCACATAGCACCCATACTGTGCTCTCATAGCACCGAACCCTACCTCTCCTGGCGCCTCTGACAGCCTTCACCTGCCAGGAACCCCCAAAGCCCTGCTGCCCCATTTCCCGACTCATCAACTTCCCATACCATGTCACACTACCGACCAGTATCCCCATACCTTGGCCTGCACCTACCCCTCGCAGTCCGCCTGCACAATGGAACAGCAGCCAGAATCCATGTCAAATCCTCTAAGTCCCCCTAACCTACACTAACTTGGTTAGGAGACTCCTACCAACAAGGTACATTGTTCGCACTCACTCTCCTCATCTGCAAAATCACGCTATTCACCCTAACACTTTAATCACTCATTCCACAGTGCCGCACACCCAGTCCACAACACCATCCAACACCTTTCACGTTTATGTGAAAACCAAAAACACACCAGTCCCTCGGATTCCACTTGGTCATCAAATTTAACTGGTATACTTTTTCATCACACCCCAATAAATTTGTCACTACGTCTGTCATCCATTGGCCTCCTCCATACTGCCCTAATCGTTTATTTCCAAAAGTTTAAACAAGACATCAAAATCTCTTCACCAGTGAAGTCCCATGAACCTCTGCATGGTTCTAACCAGGCATTTCAATCCTTCCCTCAAACAAGCCACTCTGTCATCCACTTGTTTCAGGTGTGTCTAACACTCTGCCTGTAATGTCTCCACCACTTTTTTTTTAATAATCACCCAACTCCACCCATGCCACTTTTATGCCTTCTGTCATCTCTCAACCTGCAATCACTTTCGGTACAACCTCCAATCAAGATTTTCACATCCCCATATGGCCTGCCTCTCTGGCTCATTGGAAGGGGAGTGAGGGAACGAATCCCTCACTTCCCATTACATGACCCCGCCGCCTTTCCGCCACGGCTCAAGGGGGTCACGTCTCAATGGGGGCCGTGATCTACCCCCTCCTTTTCTCCAGGGTTCGCGGAAGTCAGGTAAACCCCATACTGTGGAGTGGCCTCCCCCTCTTCTCCAGGGTTCACGGAAGTCAGGTAAATCCCAATCGGTGGAATGGCCTCCCCCTCTTCTCCAGGGTTCACGGAAATCAGGTAAACCCCGACCTGGGGAACGGCCTCCCCCTCTTCTCCATAACTCCCTGAAGACAGATAAACCCCATTCAGCGAGTCAAACCACTCGTGTGCTCAGAAAGTTCCGAAGACCAAGTGACACACACCAGTGCCGCCTGTCACTCATCTGCACTCCACTCCAAAGTTCCTGTGAGGCTGATAGAGAAATTAAAATCCAATTTCTAAATTGGATTTCTAAAATCCAATCTAAAACTGCTCCTGGATGCAGCACCTCCAATTCTGTAAGAACACCTGCGGAGCTGTCCATTATGGTTTCCGTCCCCTGGCTCAAGTTCTGTCCTGGTGGCATTTCTATTTCCCCTTGCACCTCAAACCTATTTCCTATGTCGCCACTCATTCCATGCTCAGGACTCCCACACACAGCAGGCTGCACACATTCCAAGGTTATGCGTTGACATTCCACACCCTCAACCTTGCCTGTGTACTGACCAACTGCCTCCCACTCCAGGGCCACATTCTCGACCGCCAGGTGAATACCCACACACACTTCAGCCTCGGCAGCACATACCGGTGCTGTAGCCTGGAGTGTGGGCTCACAGCATTCGTACACAGGCACTCCACACACACCTTCAGGGGTCACACATATGTTCACCCCATCGGACAGAGTCTCTTCGTTAACATAAAATTCAATTTCGACCTTAAGCTCATCGTCCGCACCATGTATGCATGTACTCACGTACCTTCTTCGTTCCAGAGTCATCTCTGTCCGGTCGCTTCTCTCCAGCAGGTTGCTCATCATCGGTTCGCCATACTCCTCTGGGGCTGTCAGCTCCACACGCTGGACCTGCTCAACATGTATCTCACTCGTCAACAACCCCGCATGCTCCCTCAATATCTCAATCACCAGGGTTTGCTCGAAGTGTGGTGTCATCCGACGAGTGACGTCAATCAAGTTCCGCACCACCAACATTACTCCCTGTGGTGACGTCACACCTCCCACATTATTGTGCTGTTCTACTTCCTGGCTCCATTTTCTTTTCCATTCGAGTCGTTCTTCCTCTCCGAGCCTTTTGAGTTGTTCGTTATCTTTCCGGAGTTTTTCCATCTCTGTGGACTCCAACTTTGCTCTCTCCTTGAGTTGGTTAATTTCAAACTCATATTGTTTTTGTTTTCTACCCCACCGTCTCTCATGTTCTTCATTCTCCAATCTCATCGTTTCCTTCAATTGGCTGATCTCCTTTTCCTGTTTCATTCGTCGTTCTTTCATGATCTCGTCGTACTTCAACCTTGCTTTCTTTTTAAGTTGTTTTTGTCTTTCCTTCTGTTTCCTTTTCCACTGTCTTTCATGTTCTTCCTACTCCAATCTCGTTGTTTCTTTCAATACTCTTTCTTGCATCTCATTCTTTAATCTTGCTTCTGCTTCTAACTGTTCGATCTGCACAGTGTGGTTCCTTAACGTTTCATTCTCCGTTCTCTTTCTTTCCTCTCTTAACATCCTCAGCTCGTTTTGTAATTTCCTGTCTTTGTTTTGGTGTTTCCGTAACTCAGAAGCTTTTTCCCATAATTTCTCTCTCATCTCCTCACCTCTTTTGCATTCTTGCTTTCTCCATTCGTCCATTCTCTTACCGTGTCCCTTGCTAATTTCTAGTTCACTCACCAGTTCATTCCCCCTGCACTGCGATTTCCGAAACTGTGCTGACTTTTCCAACAATTCTTCCTTCCTTTTCTCCAGATTTTTCTCTCCTGTTCCAGGCTCTCCCTTATCTGATTGCCTGATGTTACTTCTTCCTTCAGTAGTTCTAAATCCCATTTTTTCCTTTTCCAGCTTTGTTTTCCATTCTTCTTCCAAGTTCTTCCTATCCCGGGAGTTAGTAATTTGCTCCTCCTCTATTCTTTTGTTCAGTTTGCTCTTCTCTTGTTCCAACTTATGGGTACTCCCCTCTACTTTCCTCATTTCTCCCTGTAGTTCTTTGAACTGTCTTGACTTTTCCAACAATTCTTCCTTCCTTTGCTCCAGATATTTCTCTCCTCTTTTTATCTTCTGTTCCAGGCTTTCTCTTATCTGATTGCCTGATCTTACCTCTTCCTTCAGTAGTTTCAATTCCAAATCGTGTTCACATTTTTCCTTTTCTAGCTTTTTTCCATTCTTCCTCCAAGTTCTTCCTATCCTGGGAGATACTAATTTGCTCCTCCTTTTTTCTTTTATTCTGTTCACTCGCCTTTTGCAGCAAAAACCCACGAAACCAATCTACTTTCGTCGTTTCTCCATGTAGTCCCTTGACTGTGTTGGCTAAGTCCTCTTCCAGCTCCTGAATTTGTTCCTGTGCATCGGCCAATCGTTGTGCTTCCGTGTGCACATAATCTTCATGAACCCAGTCTGCGTTGGCTAAGTCCTCTTCCAGCCCCCGAATTCGTTCCTGTGCATTGGCCAATTGTTGTGACTCCCCATGCACACAATCCTCCTGAACCTCGTCTCCACGCCGCCGTAACTCGTCCAATTTAATGGCAAACGAATGCAATTCCTCCATATAGTTATCAACACACTTCCGCAGCCCCAAGGCATGCGACACTCGTTCATGAAGCTCATGAATGTATGCGTTGGCGTCCTCATTCATCTGCCCTGGCATATACAGTGTCCACGCAGCCTGAACCGGTGGGAAGGGAGCGTTTCCCTCGTGCCTTTCGGCTCGTTGCGCTATAATTAGCCCTCTCTCGCTTCGTGTCGCGCCGAGATGGAGCCGCGCCGCCATTTTACGACTCCATTTTCTTTATCATTTGCAAATTTTTCCTCCGATCCGTTCAAACATAAGATCAAATCAAATTTGGACTGTTTTACATATATATGTATATATATATATATATATATATATATATATATATATAAACATATATATATATATATATATATATATATATATATATATATATATATATATATTTGGAACCAATGTCCAGGGTGCGAAATGCACCGCAGGTCCAAATATCCTGCTCCTGACGACAGTTGTTGCGGATCCGGGGTGGCGGGAATCTGACCCGGTCCTAGGTGCCAGCCTCGCCACCGCCGTCTCCGGGAGTCTATAACGCCGGCTGGCTCGACACAGGCCTCGGGTCATGCGTCTTCAATCGCGATACCAACGTAATCCTGTACCTTACCAGTTGGGGAGATAGAACCCCAAGTTAGAGACTGGCTTTGTCAGAGACCGAGCGGAGTCTACCGGTCTGTAGCCACTTTTTGGTTTTATATGCCAATCGAATGGATCGTTCCTCGACGCGATACGCATTAATCCATAGCGGTAACTGCATACGAATTAACCAGATTTATTGGGGACATCAGGGATCACAACACAAGTAATATACACGACAATGGTTTTATTAACAATCAACCGGTTCTTAACTAGGGGACCACAGCTAAAGGTTTCGAGGGAATTCTACAAAATATGCATCATACAACACGTTCAAACAAACAGCATGCATGCAGGACAAGACACAGTAATTGGTGATGGCTCATGAACGAGAGCAAAGCATCCAGAAAGCACGAATGGCGCGTGTAACAAACAAGCGGGTGTCCACAGGCTCGAACTCTCAGTTTGAAAGTGCCGCGCGGCAAGAAAATGGCGGCGCAGTACTCCTGCTCAAGTCACTGCGTGCGCACGTTCCACGCGCTCTGACCTCGCGTAGGGTCGAAGATGGGCCTCAGCTGATCTCTCTCACTGTCCAGCACGCAAAGCCCGGCCTGGCCTGTTCTCCATACAAGGCCCAAGTCGAGGTCCGAGTTCCACAGGCGGATCGGAAAACGTGACGCGCCGTTGGTGAGTAAGGACCGTCCGAAGGTCCGGCGTCTCCTCTCCGGCCTTCCCGCCTCGAAGCCCGACTCCCGCTTCGTCCTCTCAGTGCCTCTCTCAGTCGAATCACCGACGTGCAGGTCGGGTTAGCGTCTCTCCCGGCAGATCCAACACGGTGCCTCCTCCGTTCGCTCGCCTCGAAGCGACTCCGAGCACGCCTCGAGAACCCAGCCGTTCCTCACACACAGCACTCCTTTGTTTGCTCGCTTCGAGACAGGAGCACTCCTCTCAACCGCCTGCAGTCTTCAAAACCGCCAAAAACTGACTTGATGCTTCCCTTCTTTCCTTTCGTTCGGCTCTCTTTTCCAACTGAGAACTCCTTTTTCTCTCATTTCCTTAATAACCCCCTCTCCAGGCGACTCAGTGACCAAAGGCCCGCCCCTTCACGTCACTTCCTGTCCAGGCTACACCTCTCTCTCTAGGCCACACCCCTTCCTCTCTTACAGGAGAGGACAAAGCATCATCTCTCGTTCCACCACCGTATGAACAGAAAAAAACAGTCTTCTACACCTCCCGACACACACATATCGTCCCTTACACCACACAACCTATCTATACATGAATTTAATGGGGGAACTGAGCTAATCCTATTTAGTTGTCCCGTAAGGGCCATTTCTGCTACAGTACTATTCGTGAACATTTACAGCTGTGGAGGAATTCTTGGAAGGGTTTGAAGCAGAAAAGGGCTTACCTTGGAAGCCTTTCTTGGTTGCTTCACATCGATATATACATATATATATATATATATATATATATATATATATGTATATATATATATATATATATGTATAAATACATATATATATATATATATATATATACATACATATATATAAATACATATATATATATATATATATATATATATTTATATATATGTATGTATATATATATATATATATATATATATATATATATGTATTTATATATATATATGTATATATATATATATATATATATATATATGTATTTATACATATATATATATATATATATACATATATATATATATATATATATATATATATATATATATATATATATATATATATATATATATATATATATATATGTATATATATGTATGTATATATATATATACATATATATACATACATATATATATACATACATATACATAAGTAGGGTAAGAACACTGATTCTGGCTCACTTTTCCCCATGTAAATGAATGGGGGATTTTCAGCGATTCATATTTTTTTCCTTAAAAATAAACCCCCTTTTTATCCCAAGGTATATTTATTTGTCTCCCCTTTTAACCTGGAGGTTGAACCTCATTGAATTGAACACTTGGGGGTTGAACAGCTCACTCATTGAACCTATAAAGATTTGTTCATTCTCAAATTCCTTCAATAGTTTAATTTTCTTTGCACAATAATCCCCATCTAAAATATTGACAAACAAAACATTTGAATCTTTATATTTTTTAAGATACCCCTTTTGTGCCATTACGAAATGATAAACTTCTCTTAATGCTCTCATCTGGCCACCTCCTGAGCCACATATCATTTTGAGATTATAGTAAATTGTTTTTTCATTGTTCAATTGATAACTATCTAAGTTTTCAGTCCATTCAAGGATATTCATTTTTTTCTTTACATCCTCTAACTTACTAGTTTTTAAATTAATTCGCTTATTTGTTTTATTTACCTTTGTTTTAGTTATTTTTTCAATAAGACTTATTTGATATTTTTCACATTCATTATGTTTTCCATTTATATACCAAGACTGAGATTTTCTCCACTCTTTAGTTTGATTAATACTTGGTTTAACCATTTATATATTGTGAAAAAAGGCCCAGGTAGCCCTTAAAAAACCCTAACCCATCTTCCCATCGTTAAAACATAATCTATTTTATACACTCTATCATACAATATCCATATGGAACACAATCTATTCCATTATCTAAAATAAATCTCTTATCATCAAAGGCTCCTAATGCCTTTTTATTTACTTCTTCACTATATATGTTATGTTTATAACTTCTTATTGTATTCATTTTCCTATATTCTTCTTTCTTATTCATCAAACAATTATAATAATTTCTAAAAGTTATTGATTTCTTTATTACATATTTCTTTATTCCCTTTAACCTCTTATCAATCTGTTCACCATACTTATAAGCATATGCCTTTGCTCTCAATCCAATAAACTCACTCATTACTTTTCCACCCAACTCATCCTTAAACTTACCAATAACCTTTTCATTCTTTTTGGAAAATAACTCACTCTTCTTGCTGAAATTACTTGTATCATATACTCCAATATTTTTCTTCATATCTTCATAAACATCATCAGTTTTTATATCTAAGATAAAACTATCAGTGTCCATATACAACAATGAAACATTTTCGCCATACTCTTTCTTTAAGTCATTATACAAATAATCATACATCAATATCTTTGATAAATCAAGAACTGCTGTTCCAATATAAATTGGTTTATCCATTACAATACTTTCCTTTTTCATATGAATTGCAGAAAAGTTCTCTGAAAAAACCTCTTCTCTCTCAAAACTTGGTTTATTTATCAATCTCGAAGCTTCTTTCCAAGATGTTGCGAATCTAATGTTTTGCCTGTTTCTAACATTTTCCATAGTCTTTCCAAATACAGCATTATTCATTAATTTATAAAAGTCCCCTTCAAATTTTACTTTTGTATTTGCTCTCATATCTGTATTGAATTGAATATACTTTTTCACCCAAGGACTTTGTTTAAATTTTAAAACTCTATGAATTTTAGCTATTCTCAATCCTTCTCTCAAAAACTGTTTTAAGCTTCTCTGATGTAAAACATATCCCTCTTTATCATAGAATGTTGTTAATAACTTTTCTGTTGATTTGCCTTTAATATTAAAACTTTTATGATAATCACTGAACCATTCTTTCTTTGGGGTTTCTTTCTCACATGCAAAAGGAAGGTCTTTATGCTTATTATGAAGAACACTCGGGTACCTCAAATCAACTTCAAAATAATAACCTTCTTCTTCGTCATTCAATTCCTCTTGAGAAGAAATAACAATATTCATCAAAGCCTTTTCATAATCCTTTTCTTTCACCCACTCTAATTTACCATAAGGCAGAGATTGAGACATTGCCCATCCATACAAATTATTAGCATCAAAATACATCAAATAATTACTATCTTTTTCACTATCATAATTTGGGAGATATTTATTATTTGCTTTCGCATATCTTTTTGAACATACTTGTGATATTCCACCTCTCTTGGACTTCTCAATCATCAAAATCATATCAACATCACTGATTAAATCTATATCTTGTTTTGTCATTTTCAACATTGCACTCCAAGCTAAACCAGGAGCTGTGAAATAGTGGGCAGGGTCTAATCCATAACAATTTTTATTATGACAGAGTGTTCTAAAAGCCTCAAACACATCAGCTAACAATAAAACATCTGTTTTTAGATATAAATCATGATATTCTCCAAGGTTCTTTATCTTAAATATTTTCCATATTTCTTGTGCGTGTTTATATTCCTTATCACTTATCTCTTCTTCATAAAGGTTATTATAGAAACTTTCTTTTGAAGGAAGTTGTGTTTCTTTAAATCTCATAAATGAATCCATATAATCATAAGGATAAATTCCCTTACTTGTAAGAATTTTCTCTTTACTTTGAATTTCATTCCTTGTTTGAATTTCCTCTCTCGTAAGAATTCCTTCTTTAATCAGAATTTCATCTTTAATCTGAATTTCCTCTTTAGTTCGAATTTTCTTTATAATTAGAATTTCATCTTCAGTTAGAATTTCTTCATTAATTAGAGTTTCCTCTTTACTTTGAATTCTCTCTTTAATCTGAATTTCCTCTTTAGTGAGAATTTCCTCTTTTGGAAAGAATGAATTAAGATTTGGAAAAGAGTCCGTGGAGCTTAGATTTGATGCGAGGTAGGCTAGTGGTGTTCCCATAAACTTGTAAGAATCTAGAAACCTAATACGAGTTAAAGGTTTTGTGAATATAATTTTTGAAAATGAAATATACTTTTGACTTGTGTTTGTTATGGCAGAAATATTCCCTGGTGTTTTTGAAAGTTCATTTATAAATAGATGTGTATCATAGTTGGCGCTGTTGTGAAGAAAGACTGGAATAAAAGAAGGTAATTTATAATTAAGATTACAACAGGAATGAGCGGGACCTCTATATTTACCAGTAAGATGACAATGGTCTCTAACTTTAGACTCCTTAATTTCCCCCTCACAAATATGACAGATATTGTTCATTCTAAATTCTAATTTTTCTTCTTTGGTTAATTTCATCGGTTCATTTGTTTCTTTCATTAATTTAGTGAGTCTTATACAATCCTTTTCTAATCGTTTTACAAACTCTTGTGAAGCATTTTTTCCACGATAATGTTCAAGTTTGTTATACTTTTCTCCAACAGATGATTTGATATAATAACAGAAACCACAAGGAATATGTTTTTGATATTTATTTGTATATGGTTCTTTTGGATTAGGAGAAGCAGTATTTATCTTTTTAAGGATACATTCAAAATCAGCGTATATCACAAATGGGTGCATGATAGATTTATTATAATCTTCAAAATAAATCTTTTCACCAGGTTTAGGCATTGTAATTACAGCTGATTTATGATTACTACAATATTTTGAATGTTGTTCTAATTGTTCTTTTGTATGAAATGAATTAAGACATCGCTTACAAGGATATATTTTGTTTGCTGTTCTGAATACCTGAGAAGAGATTAATCTTGATAAATTATTGATGTATGTGTAATGTGAATTCTTTCCAACACTAATATATAAAAGGTCAATGTGTGTTTCTTCATTTTTATAGTTGTTTGAAATTTTTAATATTTGAACTTTGTTTGTATCCGTTAATCCATATACATTAATAGAAAGATTATTCTTTTTCTCAAATTTAGGAATATCTGTTAGTGGCATTGGGAATTTAAAATCTTTAATGTCCAAGGTATTCTCATATTTCATATATTGTTTTACTCTTTCTGAATTACATTTTGGTGGATGAAAGTGAGCAAGAACAGACCAGAGAAAACATTTATTATCATTGTTCTTAATATTAACAACTGCCTTCTTTCGTTTTATTTCTTTTGGTAATTCAATATAAGAAGAAGCTTTAAGAGGGTTTGATTTTAGAATGTGTATATCTAAAAAGATGATTTTTTAATATTGAATCCACTTCCTACCACTGTATTATCAACATCCTCCTCTTGTCTTGATAGTTCTTCATAAACCCCACTATTCAAAAAATCTTGAAATGATGTTATAAAATGAAGACCTGTTCTCATATAAGGAGTATGTTCTTCATCTTGTCTTTTCATATTCATTTTCACTCCCATATAAAACTTTAAAGTTTTCATTTCTTTTAATGTCTTTTTAATAAATTTTTCAACATCGGGTTTCACTATTTCAATTGATTCAGCTATTGATGATGGACCGGGTTCTCCAAATTGAAAAATCCTTATTTTTATATGCCCTTTAAATGCCCCATCAGTGTTTTTAATATAATAGTCTCCCTTTACTTTAAACTCATTTTTCTTGTGTTTTTGTGATTGAAGATGTTGATTATAACTACTCTTCAAAACATCCTTTGAACAGATATCACAATGTTTTCTTTCCAACTCAAGAGGAGATATTTGATGAAATAGATTAAATGTGTGTTTGTTGGTTCGGAGGTGTTTTCTATAATGTTTATATTCGTGATTACAAACATCGCAGTACGTTGTATTCACCATATTTATAGAATAAAACTTTGCTTAAACTAAAATTTTCTTGATGAAAATTTCGTTTAATTTATAGGTGAATCTGTGCTTAAAAACATTTTATCCTCCAACTTTTTCACTTAATAAATACAATGTTTCAAGACACAAAAGACAAGTTTCAATCAATCCCTTCATCTGTTAAAGATACTGAGAAATATGTCAAGGATGTAAAATTGAACAAAGATAAATATAACAACTATTGGATAAAAACTATTATGGCAAATAATATGAGTTCTTCAATTTCCTTCAGTCGAAGGGCTTTTAGTATACCTGGTAGAACATCAATTAAAGTATCTCTAACAAAAGTTTCTCCTCTCCTTCTAGTAATATATTCAAAACTAGAAAAAGCAATGAAACAAGAAAAAGTATCAAAGAACAAAAACCTTATGGATGAAGCTTTAGAAAGAAAAGATAAGACCATCTGTAATATGCAAGGAGAAATTTGTATTTTTTTCAACAACCTTAAAGATGTAAATCCTGATGAAATAAAGGATGTTAATATATCAGGTGAAATGACATTTCATTCAATAGTCGTTAACGATAATTTTAAAATTACCTTTAATATAAAAAATGTTGTCGTTGAATCTGATAATGAAAAAAAGTATATCGATATCGATGGTAATATACAACTGAAAGTATAGATGAATTTCAGTTTAAGTAAAGTTTTACTTTATAAATATGCTAGACTTTCCTGATTCTCCATATGACAAATTTGAGAATTGTCCTGCGTGTGAAAGACAGGGATTAAACACAGAGTCAAAAGCCTATAAACAATGTATATTCTGTGATTATCTTCTAATTAATGATAATAAAAAATATAAAAAGGAAAATAATTCTTTTAGATTTACACCAAAAATGAATTACTTTACAAGATTGATTAGAGAAATGAATGTAAAGTATGAGGATGATAACACACCTTTCCTTACAAGGGAAGAAACTGAACGTATAAGAGAAATGTTCAAAGGATTGTTGTTGTATATTATTCATGGATGTAATTTTCAGGGAAATATCAACACAAGATATTGTATAAATAAAATAATGGATTATCTTGAAATTAAACCTGAACTTAGGATAAAATATAGAGTTTCTAAAAAAGCCAATAATAAATTAAATAACCTGTTTTTCAAATATATAAATGAATGATTTTTTACCTATTTGGGAAAATAAGATAAAATTTAACAACCATAAAAATCTCCCAAATTCATTAAGATGTCTCATAGTTGGTTCAAGTGGATGTGGAAAAACCTGCTTACTTTTAAAAATGCTCCTCACTCCCAACTTTTTAGATTATGACAATTTAATAATTTTCACAAAGTCGAGTTTTCAACCAGAGTATCAACTACTCTCACAAGGTTTTAATGCTGGTCTTCAAAAGAAGATATAATCGGTTTATTTAAACGTCAAAAAAACCTAAATGATTATAACATTGAAGATATAATTCAACTATTTTGTGATACACAGAGATGTAAAAAGAAATCAAATCTTATAACTTGTATTCTTAGTGATAATACGGATGATATACCGTCTCCCCAAGATTTGGATAAATCAAAAAGAACCTCGTTATCTTTGATGATTGTGTTAATGAGAGAAACCAAACGGTAATGGACAGCTACTACACAAGAGGGAGACATTCTTCTTGTAATTGTATTTATCTTAGTCAATCGTACTTTCAACTTCCTCGTCGTTCCATCAGAAACAATGCTAATACTTTTATTTTATTCAAGTTAAATTCAATAGATATCAATAATTTTTGGAGAGATAATTGTTCTACATTATGTAGTAAAAAGAAATTTGAGGATTACATGAAGCACACGACTGAAAAATATAAATATATTGTTATGAAACAAGATGAGATATTAAGGGATATATTTTTTGTTTTATAAACAATTACATATATAAATGACAACTATTATTATAAATCTTGTGGGTAAATCTGCTTCTGGAAAAAAACTTTCATAAATCAAGGTTCTTGTGTAGTACAAATGAGAATATTGTAAATTTACTTAAAAAACACCCCGTGATACGCATTGTATCAACAACAACTAGAGCAATAAGACCTGGAGAAATAAAAGGTGAAGATTATCACTATATTTCAGTGGAGGAACATATGCGATTGAGGAATGAAGGACAAATATTTGAGGAGGTTTCTCTTGGTACAACAAAATATTCACATTGTAAGAGTGAGTTAAGGAAACTAAAATCTGGTGGTGTTGGGATATTAGAAACTAATCCAGAAGGAACGAGACAAATTATTAAATATCTGAGCGGGGTGAAGATTTTATCATTCGGTTTTGATGTTGATGAAGAAACTCAACGCAAACGTATGAAAAGCAGAGATGCAAGGATTAGTGAAGAAGAAATTACAACTCGCATTAATGTTAATAAAGAATTTGATGAAATATTTAAAGAAAAGGATTTATTTGAACACATCTACTTGAATGATGAAGAAAAGGAAAATTTCCCTGTTAATCTTTACAATTCATTAAATGATATTTTACAATAAATAAATGGATACAAAAGAAAGAGCAAGAAGATTTAAGGAACATCAAGAGTTGCTTTCAAAAGTTGTAAAACAACAGGAAGACATAAAGAAGAAACGCAGACAGAAACTAACGGGCGAAGAAGTATTTGAAAGAAAACAAGAGAAATTTTTTAAACCACTTTTAAAAACTTCCCAAGAAAAAAATGAAAGATGTTTCCACAGTTCCCACAGTAGAATATACTCCCAGAAAGCTCCAAATGTTAAAAGATTTCAGTCAAATGACGGAGGAAGAATTAGAGCATATTGGAGAATTAGAATATGATGAAGGTTTATTTCAACAACTGGAAGAGATTAATCAACCCCCTGATTATATTGTGAATGCTGTTCAAAACAATGAATATTCAGCGGATTCAAAAACCAAAGCAGGACTCATTCCAACAGAACAACCAGCAATATTTCATCTTGTTCAAGAAAAGGTATTGATATTTAATGATGAATTAAGGTTTTTAAGTTCTGCTCAACCCCCTGTTAAACTAACTCCGAGATTAATGTTTCTTCTCACAAAAGATGGAAGACAAGGTTCAACTGTGAGGGATGAATCAAAGTATATTGATAAACCATTGGATATGGAAAATAATGATGATAGAGTATATATTGATTTGCTGAACACTCTAAATTATAAGGTTATTCTTTCTGGTAAAAGTAGGAAGAATGAGAAGGAGAAACACATTATTCAGGCTTTAAGTATCCTTGGTTCAGGTATTAGTTTTCTTCCAAATGACCCATCGCAATTAGTTAATAGACTGTTATTGTTGTTAGGCAGTAAGAAGGCTGGAAATAACAATTGTTTTAATGAAGCATCAGCCATTTTAGACCAGTTGATGAACATGAAAATAATTAATAAATCTCAATATAAAGACATTTTATCTCATATTAAATAAGATGAGAAGCACAATCCTGAGTTTTAATTTCACAACAAGCGACCACACATCTTCATTCCCATACCCACTACAACTTGACACAACAAAAGAATATGAGGCATCTTTATTGTCCATGGAAACTTATAATACCTTATTTAATATAACCGAGAAAAATGACAAGTTTAGTTATAATCCGGGAAGTGGATACAAAACGATAACAGTCTCACCGAGCATACGAGATTTCTCAAATATCTTCCGAAATTTCTCGTCTTCTGAAAGAACAGGGTGATGAACCAAAAAATATTGTTATAAACATTCAAAAACATACTTCAAAATCAACGATTAAAGTTAAAAATAACTACAAGGTTGATTTCACAATTGATAATTCATTTAGAGAGTTATTAGGTTTCTCCTCAAAAAGATTGAAACTAATGGGACGTTTTACAGTGATAATGTCATTCAAATATCCTCAGGAATAAATTCGGTGTTAATTCACTGTGATTTGATTGATGGTGCTTATAATGATGGAAAAAAAACAAATACAATATTTTCATTCAGCGCATACTCAACCCCAATTGGTTATAAATTCAATATGGAACCTAAAAATTTGGTTTATCTACCTGTGTCAGGAAAAACCATACACAGAGTAAATTTTAGGATAACCGACCAAGATAATCGTGTGATTTCTTTTAATGGAGAAGTTATATCCATCAGAATTCACCTACGTGAAGTTTTTCAATAAATAAATACGATGGTTATTGTGAGGAAACACGAGTTGGGAAAATATAAAATAATTACAGGGGATGGGATGTTCCTTTCCCCGTACTACAAGGGTGAAGGTATGTATCTTGGTAGAGGATACTATAAACCTAAGAGACAAAGGGGTGTCGGACATCAATTTAGAGGAGATGGGATAATTGATACTCTCATGGGTATTGGTTCAACTATTCTTAAACATAAAGACCTAATTGGTTCAACTGCTTCTGCTGTGGGAAATGTAGCAGGTGCTGTAAAGAGTATAAAAGATGCTCAGAAGGAATCTCATAAATTACAAGCAATAAAAGAAATTAAGAAAGGTAAAACTCAGTTGTCCCCCCAAGAACGACAGAAAATAATTCAAATACTTGGAACAGGGTTTCAAAAGTTTTAACATCTTTTTTCCTAAATAAATACAAGTATGGAAGCAATTGATAGTATCTATGATTTGTATGATACTATTATTATCTCAAACTCCACTAAAAAAGAAGATTACTTCAAGGTAAATGCAATAACTGGAACAGACTGGAATACAAATGGTACAAAAAGTTTTGAAATAAATAATCAACAAACCTATTTGAATCTCTCCGAAAGTTTCTTGTTGTGTAAATTTAAATTCACTAAGGCTGGGAATAACACAAACGCTACACTTGTAAATGATTTCTTCTGGAAAATGTTTGATAGTGTGCGATTGTATATTGGAACACAAGAAGTTGAAGCGGTTGATTATGTCTCTGCTGTATCTGAAATGATGAAATTTACACTCTATACATTCAGTGATAGAATGGGAAAGGGGTCTGTCGAAGGTTTTATTCCTGATATGTCAACGGGAACAAACACAGACCCTGGATATATTCAAAGGAAAGGAATGTATAATGATGATACAAAAGCAGAAAATAGTTTTACTGTGGCAGTTCCTCTTAAAGGTATATTTGGATTTTGTGATTATGATAAAGTTCTGTATGGTCTTAAAATTAGATTTCAACTACAAAGGAATGATAATGAAAATAGATTGCTTTTTGGTGTTGGTAGTGCTTTTGGTGAACAGAATAAATTTGTAATTGAGGAGATGAGTTGGTATATCAGTGAATATACTCCTAATCTTAAAACAGAAGAGATGTTGAATCGAAGACTTAACTCAAAGAAACCACTCAGTGTATCATACCTCAAAAGAAGATGTCAACACGTTAAACTCAATCAAACTACTTACACGTGGAATTTGGGTGTTCTGGAAGGAAAGCCACGATATCTGTGGATGATTTTTAAAAAGCCAGATGGTGATACTGCGACTGATAATAATAATGCATTGAGTGATAATGCTAAGGTGAAACAACTTCGCGTTTCTCTAGATGGAACATTTTATCCACGAGATAGATTGGAAATTAATTGGGAAAAAAATGATTTTGCTGAAGCATACAAGTCTTACCAAAAGGTGTGTGAAAGTAATGGAAATAAAGAACCTATTTTGGATATGACAGCATTTAAAAGTTTGTATACAATCTATGCATTTGACCTGAGCGCTCAAAAGGAAACTATAAAGTCTAATCGAGTGGATACTTCCCTATACATTGAAAGAGGAGAGAGTGAAGAAGTTGATACATATTGTTTGCTTTTGGAAGAAACAGAATTGCAGATTAATACAGATAATGGTGTGATGATTAGTCTCACATAATTTTTTGTTAAATCAATGAGTGGTAAAGTACCAACTGGGGTATATGTTAATCAAATCAATCTTCATAAACTATCATCTTGTGTTCAAAATCAAAAGCCTTGTACGATTAACGTTAATACAATTCAGAGAAAAGGAGCAGTAAGAATTGATGTTTTGCTCACAAGAGAACAGGTTAAAATCTTGAATGACACTGGCTCACTTAAAATTAAAATGACAAAACCAATGTTGAAAAAATATTCAATAAGAGAGACGAGTGGAGGATTTCTCCCATTTCTAATTCCTTTATTTGCTGGTTTAAGTGCGGTTGGAGCATTGACGGGTGGTATTTCAACAGCGGTCAAAACTGCCAACGAAAGGAAGGCTCAACTCCAGGCTCAAAAAGAATTGGAAAGACATAACAAAGAGTTGGAGAAACAAATTAGTGGAAGTGGTGTAATTGTAGATTTTGCTGAAAAACTTGAAGGTCTGCCTGATAAAGCGAGATTGTTAGTTGGAGATATGCTTTCTTCTATAGCACAAGCAGGTGTAAAATTAACGAAAAGAGGTAATGGATTATATCTTTCTAATAAATAAATGAGCATTGATGAGTGGTTGAAAGAATTTGGAAAGAATACAACATCAAATTTACAACTTGCCAAATATTGTAAGAAATTAAAAATTCATAATGTGGTTATTTGTATGAGAGATGAATTAACAAATGTGCCGAAACATACAAAGAATATTATTATGAACTTAGAAGATAATAATGGGAACGGTTCTCATTGGGTTTGTATTTTTAATAATCAAGACAAATATTATTTTGATAGTTTTGGTCTTCCACCACCTGTTGAAGTCATAAAATTCTTACAGAATGGTGTTTATCAAACATTTCAAGTCCAAGAATTAAATTCCAAGTGTTGTGGTCAATTATGTCTATATGTGTTATTTCAACTCAACAAAAATAAAAAATTTTATGATATTATTTTTAATCTAATATAAATGACTTATGTTGGTAAAGATGGTTCTATCTTTGGTGTATCTCAAGAACTGGATATTGATTTATCAAATTATTATACAAAGGCACAGGCTGAACGACATAAATATAATATAAACAAAAATATTAACATGAAAAATGCTTATAAATTAAAAAATTATCCAAGCCCGACTGACGCGAATGACTTGGTGAGATTAAACGATTTATCACAATATATATACTTAAATAAAACGGCTGTGTATTCCAAAGATACAGAAGTGTTGATATTATCTCCAGGTCATACAGAATTCACAGTTCGAATTAAAATAAATTTTTATAAAGAAGGGCGTATCGTTTGTATGAGAATAGAACAATGGGGGTATGATATGAATGATTTAGGGTATAATTGGTCATTTAAAATTAACCTCGAAGACCTGGAACAATTAAATCAGTCTCGTAAGGAAGAATATTATGCACTTGGTATCGAGAATGAGTTTTGTGGAGCCACGATTAGTAAACAACAAATAAAAGAATTTAATAAGGGTAAATATAATAATGGTTTTGCCCTTGTTTATCTCATGAAAACAGAAAAAACAGGATTATATATAATAAGTAAGGAAATACAAAATGATTTAACTATGGGAAGATGGGGAGGTGTTTCGTGCCATAATATTATTCTAACATATATTTCTAATACATAAATGACAGCAAGAAGGCTTCAAGAAAATTATCATTTCTGTGTCCAAGCATACCTTCAAGAAAAGGGTATTCGGTATTTTAATAAATATGTTCTACAACATAAGAATGAGGTATTTTCAATAAAAGATTGGCATTATGCTGATGTTGATAAACCGACAACTTTAGATTTAATTAGAATGTTAAATAATGAAAAAATTATAAGGTTAAGAAAAGGTAAGGCTCTTTTAGAAATTCAAAAGAAATTTTATTGGTTTCCTGTTGTAAAAAAAATTTTGGATACAGGAATAACAAGAAATCCTGATGAATATATGTATAATATTCTATGGGGTGTAAACGATTCAAGGATAGTAAGGGATGAGGAAGGAGTTGAAGAAGAGAGGGAAGAGGAGGAAAAGGAGAAGGAGGAGAGGGAGAAGAAAGAGAAGGAGGAAAGAGAGAATAGAGAGAGGGAGGAAAGAGAGAAGAGAGAGAGGGAGAAGAAAGAGAAGGAGGAAAAGGAGAAGAGAGAGAGGGAGGAAAGAGAGAGAATGAATAAATATCAAAATATGGAAACCAGTGAGATTCAAAAGGATTGGTGGTATTACAGAAAATAACTCAACCCACCGAGGAGGAAAACAAAGAATTGACAAGTCTATTTGCAATATTTTCTTCAAGACTATTGACATCGTCAAGCTATTCATTTTAATTCAAGTTTTTTCTTAAATAAATGGAGGAGAGAGTGAAGGCATTTCTAAGGATTCTTTATGTTTTAAAAATTAAGATTCAAATGTGCATGTTGGAAACTAAAAAGGTTTTTGCACTCTGCAGGAATTTTTCTCATAAATAAATGAGTTATTGTCTCAAATGTAAAAAGAAAACTAATACTAAAAATATTTCATATATTAAAAGTAAAAATAACAGGGTTATACAAAAAGGTATATGTTCGGTGTGTGGTTCAAAAAAAAATCAATTTATCTCCAAACACAAACTCAGAGTAGATATACAAAAGTTTTTATCAGGAAGTAAATTTACAACTACTGGAATACCAGGGGAATTACATCTTCCAGGGTATTCTTTCTGTGGTCCAGGCACAAACTTGGATAAAAGATTAGATGAGGCAGACAATCCTAAATCCTGGAGTAAACCAATCAATAGAGTTGATGAAGTGTGCATGAGACACGATATTGATTATGGGAATACAACAACGTTGGAAGAAAAGCATGAAGCCGATAGAGAAATGTTGTATAATTTGTCTCTGATACAAAATCCAACCTTGAGAGAAAAAGTTGATAGGTTCATCGTGAAGAAGATGATTAGTGCTAAATTGAAACTTGGACTTGGAAATTCAAAAAACTTATAGGCTCTAATGATGCCATTAAGACTAAAGAGCAATTAGCTGATGAATTACATAAACCAATATTCACAAAGTTTCAGAGAAGGAAAGTTTATTCCAAGGAAGTTGATTATATCTGGTCTGCTGATTTGATTGAACTCAATAATGATAAGGGGTACAAGTATGCTTTAACCGTTATTGATTTGAGGAGTAGATATGCGTGGGTTGTCCCTTTAAAAAACAAAACAGGTAATACTCTTATGTTAGCTTTTCAACAGATATTTAATAAAAGTAAGAGAAAACCTAAAAAATTGTGGACTGATGAGGGTAGAGAGTTTTATAACAAGACATTTATGAATTTTCTAAAAAATAACAGTATTACATTATACAGTACCTTTAATGAAGGGAAGGCAGTTGTTGTTGAACGTTTTAATCGTACCTTAAAAGAGAGACTATATAAAAAATTCACACAACTCGGTTCACAACAATGGTCATCTTTTATTCAGGATATTGTGGATAAGTATAATGACACGATTCACACGTCAACGAATATGAAGCCATCAGAAACATTTACAAAATTAAAATATGAAAAAGAGATTAATGTCAGAAAACCTAAGTTCAAAGTTGGTGATATCGTAAGAATATATAGGTGGAAATCTCATTTTGAAAAGGGTTTTACTGAACGATGGACGAAAGAACTTTTTAAAATTGTTGATGTAATAGATACAGTTCCTTGGACTTATAAAATATATGATTTGGAAGGGGAAGAGATTTTAGGTTCATTTTATTCACAGGAATTACAAAAGACAAAACTAAGCAGATAATACACCTTTGTGGACACTCGAGGGCCAAGTCCGAGGTGTATAACAGTATATAATGTGTGTCAAGGGGTGGACGTTCTTACATCTGTGAACCCCAAACACAGAATCCTCAACTGAATAGTCAAGGCTTAACTTTTGTTTGTGTGTGTGTGTGTGTGTGCAATGGGAGCAATAGGTTGGCGCTTCACTCCCTCCTACTATACACCGTTGTGGACACTCGAGGGCCAAGTCCGAGGTGTATAACAGTATATAATGTGTGTCAAGTGGTGGACATTCTTACATCTGTGAACCCCAAACACAGAATCCTCAACTGAATAGTCAAGGCTTAACTTTTGTTTGTGTGTGTGTGTGTGTGTGTCCCAACGCTCACATTCAAAATCTCAACCCCAACCCTCACATTCAAAATCTCAACCCCAACTCAATCCTCACCCAACACAGTCTTTTTCAAAATGAGATTTCCCACCTATATATATATATATATATATATATATATATATATATATATATATATATATATATATATATATATATATATATATATATATATATATATATATATATATTTATATATATATATATATATTTTACGTTTTTTTTTTTTTTCTCTTCTTCCAATTCTGTCTTTTAAGGCTTTCAGGTTTGATGACATAGAAAGAGGGAGTAAGAACTTTCTTGATAGGTTTAAATCCCAAAGAGTGGTAGCATTTCAAGTCTTCAAAATAACCCCAACTTTCCAAGTCTCCAAGGTAGTTATTTAAACCATCAAGGCAGAACTCATTTACTGATTTTTTCAAAATTTGTGAGTCTCCAAGGTAGTTCCCATATTTAGAACCATCTTGGCAGAACCCTTTTCCTGAGTCTCCAAGGTAGTTATTTAAACCATCAAGGCAGAACTCATTTACTGATTTTTTCAAAATTTGTGAGTCTCCAAGGTAAAACTTGTATTCTGGCTCATCAACGTATAACTTGTTCAGTGGGTATTGTCTTGATAACTCACAATGAGTACTATTGCTGTAAAACTCTTTTTCAGGATTTTGCTGGTCTCCAAGGTATAACTCATTGGTTGGGTCATCAAGGACGAACTCGTTCTGTGGGTCTTGGTCGCTCATAAGGTCTTCAACCAAGCCAACAATTTCCCCCCAAGTTGTAGCAAAAGCAGTATTTTCATTTCGTATTTCAAACACAATTTCCTGTGAGAGAAAATAATAATGTATTAATTAAGTTATTTAATTATTAAATGAGTATGCTTCAATCAAAGTTTGAAAATAGGAAAATAAAAATCTTACCTCAACAGATAAGAGGTTTGAATCCAGTTCATCAACTTGAAGGTTTAGTTCCATACAAGACAGAGAGTTCCAAGGAACACCAAAGTCATCCCACTCAAGGTCTTGGTCGCTCATAAGGTCTTCAACCAAGCCAACAATTTCCCCCAAGTTGTAGCAAAAGCAGTATTTTCATTTTGTATTTCAGATACAATTTCCTGTGAGAGAAAATAATAATGTATTAATTAAGTTATTTAATTATTAAATGAGTATGCTTCAATCAAAGTTTGAAAATAGGAAAATAAAAATCTTACCTCAACAGATAAGAGGTTTGAATCCAGTTCATCAACTTGAAGGTTTAGTTCCATACAAGACAGAGAGTTCCAAGGAACACCAAAGTCATCCCACTCAAGGTCTTGGTCGCTCATAAGGTCTTCAACCAAGCCAACAATTTCCTCCCAAGTTGTAGCAAAAGCAGTATTTTCATTTTGTATTTCAGATACAATTTCCTGTGAGAGAAAATAATAATGTATTAATTAAGTTATTTAATTATTAAATGAGTATGCTTCAATCAAAGTTTGAAAATAGGAAAATAAAAATCTTACCTCAACAGATAAGAGGTTTGAATCCAGTTCATCAACTTGAAGGTTTAGTTCCATACAAGACAGAGAGTTCCAAGGAACACCAAAGTCATCCCACTCAAGGTCTTGGTCGCTCATAAGGTCTTCAACTAAGCCAACAATTTCCTCCCAAGTTGTAGCAAAAGCAGTATTTTCATTTTGTATTTCAGATACAATTTCCTGTGAGAGAAAATAATAATGTATTAATTAAGTTATTTAATTATTAAATGAGTATGCTTCAATCAAAGTTTGAAAATAGGAAAATAAAAATCTTACCTCAACAGATAAGAGGTTTGAATCCAGTTCATCAACTTGAAGGTTTAGTTCCATACAAGACAGAGAGTTCGAGACAAGCACACAGCACACCATTGCCAGCAAAAACAAATGTTTAAAATGGAGCC
This sequence comes from Eptatretus burgeri, assembly GCF_056783735.1. Taxonomy (NCBI): domain Eukaryota; kingdom Metazoa; phylum Chordata; class Myxini; order Myxiniformes; family Myxinidae; genus Eptatretus; species Eptatretus burgeri. Next base: position 41,517,462 of record NC_140971.1, on the reverse strand, counting down.
TGGGTTTGAAGCTTTTATAGAGAAAGACTGGTGGGTGTGGTTTCCTTTGGAAATTCCCTGGGCAAGCCTAGGCAAGCCTTCATTGGGAAATTTTTCAAAACCATAACATCCTGTAATTTTCTAGTGATTTCTT
>NC_140971.1:41499829-41512329 GCF_056783735.1 Eptatretus burgeri | reverse complement strand
CTAACATAAGAGTATTACCTGTTTTGTTTTTTAAAGGGACAACCCACGCATATCTACTCCTCAAATCAATAACGGTTAAAGCATACTTGTACCCCTTATCATTATTGAGTTCAATCAAATCAGCAGACCAGATATAATCAACTTCCTTGGAATAAACTTTCCTTCTCTGAAACTTTGTGAATATTGGTTTATGTAATTCATCAGCTAATTGCTCTTTAGTCTTAATGGCATCATTAGAGCCTATAAGTTTTTGAATTTCCAAGTCCAAGTTTCAATTTAGCACTAATCATCTTCTTCACGATGAACCTATCAACTTTTTCTCTCAAGGTTGGATTTTGTATCAGAGACAAATTATACAACATTTCTCTATCGGCTTCATGCTTTTCTTCCAACGTTGTTGTATTCCCATAATCAATATCGTGTCTCATGCACACTTCATCAACTCTATTGATTGGTTTACTCCAGGATTTAGGATTGTCTGCCTCATCTAATCTTTTATTCAAGTTTGTGCCTGGACCACAGAAAGAATACCCTGGAAGATGTAATTCCCCTGGTATTCCAGTAGTTGTAAATTTACTTCCTGATAAAAACTTTTGTATATCTACTCTGAGTTTGTGTTTGGAGATAAATTGATTTTTTTTTTGAACCACACACCGAACATATACCTTTTTGTATAACCCTGTTATTTTTACTTTTAATATATGAAATATTTTTAGTATTAGTTTTCTTTTTACATTTGAGACAATAACTCATTTATTTATGAGAAAAATTCCTGCAGAGTGCAAAAACCTTTTTAGTTTCCAACATGCACATTTGAATCTTAATTTTTAAAACATAAAGAATCCTTAGAAATGCCTTCACTCTCTCCTCCATTTATTTAAGAAAAAACTTGAATTAAAATGAATAGCTTGACGATGTCAATAGTCTTGAAGAAAATATTGCAAATAGACTTGTCAATTCTTTGTTTTCCTCCTCGGTGGGTTGAGTTATTTTCTGTAATACCACCAATCTTTTTTGAATCTCACTGGTTTCCATATTTTGATATTTATTCATTCTCTCTCTTTCCTCCCTCTCTCTCTTCTCCTTTTCCTCCTTCTCTTTCTTCTCCCTCTCTCTCTCTTCTCTCTTTCCTCCCTCTCTCTATTCTCTCTTTCCTCCTTCTCTCTCTTCTCCTTTTCCTCCTTCTCTTTCTTCTCCCTCTCCTCCTTCTCCTTTTCCTCCTCTTCCCTCTCTTCTTCAACTCCTTCCTCATCCCTTACTATCCTTGAATCGTTTACACCCCATAGAATATTATACATATATTCATCAGGATTTCTTGTTATTCCTGTATCCAAAATAATTTTTTTACAACAGGAAACCAATAAAATTTCTTTTGAATTTCTAAAAGAGCCTTACCTTTTCTTAACCTTATAATTTTTTCATTATTTAACATTCTAATTAAATCTAAAGTTGTCGGTTTATCAACATCAGCATAATGCCAATCTTTTATTGAAAATACCTCATTCTTATGTTGTAGAACATATTTATTAAAATACCGAATACCCTTTTCTTGAAGGTATGCTTGGACACAGAAATGATAATTTTCTTGAAGCCTTCTTGCTGTCATTTATGTATTAGAAATATATGTTAGAATAATATTATGGCACGAAACACCTCCCCATCTTCCCATAGTTAAATCATTTTGTATTTCCTTACTTATTATATATAATCCTGTTTTTTCTGTTTTCATGAGATAAACAAGGGCAAAACCATTATTATATTTACCCTTATTAAATTCTTTTATTTGTTGTTTACTAATCGTGGCTCCACAAAACTCATTCTCGATACCAAGTGCATAATATTCTTCCTTACGAGACTGATTTAATTGTTCCAGGTCTTCGAGGTTAATTTTAAATGACCAATTATACCCTAAATCATTCATATCATACCCCCATTGTTCTATTCTCATACAAACGATATGCCCTTCTTTATAAAAATTTATTTTAATTCGAACTGTGAATTCTGTATGACCTGGAGATAATATCAACACTTCTGTATCTTTGGAATACACAGCCGTTTTATTTAAGTATATATATTGTGATAAATCGTTTAATCTCACCAAGTCATTCGCGTCAGTCGGGCTTGGATAATTTTTTAATTTATAAGCATTTTTCATGTTAATATTTTTGTTTATATTATATTTATGTCGTTCAGCCTGTGCCTTTGTATAATAATTTGATAAATCAATATCCAGTTCTTGAGATACACCAAAGATAGAACCATCTTTACCAACATAAGTCATTTATATTAGATTAAAAATAATATCATAAAATTTTTTATTTTTGTTGAGTTGAAATAACACATATAGACATAATTGACCACAACACTTGGAATTTAATTCTTGGACTTGAAATGTTTGATAAACACCATTCTGTAAGAATTTTATGACTTCAACAGGTGGTGGAAGACCAAAACTATCAAAATAATATTTGTCTTGATTATTAAAAATACAAACCCAATGAGAACCGTTCCCATTATTATCTTCTAAGTTCATAATAATATTCTTTGTATGTTTCGGCACATTTGTTAATTCATCTCTCATACAAATAACCACATTATGAATTTTTAATTTCTTACAATATTTGGCAAGTTGTAAATTTGATGTTGTATTCTTTCCAAATTCTTTCAACCACTCATCAATGCTCATTTATTTATTAGAAAGATATAATCCATTACCTCTTTTCGTTAATTTTACACCTGCTTGTGCTATAGAAGAAAGCATATCTCCAACTAACAATCTCGCTTTATCAGGCAGACCTTCAAGTTTTTCAGCAAAATCTACAATTACACCACTTCCACTAATTTGTTTCTCCAACTCTTTGTTATGTCTTTCCAATTCTTTTGAGCCTGGAGTTGAGCCTTCCTTTCGTTGGCAGTTTTGACCGCTGTTGAAATACCACCCGTCAATGCTCCAACCGCACTTAAACCAGCAAATAAAGGAATTAGAAATGGGAGAAATCCTCCACTCGTCTCTCTTATTGAATATTTTTTCAACATTGGTTTTGTCATTTTAATTTTAAGTGAGCCAGTGTCATTCAAGATTTTAACCTGTTCTCTTGTGAGCAAAACATCAATTCTTACTGCTCCTTTTCTCTGAATTGTATTAACGTTAATCGTACAAGGCTTTTGATTTTGAACACAAGATGATAGTTTATGAAGATTGATTTGATTAACATATACCCCAGTTGGTACTTTACCACTCATTGATTTAACAAAAAATTATGTGAGACTAATCATCACACCATTATCTGTATTAATCTGCAATTCTGTTTCTTCCAAAAGCAAACAATATGTATCAACTTCTTCACTCTCTCCTCTTTCAATGTATAGGGAAGTATCCACTCGATTAGACTTTATAGTTTCCTTTTGAGCGCTCAGGTCAAACGCATAGATTGTATACAAACTTTTAAATGCTGTCATATCCAAAATAGGTTCTTTATTTCCATTACTTTCACACACCTTTTGGTAAGACTTGTATGCTTCAGCAAAATCATTTTTTTCCCAATTAATTTCCAATCTATCTCGTGGATAAAATGTTCCATCTAGAGAAACGCGAAGTTGTTTCACCTTAGCATTATCACTCAATGCATTATTCTTATCAGTCGCAGTATCACCATCTGGCTTTTTAAAAATCATCCACAGATATCGTGGCTTTCCTTCCAGAACACCCAAATTCCACGTGTAAGTAGTTTGATTGAGTTTAACGTGTTGACATCTTCTTTTGAGGTATGATACACTGAGTGGTTTCTTTGAGTTAAGTCTTCGATTCAACATCTCTTCTGTTTTAAGATTAGGAGTATATTCACTGATATACCAACTCATCTCCTCAATTACAAATTTATTCTGTTCACCAAAAGCACTACCAACACCAAAAAGCAATCTATTTTCATTATCATTCCTTTGTAGTTGAAATCTAATTTTAAGACCATACAGAACTTTATCATAATCACAAAATCCAAATATACCTTTAAGAGGAACTGCCACAGTAAAACTATTTTCTGCTTTTGTATCATCATTATACATTCCTTTCCTTTGAATATATCCAGGGTCTGTGTTTGTTCCCGTTGACATATCAGGAATAAAACCTTCGACAGACCCCTTTCCCATTCTATCACTGAATGTATAGAGTGTAAATTTCATCATTTCAGATACAGCAGAGACATAATCAACCGCTTCAACTTCTTGTGTTCCAATATACAATCGCACACTATCAAACATTTTCCAGAAGAAATCATTTACAAGTGTAGCGTTTGTGTTATTCCCAGCCTTAGTGAATTTAAATTTACACAACAAGAAACTTTCGGAGAGATTCAAATAGGTTTGTTGATTATTTATTTCAAAACTTTTTGTACCATTTGTATTCCAGTCTGTTCCAGTTATTGCATTTACCTTGAAGTAATCTTCTTTTTTAGTGGAGTTTGAGATAATAATAGTATCATCCAAATCATAGATACTATCAATTGCTTCCATACTTGTATTTATTTAGGAAAAAGATCTTAAAACTTTTGAAACCCTGTTCCAAGTATTTGAATTATTTTCTGTCGTTCTTGGGGGACAACTGAGTTTTACCTTTCTTAATTTCTTTTATTGCTTGTAATTTATGAGATTCCTTCTGAGCATCTTTAATACTCTTTACAGCACCTGCTACATTTCCCACAGCAGAAGCAGTTGAACCAATTAGGTCTTTATGTTTAAGAATAGTTGAACCAATACCCATGAGAGTATCAATTATCCCATCTCCTCTAAATTGATGTCCGACACCCCTTTGTCTCTTAGGTTTATAGTATCCTCTACCAAGATACATACCTTCACCCTTGTAGTACGGGGAAAGGAACATCCCATCCCCTGTAATTATTTTATATTTTCCCAACTCGTGTTTCCTCACAATAACCATCGTATTTATTTATTGGAAAACTTCAGGTAGGTGAATTCTGATGGATATAACTTCTCCATTAAAAGAAATCACACGATTATCTTGGTTGGTTATCCTAAAATTTACTCTGTGTATGGTTTTTCCTGACACTGGTAGATAAACCAAATTTTTAGGTTCCATATTGAATTTATAACCAATTGGGGTTGAGTATGCGCTGAATGAAAATATTGTATTTGTTTTTTTTCCATCATTATAAGCACCATCAATCAAATCACAGTGAATTAACACCGAATTTATTCCTGAGGATATTTGAATGACATTATCACTGTAAAACGTCCCATTAGTTTCAATCTTTTTTGAGGAGAAACCCAAAAACTCTCTAAATGAATTATCAATTGTGAAATCAACCTTGTAGTTATTTTTAACTTTAATCGTTGATTTTGAAGTATGTTTTTGAATGTTTATAACAATATTTTTTGGTTCATCACCCTGTTCTTTCATAAGACGAGCAATTTCGGAAGATATTTGAGAAATCTCGTATGCTCCGGGTGAGACTGTTATCGTTTTGTATCCACTTCCCGGATTATAACTAAACTTGTCATTTTTCTCGGTTATATTAAATAAGGTATTATAAGTTTCCATGGACAATAAAGATGCCTCATATTCTTTTGTTGTGTCAAGTTGTAGTGGGTATGGGAATGAAGATGTGTGGTCGCTTGTTGTGAAATTAAAACTCAGGATTGTGCTTCTCATCTTATTTAATATGAGATAAAATGTCTTTATATTGAGATTTATTAATTATTTTCATGTTCATCAACTGGTCTAAAATGGCTGATGCTTCATTAAAACAATTGTTATTTCCAGCCTTCTTACTGCCTAACAACAATAATAGTCTATTAACTAATTGCGATGGGTCATTTGGAAGAAAACTAATACCTGAACCAAGGATACTTAAAGCCTGAATAATGTGTTTCTCCTTCTCATTCTTCCTACTTTTACCAGAAAGAATAACCTTATAATTTAGAGTGTTCAGCAAATCAATATATACTCTATCATCATTATTTTCCATATCCAATGGTTTATCAATATACTTTGATTCATCCCTCACAGTTGAACCTTGTCTTCCATCTTTTGTGAGAAGAAACATTAATCTCGGAGTTAGTTTAAACAGGGGGTTGAGCAGAACTTAAGAACCTTAATTCATCATTAAATATCAATACCTTTTCTTGAACAAGATGAAATATTGCTGGTTGTTCTGTTGGAATGAGTCCTGCTTTGGTTTTTGAATCCACTGAATATTCATTGTTTTGAACAGCATTCACAATATAATCAGGGGGTTGATTAATCTCTTCCAGTTGTTGAAATAAACCTTCATCATCATATTCTAATTCTCCTAAATGCTCTAATTCTTCCTCCGTCATTTGACTGAAATCTTTTAACATTTGAAGCTTTCTGGGAGTATATTCTACTGTGGGAACTGTGGAAACATCTTTCATTTTTTCTTGGGAAGTTTTTAAAAGTGGTTTAAAAAATTTCTCTTGTTTTCTTTCAAATGCTTCTTCGCCCGTTAGTTTCTGTCTGCGTTTCTTCTTTATGTCTTCCTGTTGTTTTACAACTTTTGAAACCAACTCTTGATGTTCCTTAAATCTTCTTGCTCTTTCTTTTGTATCCATTTATTTATTGTAAAATATCATTTAATGAATTGTAAAGATTAACAGGGAAATTTTCCTTTTCTTCATCATTCAAGTAGATGTGTTCAAATAAATCCTTTTCTTTAAATATTTCATCAAATTCTTTATTAACATTAATGCGAGTTGTAATTTCTTCTTCACTAATCCTTGCATCTCTGCTTTTCATACGTTTGCGTTGAGTTTCTTCATCAACATCAAAACCGAATGATAAAATCTTCACCCCGCTCAGATATTTAATAATTTGTCTCGTTCCTTCTGGATTAGTTTCTAATATCCCAACACCACCAGATTTTAGTTTCCTTAACTCACTCTTACAATGTGAATATTTTGTTGTACCAAGAGAAACCTCCTCAAATATTTGTCCTTCATTCCTCAATCGCATATGTTCCTCCACTGAAATATAGTGATAATCTTCACCTTTTATTTCTCCAGGTCTTATTGCTCTAGTTGTTGTTGATACAATGCGTATCACGGGGTGTTTTTAAGTAAATTTACAATATTCTCATTTGTACTACACAAGAACCTTGATTTATGAAAGTTTTTTCCAGAAGCAGATTTACCCACAAGATTTATAATAATAGTTGTCATTTATATATGTAATTGTTTATAAAACAAAAAATATATCCCTTAATATCTCATCTTGTTTCACAACAATATATTTATATTTTTCAGTCGTGTGCTTCATGTAATCCTCAAATTTCTTTTTACTACATAATGTAGAACAATTATCTCTCCAAAAATTATTGATATCTATTGAATTTAACTTGAATAAAATAAAAGTATTAGCATTGTTTCTGATGGAACGACGAGGAAGTTGAAAGTACGATTGACTAAGATAAATACAATTACAAGAAGAATGTCTCCCTCTTGTGTAGTAGCTGTCCATTACCGTTTGGTTTCTCTCATTAACACAATCATCAAAGATAACGAGGTTCTTTTTTGATTTATCCAAATCTTGGGGAGACGGTATATCATCCGTATTATCACTAAGAATACAAGTTATCGGATTTGATTTCTTTTTACATCTCTGTGTATCACAAAATAGTTGAATTATATCTTCAATGTTATAATCATTTAGGTTTTTTGACGTTTAAATAAACCGATTATATCTTCTTTTTGAAGACCAGCATTAAAACCTTGTGAGAGTAGTTGATACTCTGGTTGAAAACTCGACTTTGTGAAAATTATTAAATTATCATAATCTAAAAAGTTGGGAGTGAGGAGCATTTTTAAAAGTAAGCAGTTTTTTCCACATCCACTTGAACCAACTATGAGACATCTTAATGAATTTGGGAGATTTTTATGGTTGTTAAATTTTATCTTATTTTCCCAAATAGGTAAAAAATCATTCATTTATATATTTGAAAAACAGGTTATTTAATTTATTATTGGCTTTTTTAGAAACTCTATATTTTATCCTAAGTTCAGGTTTAATTTCAAGATAATCCATTATTTTATTTATACAATATCTTGTGTTGATATTTCCCTGAAAATTACATCCATGAATAATATACAACAACAATCCTTTGAACATTTCTCTTATACGTTCAGTTTCTTCCCTTGTAAGGAAAGGTGTGTTATCACCCTCATACTTTACATTCATTTCTCTAATCAATCTTGTAAAGTAATTCATTTTTGGTGTAAATCTAAAAGAATTATTTTCCTTTTTATATTTTTATTATCATTAATTAGAAGATAATCACAGAATATACATTGTTTATAGGCTTTTGACTCTGTGTTTAATCCCCGTCTTTCACACGCAGGACAATTCTCAAATTTGTCATATGGAGAATCAGGAAAGTCTAGCATATTTATAAAGTAAAACTTTACTGAAACTGAAATTCATCTATACTTTCAGTTGTATATTACCATCGATATCGATATACTTTTTTCATTATCAGATTCAACGACAACATTTTTTATATTAAAGGTAATTTTAAAATTATCGTTAACTACTATTGAACGAAATGTCATTTCACCTGATATATTAACATCCTTTATTTCATCAGGATTTACATCTTTAGGGTTGTTGAAAAAAATACAAATTTCTCCTTGCATATTACAGATGGTCTTATCTTTTCTTTCTAAAGCTTCATCCATAAGGTTTTTGTTCTTTGATACTTTTTCTTGTTTCATTGCTTTTTCTAGTTTTGAATATATTACTAGAAGGAGAGGAGAAACTTTTGTTAGAGATACTTTAATTGATGTTCTACCAGGTATACTAAAAGCCCTTCCACTGAAGGAAATTGAAGAACTCATATTATTTACCATAATACTTTTTATCCAATAGTTGTTATATTTATCTTTGTTCAATTTTACATCCTTGACATATTTCTCAGTATCTTTAACAGATGAAGAGATTGATTGAAACTTGTCTTTTGTGTCTTGAAACATTGTATTTATTAAGTGAAAAAGTTGGAGGATAAAATGTTTTTAAGCACAGATTCACCTATAAATTAAACGAAATTTTCATCAAGAAAATTTTAGTTTAAGCAAAGTTTTATTCTATAAATATGGTGAATACAACGTACTGCGATGTTTGTAATCACGAATATAAACATTATAGAAAACACCTCCGAACCAACAAACATACATTTAATCTATTTCATCAAATATCTCCTCTTGAGTTGGAAAGAAAACATTGTGATATCTGTTCAAAGGATGTTTTGAAGAGTAGTTATAATAAACATCTTCAATCACAAAAACACAAGAAAAATGAGTTTAAAGTAAAGGGAGACTATTATATTGAAAACACTGATGGGGCATTTAAAGGGCATATAAAAATAAGGATTTTTCAATTTGGAGAACCCGGTCCATCATCAATAGCTGAATCAATTGAAATAGTGAAACCCGATGTTGAAAAATTTATTAAAAAGACATTAAAAGAAATGAAAACTTTAAAGTTTTATATGGGAGTGAAAATGAATATGAAAAGACAAGATGAAGAACATACTCCTTATATGAGAACAGGTCTTCATTTTATAACATCATTTCAAGATTTTTTGAATAGTGGGGTTTATGAAGAACTATCAAGACAAGAGGAGGATGTTGATAATACAGTGGTAGGAAGTGGATTCAATATTAAAAAAAATCATCTTTTTAGATATACACATTCTAAAATCAAACCCTCTTAAAGCTTCTTCTTATATTGAATTACCAAAAGAAATAAAACTAAAGAAGGCAGTTGTTAATATTAAGAACAATGATAATAAATGTTTTCTCTGGTCTGTTCTTGCTCACTTTCATCCACCAAAATGTAATTCAGAAAGAGTAAAACAATATATGAAATATGAGAATACCTTGGACATTAAAGATTTTAAATTCCCAATGCCACTAACAGATATTCCTAAATTTGAGAAAAAGAATAATCTTTCTATTAATGTATATGGATTAACGGATACAAACAAAGTTCAAATATTAAAAATTTCAAACAACTATAAAAATGAAGAAACACACATTGACCTTTTATATTTTAGTGTTGGAAAGAATTCACATTACACATACATCAATAATTTATCAAGATTAATCTCTTCTCAGGTATTCAGAACAGCAAACAAAATATATCCTTGTAAGCGATGTCTTAATTCATTTCATACAAAAGAACGATTAGAACAACATTCAAAATATTGTAGTAATCATAAATCAGCTGTAATTACAATGCCTAAACCTGGTGAAAAGATTTATTTTGAAGATTATAATAAATCTATCATGCACCCATTTGTGATATACGCTGATTTTGAATGTATCCTTAAAAAGATAAATACTGCTTCTCCTAATCCAAAAGAACCATATACAAATAAATATCAAAAACATATTCCTTGTGGTTTCTGTTATTATATCAAATCATCTGTTGGAGAAAAGTATAACAAACTTGAACATTATCGTGGAAAAAATGCTTCACAAGAGTTTGTAAAACGATTAGAAAAGGATTGTATAAGACTCACTAAATTAATGAAAGAAACAAATGAACCGATGAAATTAACCAAAGAAGAAAAATTAGAATTTAGAATGAACAATATCTGTCATATTTGTGAGGGGGAAATTAAGGAGTCTAAAGTTAGAGACCATTGTCATCTTACTGGTAAATATAGAGGTCCCGCTCATTCCTGTTGTAATCTTAATTATAAATTACCTTCTTTTGTTCCAGTCTTTCTTCACAACAGCGCCAACTATGATACACATCTATTTATAAATGAACTTTCAAAAACACCAGGGAATATTTCTGCTATAACAAACACAAGTCAAAAGTATATTTCATTTTCAAAAATGATATTCACAAAACCTTTAACTCGTATTAGGTTTCTAGATTCTTACAAGTTTATGGGAACACCACTAGCCTACCTCGCATCAAATCTAAGCTCCACGGACTCTTTTCCAAATCTTAATTCATTCTTTCCAAAAGAGGAAATTCTCACTAAAGAAGAAATTCAGATTAAAGAGAGAATTCAAAGTAAAGAGGAAACTCTAATTAATGAAGAAATTCTAACTGAAGATGAAATTCTAATTATAAAGAAAATTCGAACTAAAGAGGAAATTCAGATTAAAGATGAAATTCTGATTAAAGAAGGAATTCTCACGAGAGAGGAAATTCAAACAAGGAATGAAATTCAAAGTAAAGAGAAAATTCTTACAAGTAAGGGAATTTATCCTTATGATTATATGGATTCATTTATGAGATTTAAAGAAACACAACTTCCTTCAAAAGAAAGTTTCTATAATAACCTTTATGAAGAAGAGATAAGTGATAAGGAATATAAACACGCACAAGAAATATGGAAAATATTTAAGATAAAGAACCTTGGAGAATATCATGATTTATATCTAAAAACAGATGTTTTATTGTTAGCTGATGTGTTTGAGGCTTTTAGAACACTCTGTCATAATAAAAATTGTTATGGATTAGACCCTGCCCACTATTTCACAGCTCCTGGTTTAGCTTGGAGTGCAATGTTGAAAATGACAAAACAAGATTTAGATTTAATCAGTGATGTTGATATGCTTTTGATGATTGAGAAGTCCAAGAGAGGTGGAATATCACAAGTATGTTCAAAAAGATATGCGAAAGCAAATAATAAATATCTCCCAAATTATGATAGTGAAAAAGATAGTAATTATTTGATGTATTTTGATGCTAATAATTTGTGTGGATGGGCAATGTCTCAATCTCTGCCTTATGGTAAATTAGAGTGGGTGGAAGAAAAGGATTATGAAAAGGCTTTGATGAATATTGTTATTTCTTCTCAAGAGGAATTGAATGACGAAGAAGAAGGTTATTATTTTGAAGTTGATTTGAGGTACCCGAGTGTTCTTCATAATAAGCATAAAGACCTTCCTTTTGCATGTGAGAAAGAAACCCCAAAGAAAGAATGTTCAGTGATTATCATAAAAGTTTTAATATTAAAGGAAAATCAACAGAAAAGTTATTAACAACATTCTATGATAAAGAGGGATATGTTTTACATCAGAGAAGCTTAAAACAGTTTTTGAGAGAAGGATTGAGAGTAGCTAAAATTCATAGAGTTTTAAAATTTAAACAAAGTCCTTGGGTGAAAAAGTATATTCAATTCAATACAGATATGAGAGCAAATACAAAAGTGAAATTTGAAGGGGACTTTTATAAATTAATGAATAATGCTGTATTTGGAAAGACTATGGAAAATGTTAGAAACAGGCAAAACATTAGATTCGCAACATCTTGGAAAGAAGCTTCGAGATTGATAAATAAACCAAGTTTTGAGAGAGAAGAGGTTTTTTCAGAGAACTTTTCTGCAATTCATATGAAAAAGGAAAGTATTGTAATGGATAAACCAATTTATATTGGAACAGCAGTTCTTGATTTATCAAAGATATTGATGTATGATTATTTGTATAATGACTTAAAGAGAGAGTATGGTGAA
>NC_140971.1:41472329-41492329 GCF_056783735.1 Eptatretus burgeri | reverse complement strand
AAATCATATTGGTTCTTGGCTGGAAGGTCTCTGTGAGGAAAAGCTGTCTATTTCGGAGGAATCCAGATTGGAGTCTCCTGTTATTTAAAGCAAAGTGACACAGCGGGAGTTGCCACGAACCGATTTTTTCACCATTCCTCTTAAAGATCTGATGAAATCTGATCTGAGATAAAAGAAAAGGGATTTCTTTATCAACCCACAAGTTTTTATGAGATGATGTATTCTTGTGGAGAGTTTGTTGCTGGGAATTCCATCTGGTCCAAAGGCTTTGTTGTTGTGAGTTATTTAAATCGCCTTGAACATCTCTTCAAAATTTGGTGGTTCATCAAGTTCTGTTCTGAAGGCCTGCCTAGGAATGTCACTGACGGTTTAAACATTGACGTCTGTGTCTTGATCAAGGAGCTCATGGAAGTGCTTCTTCTTGTACTAAAGGATACTTTGTTCTAGATGAGGATAGCCCCATCATTTGATCTTAAAGGTGTGAAGAAGTTTGAGGATGACCCATCCGTAGAAAGTCTTGATAGCACTGAATGAATTTCTAGTCTCATGTCTCTCAACATATACCCATACAGAACTTGATGAACCATCATATTTCCTTTCCTCTCCTCTACCTGGATGTCACCCAAACCCAGCAACTTACTTTTTGTTTGAAGGTGACAATAGTGTTTGTTTTTTTAAATGATTATGTGTATTTAGTTCATGCATGTAAAATAATGCAGCATTTAGATATGGCATGTAATGTCTGTTCGGGTTATGGTCGAGACTCGAGAGAGTAAATATACTGTGCTAATGTTATCAGAGCAGTCATTCATCACTTTGGTGACTGTAGAGCTGTAATGACCTGTTCTGTAAGCATAAGTTACTCTTTGTTGTATCTGTGTGTAAGATACAAAATAAAACAGCTCTCTTTATTGTATTTTACAATATAAATTGCATTTTTTTTTTAAATTTGCATTTGTTCATTCTGCTCAAATGCTTTGTTGGCTTTGAAACACGCTTTGCCCATTTATTTGTAAGTTGTCCACATATTTTAACAAAAGTTTCAATTTTTATTCCATTATTATTCAGAGAAAGGAATAATATGGACTGCATGGTTATTCATTAAATTCGGAGAATTGCATACCTGAATAATGGAAAACAGACTTCCTTGAGGAGAGTCGGATTCATGTATTGTCAACAGAGTTTTCAATTTCAAAACTGGAAAGGCCAAGCGTGAGATTGGTGCCGATTCTCAGAAGAAGTGGAATGGGATGGATGGGAAGGGAGAGGGGAGACGGATTGGAGTATATGGAGTAGGGACTGGGAGAAAATAATGCGGTTGAGAGGAGTTGGCTCTTATAAATTCCATAGTCTGACTGATTGGGCCTTGCAAATATCAACTTTGTAGAAATACCAAACAGGACACTTTGACATGGGAAAAATAACTTTGCATTTCCAGCAAGCTCTGACACACATCTGACAACACATATAATTTGACTCTGGGTCTTTTGCACCTGAGAAGGGAGAGAAGGTTCTTTCAACCCTCGACTCTGCTCCGCTACTGGACCAGATCAGGAAAAACTGGTGAACGGATCAGGATGTAACAGACAAAAACAGGACACAAAACATGCATGCATGGTGTTGAGAAAAAGGATACAGAAGCAAACTCTCAGGAAGGAAAAACTGGAAACTTGGAAAGAGCTGGACTTGGGGAGGGTTAATGGGGGTAGAAAAGATCATGGTTTTGGATGGAGGATGTTCTGAGATGGTAGTGAACAGCTGTCTTGAACACCTGGAGGGGGGATGAGGTTGAAGAGAATGTGGAAATTCAAGAAAATGTAAAGAGAATGGAAAGATATTGTTGCGGGCCGGGGGGTCGGGTGAGAAACCCACTAGGTGGGGGAAGCTATCTCTGTTCCCACCAGGCTTCCCGGAATTGTAGACGGTCGCACATGGATAATTCCGTGACGCCGCGGGTCGCTTAACTGACCGTGGATGCCAATAACTCAACCACGTGACCTTGGGTCCTCCCGTCTTTGGGTCAATCAGGTTACCTAATTAATCACGTGATTTAATTACCAGGGAACACACCCTCGGTAAGCCTTGTCCGAACCGGATCACTCTACCGGATCGGATGCAGCCGAGTGACACTGCCAAGGACGTACCGGCTAAAAGGAATGGATTATTGGGAATAAAGTCCCGGCTAAACTTGGATTCGGACCATGCTGGATCAATGGAAGAAAAGACAAAAACGAGCAAGGAACATTCCTCATAATAATAATTTATTAACAGTGGGCGAGGAAAGATATGTGGCACAGTGAAGATTTATTGTTGTGTGTAATGCAGGGATAGAAAGAAGCGTGATGCGACAATAAACAGGCAACTTACAAAAGTGGACACAGAGCAGACTTGACGCGAAAATAATAACAATAATAACAATAACGATCTTCTGCGGTCTTACTTAGGTAGACAGGCGCCAGGACACACACATACGCACACACAGAGACACAGAAAACCCGGTGAAGAGGGAGTTTTGCAACCAGGGAGGGGGGGGGGGAGTTGAGGCTAAGATCTCGGTACCTGTGCGCCTGATAGCACGACGTGCCACCAATACGTTTCGGGGAGGGGGGAGCTCCGGGGTGTGGTACCCGACAGTGGGCGCATTGTCTCTGGCCCAAGCCGCACGTGTGGAGACTGTGTTCGTGAAAGAGGAGCTTGAGTGGAGAAGGGGCGGAGTCTAGAGGGTGAGGGTGGAGTAGTAGGCAGGATCAGGTAGGCAGGTGGGGTTGACGTGGTGTGGGCGGAGTCGAGGAGGCGGAGTCGAGGAGCAGGAGACGGGTCATGGTGGTGTCGACGAGGCGAGGCGTGGGCGGAGAAGAAGAGCAGGAAACACAGACCGACCGGGCAAGAGGGACTGCCCCGACCTTTATGGGGCCCGCAGCTCGGGGGGAGGGACCATGCCAAATCCAAATGTCATCACCCGAATCGGGCGCTCCGATTGGTCCCGACCCCTCACGTGGCCCGTCAGCTTGGGCCGGAAACCGCCTCACTTAGTTTCCGGCAAGGCCATCTCAAACAGTGGCAATATTGCGCTCCGAGCCTAGGAGATGACATGAATCGCCCACACCAAAATTGGCACGCGAATCATCCTGCAAAAACCCCCGGGCATCAGATCGAGGGTCCTGCATGCCCGCTCGGGCGTTCGACCAGCGTCGATCAACGCGCTCGTTCCGTGCGCGCCAACGTGGCCCACACTGTACATTCCCTGGCCCGACGCAGCCTCGCTGGCCGCATAGAAGAGAAGACGTACACCATCTGTGGAAAATCCACCACTGCCAGCCAGGACCGAAGGTACATTGCCATGGATAAATCCATGCATGTTTCACGAGCGGCGTACGTGTCTGCTTTCGAGCACATTCCATACAGTGCGCGCGGTTCTGCCATTACACACGTGGCCAGTGTTCGCGTTCACACGACTCTGCTAGCGTGTGCGCGGGGCGAACAACAATATGCGCTGGACACCGAGGCCGAAAAGAAACAAGCCGCTTCTACCCTCACACTCGTATCCTGCCCAACATGGCGTGGAGGAGTCTTTATTGGCCTCTGTATGTGTTTCGTGCAGTGTGGGCGTCGTGCTGGCAGTGTTTCCTATGCCGTGAAAAACACCATTCGTGCAGCCTCTTTAGAGGTATTTATTTGCATGCCTTTCTAATGCAATCGTCAATTCTTCCCAGACCATCGGAAGCTCGAGTCAATAGTCCAGCACCAATGAGCACACCACATGACTTGGCGCTGCAGTTTTCCCACCATGGCGACGCACGCGCTGGCCTCCACGAGGCCCCACCTCACAGTGAAGGCGCACGTGGCTGATTTACCTCAGGAATAATCAGAAAATAAGAAGAATGGGGATGAAATGAAGGAAAAAAATGATTGAAGCAACCCTAGCTATTAGATAATTGCAACGCACTCCCTTTTTGTCCTGCAAAACAAAAGGAAGGGGACTATCGACACGTATAATAATGGAATAACTGTCTTGGGACACTTATCTGTTGTATGCATGTGGTTCTGAGAACCACAACAATATGAACAAATGTGTGTAGGTGAGCAGTGATCATATCTAATATATTGTTATGGGTACATCAGCCAGGTCATGAGTGGCCTTTCTTGGACCCACTTCCGAACATTTGACCCTGAAACTGATGAGCCCCGGATAATTCTGCGACCCAACGGGTTGCTAAGCAACCACGGAAAGGTCTGAGGTGACTAGATCTGGCAGGGTCCCCATGCTCAAATCTCGAGATACCGTACCAATGATCTATCAACACCCCACCTTTGATTATTAATTACGTATGGCTGAGCAGAACCGTAAGTGAGATGTCAGCTCGGCTAGCATAGTGAATCAGTGGGGTAAAAAGACACTAAACAGGTTTGGAAACAACAAGGTTTGTATTGAAAGGCACGTATTTACAGGAGATTGCAGTGTCACATAAAAAACAGTCTTAAACCTTAGCACTCAAAAGAACCCCTTATACAATCAACCTTTTCACTAGCAAGACATAGGTACCTCATATATCTGAGAAAGTAGATAGACAAGTGGGACAGAAAGTGGATAAAGGAGAAGTTGGGGGCACGTTGGCAACCCTTTGCTCCCCTGCACTGACCTGGCTGGCCCACGTGGGTCCCAACGAGGTGTAGATGCAGGTGGGTGAGAGATGCAGGTGGAATGTGCACTGTCATGTGGTATTATGTAGTGCTTAACTCTGAAAAGGACTGTTGTTGGACTCAAGTTGATTCTCCGCAACAGTGTGAGTCAATGAGGTGTATGTGTTGGAAGATGCAAGGGTATATGGTGTGTGTGTGTGTGTGTGGAAGACATGAAAGAAGTCAGTTCCACCACGACTTTGTCAGCGGCCATCCAGCTTGGCGCTTTGAGGAGCGCCTCCCTTCATGCCTTTGCATTCCGCTCGGAGCTCCTTTCCTGCTTGGCACTCTTGGAAGTGCCCTACTTTCCACTTGATGCCTTTGCATTCCATGAGGAGTGCTTTGCTTTCTGCTTGGTGCTTTCTCATTCCACCTGGCGCTCCAGAAGCCCAGTCAACCCAGACAGGTCTCTGTCCCTCAGGATGCAAAATCCCTCAGGATCTGGGCTTGAAACTCAGCCCTGAGCTCTTTTCTGCTCTGTACCATTATTGAACTGCTCTCTTTTCCTAAACTGTACTGCACCCGAAATGCACATGAACTCTCTGCAAACTACTCCATCAGGGTTTTTTATCGGCCTTGGAATATGTCTCCAATTAAGAGCGCTTTTCGGCATCCGACACTGATTGGCTGTTGCGCGCTGGGATCCAGCCACTCTGATTAGTCCTCTGGGAGGGGGGGGGAGGGGCGATTTTGGAACTCTTTGTTTGATTCGCGATGACTGGAATGCTGGGACGACGAAGGATTTACGACAATTGCAACGTTGGAATGGTGATTATTTGGTCCAAATACTGGTGAGGTGAAGTGGTTTGAGAATGTTGTTTGGAAATGAAGCATGAAAATAGAGGTTCGAGTATGGGTGTCTGTAAATTAGGGTTTGGGAATGAGGTTTGAATACAGAGTTGGAGAATGAAGTGTTAAGGGTCTGGGTTTGAGTATAGATGAGATCAAGAGAAAAGGAGATTGGACTCTTTGACTTAGAATCACCATCTCCACCTCTTAGCATTGCTTAGCAAAACATAACAATGAAAACAATCGTTTCATTTTAGAACTTTTGAACTTTATTTTATTTTACGCAGTCATCATCATTTATTGTTTATGGAGGGTGTGCATTGGTAAGTGTTACAGTGCTTATTTAAGTTTTGTCTGTTTGCATATTTTGTCAGACCTCTGCATTCAACACCCTGGTTATAACAAAAGTCCCACCTATAGTTTAACGATCATGACATTCAGAACATTTTTTCTCAATGCATATTTATCCTGTTATAATGACCCACATTGCTGGAAAACCCAGAAATAATGATCACTTTGTCCGAGAAAGTTTAACACAAAAACAAGGCCCGACAATAAGTAAATCATTAAAAATACAGAGGAGATCGCCAAAACGAATTATTAAAAACATCAAAAGAAACCATCATATAATTAATCCCTGCATTTCTGTATTTCTATGGGGGTGAAATATATGGCCCAGAACAAATAAATTTGCACGACCAAAGATGAGACGAATCATAGTGTTGCCAAGCAACACATTAAAGTGGAAATGATAGTTATGTTTTAAAAGTAGTTTTGACCTTTTTACATTAAAAATTACGATACCTGCAAACTGTTAAATAAAGAACGCTCATTCTTATCACTCATTCTTGATTTACTTAATTTATTTATCTGCTTGCAGAATGCAAACACAATCTACTTCCATCAAATGTAGAAAGCTTATATTTATTAGTCTGCACAGAGGATGCATGCCAAAAGGGTGATTATAAAGGGTAATTCTCATGGGCTCTAATGGGTTTGAAAGGGTAATTATAAAGAGTAATTCGATAGGGTAATTCTAAAGGGTAATTCTAAAGGGTTCTAAAGAGTAATTCTAAAGGGTAATTCTCATGGGTTAACCCTTTAGAACCATTTTGAAGAACCCTTTAGAATAACCCTTTAGAATTACTTTTAATAATTACCCTTTAGCATTACCCTTTAAAATTACTCTTTAGAATTACTCGTTAGAATTACCTTTAGAATTACACTTTTAAACCCATCAGAATTACCCTTTACAATAACCCTTTAGAATTACTCTTAATAATTACCCTTCAGCATTATATTACCCTGTGGAATTACTCTTTAGAATTACCCTTGAGAATTACCCTTTAGAACCTTTTTTAATTAACCTTTAGAATTACTCTTTATAATTACCCTTTTAAACACATTAGAACCCATGAGAATTACCCTTTATAATTACCCTTTAGAATTACTCTTCATAATTACTCTTTTTAACCCATTAGAACCCATGAGAACTACCCTTTATAATTACTTTTAATAATTACCCTTTAGCATTACCCTTTAAAATTACTCTTTAGAATAACCCTTTGGAATTACTCTTTATAATTACCCATTTAAACCCATTAGAATTACCCTTTTCAATTACCCTTTAGAATTACTCTTAATAATTACCGTTCAGCATTATATTACCCTGTGGAATTACTCTTTAGAATTACCCTTGAGAACCTTTTTGAATTACCCTTTAGAATTACTTTTTATAATTACCCTTTTAAGCCCATTAGAACCCATGAGAATTACCCTTTATAATTACCCTTAAGAATCACCCTTTAGAATTACTCTTTATAATTACCCTTTTTAATGTAAATGGTTCTAAAGTGTTATTCCAAAGGGTAATTCTCATGGGTTTTGTTCGTTTCTCAGCTTTGCCAATTTCATATTAACAAGCTCGAATGAGCTAAGATTCTCGTCCTCTTAATGATGACGTCATAAAAACGAATATGATGTCATTGTGATATATCAGGTTTGCGATAAGTTATCTGTGCGAATGCCCGTCTTGATTCCCGCAAACAAAATTCAAACAGCTTGCCTAGTTTTGGAGATAATGGTATAGGCGATTTCCATTAGCAGTGATATTATGACGTCAACTTTTTTCTAGGAAGAATTCCCAAAATTGGAGATGGTTACAGCCTGCGCGTGGGCTTTCTGCATATACATGGCAAGTTTCACGAAGATCCGATGAAAACTCTGGGTTGTGAAACAAAAAAATGTCAAAAAATAGGAATGACGTCATAAAAATTGCTATGACGTCATAGTGATGTATCATATATGCGGTAAATCATCTCTGCTAATGCCCTGTTCGATTCCCACAAACAGAATTCAAAAAGCTTGCCGAGTTTCGGAGATAATTTTTAGGCGATTTCCATTAGCGGAGATATTTTGACATCATAACTTTTTTTTCTAGGAGGAATTTTCAAAATCGGAGATGGTTACTGTCTGCGCAGGGTATTTGTACATATATATGCCAAGTTTCAGGAAGTTTCGATGAAAAATGTAGGCTGTGAAACAAATGAAACAAAAAACAAAAAATGTCAAAAAATAGGAATGACGTCATAAAAATTGATATGACGTCATAGTGATGCATCATATGTGTGGTAATTCATCTCTGCTAATGCCCTGTTCGATTCCCACGAACAGAATTCAAAAAGCTTGCCTAGTTTCAGAGATAATTTTTTAGGCGATTTCCATTCGCGAAGATATTTTGATGTCATAACTTTTTTTTCTAGGAGGAATTTTCAAAATCGGAGATCGTTCGGAGATCGGAGTCAGGGAGTGGAGTTAGCAAAGAAAATGTTACGTTATTGCTTCATGACGACACAAACAAATATATACATACACATCTATGTATATGCCACTAGGTTTCATGGTTTGGAGTTTTGTTGGAGACACACACACACAAACACACTGATACATACACACTAAGATTCATTATTATAGACTAGCAAATACCACCCGTTGCTTCGCTGACAGGAATACTACAGGTGGGGGGGAGACAAGAGTGGGGAAGAGAGAGAAGGGGGAGAGTGAAGAGGTGGAGGAGAAAAGAGAGGAGGGAGGTGGAGAGAGGAGGAGTGTGGGAAGGGAAGACAGTGTGAGGTGAGAAGAGGGGAAGGCAGACGTGCAGTGGAGTGATAATTACGATCTATTCTGTTTCACCAAAATGATTATGCATAGAATAACATCCATCCATACATTGGGACCATACTCTGCAGAGCGTTGGTGCTGCCGAGGCAGTCTCCATGGCTTTTGGGTACAATACTAGACGGGTCGCCACTCTGACACAGATGAATAACAGTGAAGATGGAAACAAAATAAAGTCTGAAATCCATTTTACACCGGTCATACTATAAATACGGCTCGAAGACAAACACCGCCCAGACATGTCCGGAGAGAAAAACCCGCTGGACGCATCTGGAACCAAGCCGTCTGGAGACAAACACTGCTAGGACACATCCGAAGACAAACTCACGTCTGGAGACAAACTCCAATATGGATATAAATACCGCCCGGACACAGAGACAAACACCACCCGGACGCATCTGCAGCCAAGCTGTCTGGAGAGAAACACCACCTGGATGCATCTGGAGACAAACACCACCCAGACATGTCCAGAGACAAACACCACCTGGACACGTCCAGAGGCAAACACAGCCCGGATACGTCCAGAGACAAACACAGCCTGGACACGTCCAGAAACAAACAACATCTGGACATGTCTGGAGACAAACACCTGTCCAGATAGAAATATCACCCAGACACATTTTGAGACAAACACCGCCCGGACGCATCTGGGGCCAAGCTGTCCAGACACAAACTCCCATCCGGACACGTCTGGAGACAAATTCCCATCCAGACATAAACACCACCTGGACGCATCGGAGACAAACACCGCCCGGACATGTCTAGAGACAAATGGCGCCTGGACGTGTCCGGAGACAAACGGCACCCAGATGCATCCAGAGACAAACACCGCTCAGACACGTCTAGAGACAAACTTCCATTCAGACATAAACACCGCCCAGACACAACCTCTCACCTGGAAGTATCCGGAGATAAATACCATCCAGACACGTCAAGAGAGAAACACCATCCAGACATAACCACCGTCCGGAAATGTCCAAGAGCGAGAGGGAGAGGGAGAGGGGTAGGTGTAGGAGGAGGGAGCGCTGCACTGTATTTGGATGGGGTAGAGCAAGGATGGGATAAAGAGAGAGAGAGGGGTGGGAGCAGGGGAGTTAGCAGAGAGAATATGTTATGCTTTATGAACACACACACACACACACACACACACACACACACACACACACACACACACACACACACACACACACACACACACACACACACACACACACACACACACACACACACACACACACACACACACTTGTTAGTATAGATATCATATGCAAAGACGGTGATGGTTTCCATTGAATGAAGACTTTTTTAAAACTATTTTATCCTCTCTGAAGAGCGATGAATATATGCAGATATTTGATATATGTGAGAAAGAAGATCTTTTGAGAAAATCAATTTGATTTGTTGTTGTTCAAAACAAGCAGGAGACGACAGAACATTGTATAAATGGATTATCTTGATAATCCATTTTGTATCGTTATTTTTATGGATCGTTTTAATTTTGGCCATTTTTTCACGAATACCTATGTCTAACGGAGGAGAAAGCAAAGCTGCTATAAAGCAGTCATTAAAAATAATCAGATTTATTTTGATTTCAAGCACTCTTTTAAATCTATTCCATGTTGCAATTACCCTTGTCCTCTCTGTTGTGGCTAGATTCTCTTTGCCACTGCTGTGATGTTAATCATTTTGGTTTAAATGCTATGTTAAACGGTTAACAAACATTCATGCTAAAGATTAAAGAAAAAAAAAAACCCTCTCGACAATTCACTATCAGACAGAACACTGAAGTTTTTCTTTTCCAGTCTTTACATGGACATCGATTCACAATTTTTAAATATATAAAAGATTTTCCCAATTATCTCCCGCACACCCTTCATCGAGTTTTATATCATGCTTCCTACTTGCTGTCGGACATTATCCACGTTCCATTAGGTGTGCAAGTTGGTGTGTGTGGCCAAAGCCCATTTTCCTGCAGACATACACAGGCTGGAACATAATTCCTTTGCCCGGTATTTCAGCCATTTCCTTCTCAACTAATGAAGGACCTGAAAACACAAATGTAACCGAATTGCTTTGGTGAATTACATGCATTCTGTCCAATTTCATTTCCAATTTGGAATGTCTAAGATTATATATATCTTGGAAATTCCAAATTGGTTTAAAAAAAAATTGTTACACATCTCTGGGTGGCAGTTTACAGTGCCCCAAGGGTGGAGCTCTTATAATTGCAAACTCGGATGGTTGAAAGGGTTGCGCTGATATCTTTTCTCTTAACCTCCCAAGTGGTTTAATTTTGAGCTTAATTGCACGACAGAAGTGATTGAGTAACATTACCTTGTATATGAACAAATAAATTAATATAAACATACAAGAACAGAGGGCGAAATAACACAATCATACAAAACCAGTGTGTCACAAATTCCTTCTGAGTGACTGTGAGGCAGAGTATTTGGTTCAGTGCAATGCTAACACTGGTGTATTTATGATTAAATATGGAACAAATTGTTTATTATATCTGACTGTGTAATGTATATTGTTAATGTGATAGTATTGTAGTTAGACTTTAACCTGTGAAGAAAGATCACAAAAGTTTGGTAAATCTCTGGTTCTTTCAGGTTGTAGTGCAGAACCTTCAAATGATACGAGTAGTTTGCAGAGGGAGGACCTTTGACACAAATGTTCTTACTCTGAGTATACATGAATAGTCAAGCAGGGTGAAAGAAGAAAATTGGGAGAAGAAAAGCCAGTCAGTTGCATTGCTGTGTACAACACCGTTCTGGAGTGCTTGATCCTGCATGGCTTGTAATTTATCTTTTAAATAAACACAAGTTGGGACTAAATCTGGCTTCTGGTTGGTCGTCGATGAATTAAAGAATCTTCAAGTTTTGTGATGCAATGATAATCACGAACTATAATGCTATGGGTCAGCAGGGGAAGATGGAGGGCTGATGGAAAGGAATTGGATAAAATTTGGAGGGAGATTGATAAGGGAAAAAAATAATGAAAGAGATCAGGCCTGGTAGGAGGATTTTGGGTACAGGAGGAAATGAGGAGCGAGAACCAAAGAAGGCAAGTTGCGAGAGATATGGCCGTAAGCAACCAAGACTGCCTGAATAACTACTACGGTAACTTGATTGACAGAGACAGGTTGAAGAGTCATGAGGTATTCCACATGAGTCAAAGTTCAATAGTGAGTGTATGCTAAAGGGAGATAGAACCAGCCTTGTCCCCACTGCCCTCTTCTTCCTGTGCCCTCCACAAGCCACCCCAGGTAACACACATTTCTCAACAAATCCTCACCTGCTCTCCCTTCAAAGTCCACACTTGTTGTCCACCAGCATTCGTTCATCCCCTCACCATCCTGGTTGTGGAATAATCTCCCTATGTCCATTGTCTCGTCCTTATCACTTAATTTTTTTCAAATGTGTGCTGTCCATGTCACTACCTTATGCATTTGTCAATGCTGATCTGTATAATCTTTTCTACACATGCTGATTCTTTCCCATTCTGTTCCTCTCCTTGCCATTGTTTCTCATTTTCTGTTATTCTTCCTTTTCTTCTTGTGCATTCCTATCCCTCCAGACGCTTTGGTTGTCCATCAACCTGCTGCCCTGTCGTTTTGCTCCTCAATTAATGCAGACCCTTGTATACACTGTTACAGTTGTGGGGGGAGATGGAAGGCTTTAATCGGGAATTTAGTATTAGGTAGAGTTGCTTGGTCCATGGATGAGTAGAAAGCATCTTGATGTAATTAAGTTAGGGAAACTGTAAGCTTAAGTGTTATGTGTCACCACACGAGGGGTGGTGTGGAGCTAATTAGCCGAGGGAGTAGGAATAAGTTCCCCAGTATGTAATTGCCCTGTGTGTAATGTGCTATGCAGGCCTCAGTTGGGAAATAATATATCAAACCAGGCAATAAAGGTGGAAAACACGTCCCTAAAACCACAACAAACGGGCAGAAAGCCCCGCCTTCCTTGGCTTGAGGCAAGCAGGCCACGCCCCGGAGAGGATATAGAGTGGGAAAGAGAAGGAGCACACAAGAGAGGTGGTGGATCTGAATAGAGAGATCGGTGTGATGGAGGTCGAGGGCAGGCAGGCTTGCGCACTTGTGGATTGTGGAAGGCTTCCGTCTGGATAGGATAAGAGATCGGCAGAGCGCACACACGGGAATGCATGAGTGTGAGGAATGCATGAGGCGGGTGGTGCTTTTGGAGAGAGGAAGGCTGGCACATTTTGAGCCTTCATGTGGAGGGCTGATCGCGGATTGCCTGGCGTGTGTCTGCCCTGCGACTAGAGAGGCGCCATTTTGCGCACATGTGCCCTTGCTGGTGGAAGCGCCTCAATCCCAGTTCGACAAGGATCAGCTCTGGGCCAATTTGAGTTCAAGTATACTTGAAAAGGAGGGTTTTTCTTTTTTTGTATTCCTGTTGTCCATATTTGCGTCTGTGTGCGAGGCCTTGACTGTGGGAGTTATTTATTTCATATCATTATTAGTATTACCTGTTGAATTATTGTCCTTGTAAATGTTTGTGTATGTTCATTAAATGTGTTTATTTTGAAGAAACCGTATTCGTGTAATTGCAGTGGGTTTGAGGATAAACCCCATGTGTATCTGTTCCATTCTCTGTGCTCCTCCACCCATCCGCCATTGCCCTCTGCCATGCTCTTCGAGCATGTGTTAAAATCTCCGTCAATCAACGTGTCCGCCTCCTCTTAATAAGGAACCACTCAGCCATCCGGGGGCTGTGGGTGTTAACCGCCTGGCTACTACAAATTTGAGTCAAGGGGCTAACCTGGGCCAGCCACCCCCATGCCAATACACCCACACACTTGGCTTGTATACTCAAGTGCTATGCAGGCCTCAGTTGGGAAATAATAATAATAACTAGAACTGCCACTTTATAACTGCTGGCAGTGATGACCGGGTACCCAGACGTCCACCTTTGATACAACATGAGACTTAAATGAGAATTGCAAAGTTTCCCTTCAATATGATAAGTGGTTCCAGAGAAAACATTATTTAATAGTGATACAAATACAGCCCAGCTTCGAGACAGCGTGGGGCTGACGAGTTAGGAACTGGGTAGCACAAAGTGTTCAATCTATTTATTACGTATGCAGTTCGCCCTTTTTCCTGGGGACATCGTCGGCTTCAATTGAATTGCTATTCCTGTACCCTCAAGCGCATGCAGGTGCAGCCAAGTGAGCCTTCTGGAAAAAAAAAAAATCGAAAAAGTTCTCAGATTCAAATAATTAAATAATTCTGACTGCCAAACCATGTGGCTGATCGGGTTGAAATTTTAAACCTATGTTGCACATGTCGGCTCGATTAAAATTCTGAAGTTTTGCATATATTGAACTCAGTGGTTCCATTGTAAATATTACTTAATATTTTTCCTTCAATCCAACATGGCTGCCAAACCATGAGGCCGATCGAGTTGAAATTTCAAGTCCTCATTCCACATGTCTGCTACATCATAACTGTGAAGTTTCATATTTATTGATTCAGCAGTTCCAGTTTACATTAATTAATATTTTTCCTTCAATCCAATATGGCTGCAAACGATGTGTCGTTCATCGAAAGGGGGGGGGGGAGGGGAGAACTTTTTGTTCGTCATGGAGAGGCGGTCATACATGTGGAGTTTTGCCTCAATCTGTTCAGCTGTTTCAGAGAAGACTTTTAAAGTTATTAATTTTCAATACAATATGGCTGCCATACCATGTGACCGATTACAACATAAATTTAAATTCTCCCTCTAATGGGGTAGTGGATCAGGCTTGTTAAGTTTTGTGTTGATCAGACAGATTGCGTTTTTCTATCCAAGATGGAGTCCAAACCATGTGACTTGTGACATCATAATTTTTTACCATATATGCAAACATTATTGTGTATGATAGTTGCCAAGTTTCACTTCGATAGGATATGTGGTTCCAGAGAAAACATTATTTAATATAATTCTTGACTCCAGCATGGCTGCCAAACCATGAGACCTATCAATTAGAAATTAAGAAAATTATATTCACTGCTCGTGTGCAATAAGTATGTGAAGTTTCCCCTTGATCTGACCAGCCGTTCTGGAGAAGATGTTTGAAGGTTTGAGGGTAAATTCAACATGGCCACCAAACCATGTGACCTATCAATGAGAAATTAACAAACTTCTGAAAGGATGTCTTGGGGAAAGTGTATGTGAAATTTTGCCTCAATCTGTCCAGCCGTTCTGGAGAAGATTTTTAAAATTTATTAATTTTCAATCCAAGATGGCTGACGAACCATGTGACCTATGACATCATAAATTTACATTCTGCCTCCAATCCTGTAGTGGTATATGTGTGTGAAGTTTCGTGTTAATCGGATAAGGTGCGTTTTTCTATCCAAGATGGCCACCAAATCATGTGACTCGTGACGTCATAATTTTTTACTATGTATGCAGACATGAAAGAAGATAGTTGCACATTTTCGCTTCAGGTTATGTGATTTCGGTTATGTGATTCCAGAGAAAACGTTATTTAATATTTTTCTTGAATCCAACATGGCTGCAAAACCATGTGACCTATCAATTAGAAATTAACAAAGTTATATTCACTATTTGTGAGCAATACGTATGTGAAGTTTCCCTTTGATCTGACCAGCCATTCTGAAGAAGATGTTTGAAGGTTTTAGGGTAAATTCAAGACGGCCGCCAAACCATGTGATCTATCAATAAGAAATTAACAAACTTGAAAAAGGACTCATGGGGAATGTGTGTGTAACATTTCGTCTCAATCTGTCCAGCCGTTCTGGAGAAGAGGATTAAAAAAAAAAAATTCAAAACAAGATGGCTGCCGAACCAAGTGACCGATGACGTCACTATAAATTTTTTTCTATGGTGATTTATTGTGTTGATGATGCTCAAGAAATTTCAGATTTTTCCCATGCAGCGTTCTACTTGACAAATTTTCACCGGATATCGCGATTCACTGATGACGTCACGAAAAATCATCCCTGTACCCCATGGGGAGCTTATTAAAATGTATGAAGCGAAAAAAATTTCCATTGCACGGTTTTAGATACAGAGGTCCAAAGTTTATCGTTTTTTTCAAGATGGTGCCCGTACCACGTGACCTATGACGTCATAATTATCAATTAAGTATGCTATCAAAAAAGATACATACTATGGTGAAAATTCCGTGTCGATCGGACTTACCGTTCCTGAGAAAATGATTTTTAAATCGAAAGAACACAAAAATTGCCAGCGGAAAACGAAAAATAAGAAATAAGAAAAACAATAGGTTACCCAGTCCATGAGACTGGGTACCCTAATAATAATAATAATAATAATAATAATAATAATAATAATAATCAAAAAATGCTTGCACAGAGGGACAGATATGGACCCATGAGGCTTGAAATAAACTGTCTATAGACTATAATAGACTATAATCTCACAAAATAAATTCCAAAATGATGTAATCAGACTTGGTCGATGATTTAGGGAGCCAATCTGTCCCACATCATACTGTGCTGAACACTACAAATGGAAAATTCAAGTATTGGTGGTGTTATGCTTGGAGTGTTTGCACCAAGTCTGGGAGGTCGGCAGTTCGTAAACCCGGCCGAGTCCTGCCAAAGATTAAAATTTGATATGTGCTACTTCCTTGCTTGATGCTCAGCATTTAAAAAGGATAGAGCATGGCCAAAGAACCATAAGTTGGTAACTATTGTGAGGCTGGACGGTCTGAATAGCCTCTTTCTATGTGTAAGGGAACTTATTATTACTAGCTGATCTGGGATTTAAATTCCAGAAAAGGTATTGTCATCGCGCGCTATCGGTCTCCATTTTCGACTTCTCCGGCCAAACCACTGGGCTGATCCGGCTGAAATTTTGCAGCAACATTTCTCTCTTGACTGTTAACAGGAATTGCAAAGCTCGTTCTGGTCACATGACTTTAAGTATGTCAAAATGGCTGACTTAGTAAATTTCTTCAAAAATCTTCTTCTCCAAACCCACCAGTTAGAATGCTACCAAATTTGGGTTTCAACATTAGGCCAAGGCAGGGATGTTAAATTGTGAAGGTCATGACAATCACTTGACTGGAAGTGTGTCGAAATGGCCGACTGGGTCAATTTTTGGGGAAATTGCATAAATCTCTTCAAAAATCTTCTTTTCCAGACCCACCAGTCAGAATGCTACCAAATTTGGGTTGCAACATTAGGACAGGGTCCTGATGTTAAATTGCAGAGGCCATTCCAATCACATGACTGAAAGGGTGTCAAAATGCGAGTCCCGCAAATTCCTTCCAAAATCTTTTTTTCCTGATGCACCAATCAGAATGCTACCAAATTTGGATTACAACATCAGACCGGGGTAGGGATGTTAAATTTCCAAAGTCATTCCGATCACATGACCGGAAATGTGTCAAAATGGCCAACGGTCAATTTTTGGGAAATTTGTATAAATTCCTTCAATTTTTTTTCTCTACACCCACGAGTCACAATCCTACCAAATTTAGGCCATGGCATTAGGATATGGTCCTAATGTTAAATTGTGGAGGCTATGTTGATCACATGACTGAAAGTGTGTGAAAATGGCGGTCGCGCAAATTCCTTTCAAAATCTTCTCTCGACCCACCTGTCAGAATGCCAACAAATTTGAGTGGCAACATTATGGTTGGCTAAGGATATTAATTATATTGTGGAAGTCATGTGGATTAGAGTCCCAAAAATATGTCAAATTCTTTTTTGCTTGAAACTCAGTTCCAATTATTGAGAAAGTATATTTTAAGACATTCTGACGACCTACCTCTGAAATTGTATTTCAGCCTTATTGTGCCCTTATTTCAAAAACTAACTGTCTTCTGTAAATTTTGTGAATAAATATCATTAATACCAGTCAAAAATTTGTTTATAAACTATTTGTAACAATTGATTATATTATATATGAATGCTTTTGTAATTTTACAATGTACATTGTAATGTACAATTATTTAGTGTTATTCAACTGTGTAAGGTATATTTATGTGGCTCATATATGACGATATATCGAGCTAATTATGTATCGCAGTAATGTTCTTAAACAATTGTTTCATTTCTAGATAGATAACAAAGAGAGATTGTAAGCTATCATGGTTCCTAAAATAAAAAGAAAAGACGGGCAAGGCCAGAGCAGTGAGAGCACAGTCAGCACACTCAGTTCTACTACAACCACTCCAAGTAGGACACTGAGGTCAGACAGAAGAAAGCTGTGGTTACTGGGATATCCTCTTCATCACTTTTCTCCCAATCATTTGCCAATTCAAGCAGAAGTGATTCGGCGTTATGTTTGGATCAGAAAGAAGGCCAAGAGAAAACCAGTGAAATCCTTCAATACAGCACATGTGGTGAAGCAAATGAGTACACTAATGTTAAAATATGCAATTTATGTTTTTTCAGTTGAAAAACAATTAAAAAGCGTACTTCATATTTGAAATGTAAAAATCTTGTTATTATTGTGATAAGCACCTTTATATATAACAGAAGGAATGAAATCGTTCGATACAGTGTGGCAGGGGACCGCAAAAGAATGATGGCATAAGAAGAACTTTGCTTTCGGCGTTCGGTGCGAAATGCCATGGTGGGCGGAAATGACATCTTTCGTTCGTTCGTACATGAGAGGGGAGCGTTTCTTGGTTTTTTTTTCCCGTCAAGCAATAAATCCAATGGTTTTCACATATATAACACGTTAGTTTTACAAATTTCCATTGAAATACTCGGGTATTTCCGTCAATTGTCACCATGTCCGTCGAGGTTACATCTAGGAAATGGTTACGCCATTTCCATCTACCGGACGGCCGTCATTGGCTGTCTTGAGGCACGTGGGGTGGGGGTGGGGGACACCGGAGACGTGGTTGACACCGGGGACATTTCAAACTCGGTGCAATTGTATACAGCGCATGCACTGTAAAAATGCAACATATGAGGAAGTTGCCCACAGTCAGCTGCCCACAGAAACAGTCAGCTGCCCACAGAACAACTCAAGATCTGAGCATCCTCTCCATATTGTCTGCTACAACAGTGACATCCCATGTCAGCTTATCAGATGGCACAGGGGGAACTTGTAGGCTGAGGTTTTGGTGCAGCTCTGGCATGACAGTGGGTTCCCTCAGGAGGTTCTTCAAAAATCAAAGAACAATCAGGTAATTCATATTTATGAATTATAGACTATTATTTGCTTTTTAAATTTTGAGACCTGTATTTGAATTATTATAAAGCTAATGTTTTATCTTTACATTTTAAAAGTGTCTAATAAAATGTTTTATTAATTTTAAGACACACCTCGTGGATCTCATCAAGAAATACATTGGACTATAAAAGAACAGCACTCTGTTGTGGAACAATGAAAAATTGTGGGAGAAAACTGTCCAGACTTTTCTCAAAGATTGCAACAAGGCCTTTGATCTGTCCAAGCCTGGCATCTGGGACTATATTAAGCTGGACAAAAACAGAATAGCAGACCAGAAAAAAGAAGATAAAGTTTTCTTGCAGATGTCACTCAGGGGAGATGTTTCAAAGATTGGCAACAGTGATCATGAGTATGACAAACAGGTAAAGAAGGTGTTAGCCAGGTATGAGGAGCAAAAGAACAGAAAACAAAAAGAGCAAGAACGAAAAGAGAGAAGGAAAGTCTGTACCAAGTTGGGATCTTGATTAATCATTGTTAGAAACTGAAGTCTCTCTACATTCTGAAGCTTCAGAATCTGAATATTTCGACTTAGAGGAAGAAATAGAGAAACAAAAAAAAGAGAAATATAAGGAGAAAGAAGAAAAGAAGAAAAAGGAGACAAAAAAAGATTGGGGGTAATGAAAACTTGCATTGGAGGTGACACCAAATAAGCTCATTGCAGCAACTGTTGGAACAGCAGCAAGATTTGGTTCTGCTTCATGGGAGCTGATTGTTGGCTCAGTGGTTAACCATAGTTAACCATAGAGAGTAAATGTAAATGTATTGAATATTGAGCACAAAAACTATGTATGAGGTCCGTCTAAAAAGTAACGGGACAATGTCTGGGAGAACAATGTCTGGATGTTGGCTTGAGCTCAGTGGTTGGCTGATTTTTACAGAGTTGCTGGAGTTGACATCAACCAAATTACCATATCTAAAAGCAAAGAACACAGGGATAGAAACCAGCTTGTACAAGTTGAAGCTCACAAATCAGAGATGAAGAGAAAGACAGGATGGCTCATCTTAATCTGGTGTTACACTTTGACACCAAAAGGTGTGAACAGGTTGAAGCAGATCTCTATATCAATGTAATCCATGAAAGGCTTGGTCTTTCAGTTTCCAGTCCTGATGCACCAAAACTTGGCATCCTGATGGGAATATTTGAAATTGAAAGCT
>NC_140971.1:41359829-41467329 GCF_056783735.1 Eptatretus burgeri | reverse complement strand
ATCGGCAGCGTCTATTTAAAATAGTCGAGTTTGAGCGTTTTAACACGTTCAGAAGAAACGCTTCAAATTTCCAAACCCCAGCGTCAAAAAAAACAAAAAAAAAACAAAGGCGAGTGACAGCAATTTAAATCGTTCATTGTAAACAATGAAAATAGCTGAGTGGTACCGTTTAAAAGTCGTTGAGTGTAAAAAACAATCCAATTGTTGAGCGCAAGCGTCTACTTTCAATAGTGGAGATGCAGCCATTTAAATCGTTGAGTGGCAGCCTATGAACCTACCCGTGGACACGCGGACGCAAGGACGATCCATCATAACCCACACCCTCCCCCTCACACCCACCTACTACTGCCAACATGAACAAACTACTACTAATACTAATACTAATACTAATACTAATACTGATACTGATACTGTTACTGCTGACATGGACATCGACTCAAAAAGGAACTCGAAAACACTGTTGGGTTCCCCTTTTATGAACACCATTTTTATATACCAATTCCCAAAACCGCTGGGAACACGTCTTTATATGGCAGTTGTAAGCTAGTAACACGTTCATTTATTTTTTTTGTCGACCGGAAGACGTCATTGGAATACGTCTACATACGTCGATGTGTGTTGGGACTACGTAAAGAATTGGTTCAAAGCACGTCAAACATAAGTTAGAAATAAGTTTCGCGTAAAAAAGACATTACCGCGACGTGTTTCGACTTATGAGTAGCTTATAAGTAGCCTTTGTGGACGTGTGTAAGCGTCCACATATCGTGTGTAAAACCTATCCCCATCGCATGCGGAACGTGTGTCATACGCCGAGTACGTCGTAAAATTTTGAACATGTTCAAAATTTCTTGACGTACTCTACTTACTACGACTTATGATAGCGTATTTAGCGTTCTACTCGCGCATACCAAACTTACCCATACCGTATTCGACGTGCCCCCAACGTTTTAGACACACTTTTTGTTACGTCGGCATACGCTGGCAAGATCGCCAAGGTGTGACCGCGATTTTGACCCTTCCATTTCTACGGCAGTTATGATTTGAATCGTTGTGCATCAGCCTTTTAATAGGCTACACCACGACATCGTCGGTGATG
The DNA here is from genome assembly GCF_056783735.1 of Eptatretus burgeri. Classification (NCBI taxonomy): domain Eukaryota; kingdom Metazoa; phylum Chordata; class Myxini; order Myxiniformes; family Myxinidae; genus Eptatretus; species Eptatretus burgeri. The sequence goes on along the minus strand of NC_140971.1, from coordinate 41,466,233 downwards.
CGTGCAACGCGCTATGCCTGAGTTAGACTATCGTTGGGCATCGGTTGTGTAGGCCGACAACAGGTTCAGCATTCGTTGGTATAAGTTATCTATAACACAACGAAACGTTCTGTGTAGTTACCAATGCGTTATACATAAGACCAAGTCGCTATGAATACGTCCGAATCTTTAAAAAAAAACATCAAAAGTTCAACGTAAGCCAGCGTTTTACATACATTTTAATACGTTGCCATCGCTGGCTAAAACGTCAAGGTGTGACCGGGCCTTTACCAATTTAATGTCAGCAGAATATGATGTAAACAACTTTTTTCTTTGCAACTAATTTTGTTGTATTATTTGGAATGATAATAATTTCTTTACGATTAACAGCCACCAGTTAGTTAAATTGTATGATTTTTACTGGTGGCCATATTGTTTATATTGTAATGTATTATTTTCTGAATAAAATATTTTGATTTGATTTTGATTTTGAAACCAGGTTTGAAGGAATATGACTCATTAGACTGTCATAAGTGAGAACAAACTTGACTTTTATATATTTACGGAAAAAGCTGAAATCTACATCTATTGGAAAAAAAACCTTTGATAATGAAAATTTTTGGTGGAATAAAATCTCGGGATCAAATGGAACTGGAAAAAAGTGAGTGTCAAACAAAATTTGATTTTTCATACTTTTTTTTTTTTACAATCTTGGGACAGTCTAATGTGGATTACATGACCAGAAGTGTGTCAAAATGGCCGACTTGGTCAACATTTGCGAAAATTACATGAATTCCTTTCAAAATATTATTCTCCAGACCCACCCGTCAGAATGCTACAAAATTTGGGTTACAACATTAGGACAAGGTCGTGATTTTAAATTGCGAAGGTCATGCCGATCACATGACCGGAAATGTGTCAAAATGGCGGACTTGGTAAAATATTTGGAAAATCGCATTAATTCCTTCAAAAGTCTTCCTCACTCGACCCACCAGTCAGAATTGTACAAAATTTGGGTTACAGCATTAGGCTAGGGCCCAGAAAAGCTGCAGGTCCAATGGTCCTATTCTTATTAGTCCCCTACTAGGTTTCACCAGAGTGGACTATCGGTTTGCTCTCTGTCTGTCCATCCCACCTGTATTGCAAAGCAATTCTAGCTCTTGTTATTATTATTATTTTCCACATTTGAAGAAATATACTTATACAAACAAAGAAGCAACGTTCCACACTGGCATTAGACATTCAAAGACATCAGCAGACATGTTTTATGTGCTTTCCACATGCATATTTAGTACATATCCACCGATTTAAACATGGCACCACAAGATGGTTTGTGACACAAAGCCCACACCATCAAGATTCAGCTGGTGGCTCTTTGTCAGTGCCATTACAAAAGCGTCAGAGACACTTTGGGTGTCTCTGCATTTTATATTTACAGGTCCCTTTGTTACACAGGGATAAAAGAGGAGGAGATGACCTCATGAACCAAAGGTCTGCACCACTTTTCTAAAACTTTTTAATTTCCTCCAAAAACAAGGCCTTTTCGAATCAAGTGTGTCTGTGGTTATCATTCCCTGTGACTCCCTTCCTTCACGTTTTTTTTTTTTTTTTTAGATGAAATGGAATGCCAGATAATACCAACATTTTCCATTTTCCTGATCTTCCTCCTCCGTATTGAAGAACCCAACTATAAGTGCCTATCCAGTGCAGTACTAGCAGTGGATGCTGCATCCCAGAACATATCGTCTTTCAGATATGGTAATGCAAAGCCAGTTGTTCCATCTGCATTTAAGTTTTGGACATTAAAACCACCATAGTATCTTTATAAAAGAGTGGGCCATTGTATGTCGATACCTTGGCCAAATTCTGTGCTTTCAAATTGAAATGGGATATTTCAGTTCATTATAAAAGGCATGTGCATGTTGTTAGATTAGGTTAATGGCTAAAACGGGGTTAGTACTCCTATATATGGCATACGATAAGTAAATTGACATGTTAAGTTAATTAAGTGTAAAGACAGCACAGGCAGGATGTGCCAAATGGCATCCTTTTGGTCATTCCTTACAAAGTATAATTCTTGTATAATTCCTCCTGACTTGGCACCTCAAAGTCGATGACTTCCTGGCATAATGGCATTTTAAAATTGTGATTCACACCAATGGCTTGTGGCTTATCCGTCAGGTAGCATTTGTACAAGCACTTTAAAAGTTGTGCCAAAAGCAATTTTCTTTTGATCTACCTTACATGGTACTAGTAGAGGTTAATTTGTCTTGTTGCCAAATCAGAAGGGCGTTGCCTGATAAGAAATGACGTCATTAAAATGGTGCCATATTCTAACACAAAATTTACAGTCTATTGTTAACCACTTGATCAAATGAAAAAATCTTGGCATCCAACAGCCAGATTATCAAGAAACTTCAGATGTTGATATTTCGATATAGTCCTGGCATTGTTTCGTAATATTGTGGACATAGGTCAAAGATCAAGGTCAAGGAGAGACAAAATGTGAAATCTAACTTTGGACCATAATTTAATGACACAATGTCCTAGACACATCGGACAGAGTCCAAAACGTTCCTCTAAGTGAGTTCCATAAAAAAAGGATAGTGACACTTTTACCCTTCAACTACAAGGAACCATGCAGCCAGTATCGCCACTTATAGGAAACTTCTCTTTATTTTTTTTTAGTAACAGAAAGCATTTGTTAAATTGGAACTAAAGAGTTATCAGCAATTAAATTATTCAAGGTACTTACAAAAAAATGTCAAGACGGGAGTTCGTCTTTTTCAACTGGTTCCTCATTTTCAGTATTTTTGGCAGCTGTCACCACAGCCACACATCTCCGAACAAGCTAGTCCATTTTTGCAGCACTTGCAACGATTGTTTTTGCATCCAGTTGTGCAGTTGCAACTTCATAACTCTAACAGGGCTTCTAGAGCAGGTAGATTTAGGCAGAGAATTGGTTGCAGCTATTCCTTGTTCTTGCAATAGTAGTTTGTAGCTGGAGGAAGCTCTGGGTATGGGTGTATTGATGACTTCCACATGAGTGACATGTGACGGGCTCTTGCTGTGTGAGAAATCAAAGTTACAGTTGTAGGTGGTAATTGTTGGCCTTCTTTTACCAATCTGAGCAAACAGCATCCATCTCAACTCTGATATGCCTTCAGACTCCTTGTTGCGGGTCTTCCATAGCAAACAAAGAAATATTTCAATTTGATGGAAAATCCACTGAGGAATCTCAGTGCCAACACCAAGTGCCATAGATGCTGCAGCATTCTAAGGTCTGCGCCCAAGAAAGCATTGGATTTAATTATTTCCCTCTTTCCGGAAAATGTGCCAGTGTTATCGCTCGTACTTTACGAAAGGTAGTTCCTGTTTAACAAATCTTTTAGAGTTCTATGAAGCAGTGTCTGATTGGGTGGATGAGGGAAAGGCAGTGGACATGGTATATCTCGACTTTAAGAAGGCATTTGATAAGGTACCACATCAAAGGTTGTTAGCTAAAGTAAGGGCTTGTGGAGTGGCTGGTCAGGGAACTAATTGGTTTGCAAACTGGCTTCGTGGTCAGAAGTAAAGAGTGGCTGTAAGTGTGAGAATGTCTTACTGAGAGGATGTAAGCAGTGGGGTATCTCAGCGATCAGTACTCGGACCGTTACTATTCATTATTTACATCAATGATTTGGACAGTGGGGTGAAGAGTAAGCTTTCCAAATTTGCAGATGACACAAAGCTTGGAGGTGAGGTGAATATCAGAGGGGGTGGTGATAAGATTTAGGGAAGTATTGAAACTTGCATAGATTGGGCAAAAGATTGGCAGATGGAATTGAACCTGAGTAAGTGTAAGGTGTTGGGGATTGGAAAGAACAATGAAAATAGAGATTACAGGATGCAAGGGGTAATTTTGGAGTGTGTCACACAGGAGAAGGATCTGGGAGTGGTAACAGATATGAGAGGTAAGCAGGCAGCACAATGCCAGGTAGCTACAAGTTAAGCAAATAGGGCTTTTGGTTGTATTCGGAGGGGGATCATTTATAAATCAAAAGAGGTGGTGTTAACTCTTGTACAGGAATTTAGTGAGGCTATATTTAGAATATTGTGTGCAGTTTTGGTCACCACAACTGAGGAAGGACATAGATACCACAGAGAGGGTTCAGCACAGGATTGCTAGATTGATTCCGGGCCTAGCTAGACTCAGATATGCAGAGCGGCTGAAGGAGACAGGGCTTTATACACTAGAAAGGAGGCGGTTATGAGGAGATATGATAGTGATGTTGAACATAATGAAGGGTAGAGATACAAGCCGGTAGGGCGACATGGGTAGTCGACTACCCGATAGAACCTGACGCGATGGGCCCATTCGATGGGGAATCACCTGAGGATTAAGCACAAGAAAATTCATGATTCGAGCTTCAAGGGTTAATGCTGCAGATTGTTTTTTCGTTTAAATACCCCCACATTTCGTGTTTTTTCGGCCGTTGCTAGGCAACGGAGGGGTCCATAGCAATGGTTCTTTCTCACACATAACTAGGGCATACCATGAACCTACCATACCAGTTTCATGTATATCTCACTCATAGTCTCTGAGATATAACGAACTTCGTTTTTTTATTGTTTTCGACCAGGGTTCATTCAAAGTCTATCTTCTCTGACAGTTTTCATAGGATCCGGCTGGAAATTTTTGACAATATGGCTGAATGTACTGCCCACAGTCAGTCTTGGCCCAATTTTTGAAAAAATAATTTTTTTTATGATTTTTCAAAAATTTCAAAGTCCCGTTGCTAGGCAACCAAAGGGGATTTAGCAACCAGTACCTACGTGGCACAACGAGGTCATAAACTGGTCCTCCCACCCAAATTTCATCAAAATCGAACAACTGCAAGGGGGTCAAAAACCCCCGACAAACACACACGGACAAGCCGGTAGGCGGACATGGGTAGTCGGCTGTTGCTAGGCAACGGAGGAGTCCATAGCAACGACTCTTTCTCACACATAACTAGGACATACCATGAACCTACCATACCAGTTTCATGTATATCTGACTCATAGTCTCTGAGATATAACGAACTTCTTTTTTTATTGTTTTCGACCAGGCTTCATTCAAAGTCTATCTTTTCCGACAGTTTTCATATGATCCGGCTGGAAATTTTTTGACAATATGGCTGAATGTACAGCCCACAGTCGCTTGTGGCCCGATTTTTAATTTTCGAAAAAATAAATTTTTTTATGATTTTTCAAAAATTTCAAAGTCCCATTGCTCGGCAACGGTGGTGTCCATAGCAACGGTTCTCATTTGCACACAACTCGGTCATGGCATGAACCTACCAACCAAGTTTCATCGAAATCGCCATTTTATTAACGGAGCACTGGACCTAACAGACAGACAGACAGACAGACAGACAGACAGACAAACATATAGACAGAAAAACTGATAATAAGGGTAGAAGAAATTTCAAAAATATATATATATATATTTATTTTTCGACTGGATCGACTACCCAACAGACCGACACCATGACCAACAAATAAGGGTAGATCAATAGATCAAAAAAAAAATTTTTTGAATCGAAAATTATTTTTTTTTCGATTCGATCAACTACCCAAAAATAAGTGCGGATGAATTAATTATTCAACAGAATAGAGAGCGACAGTACCAGGGGCCATAGCCTGAAAGTAAAGAAGAGGAGAGTCAAGATGGTAGCAAGGCAGGGGACTTTTACTTAAAGAGTAGTTAATGCATGGAATGGTCTCCCTGAAAAGGCAGTGGCAGCAGAAAAAGTAGATAAGTTTAAATTAGAATTAGATAGGTACCTGGAAGTTATGGAGATAGAGGGGTATGGGGATGTTGGCAGGGCTTTAAGGTAGTTTGAGCATTGATGGGTGATTATGTGCATGTGCACGGAGTGTTGGTGGGGGGTCTTGTCAAGGGGTGTTGGGTGGTTGATGTGCATTTTTTTATGCAAGCCCAAGCCCCCTCCCCTGAGAAAAAATATGTGCAAAAACTACAAAAGAAAAACCACAAAAAACATCTTAATTAAAAAAAAAAAAAAACATTTTGCATTTTCTTATTTTGATCTGGTGTCGATAAATTGGTGTGGTATTGTAGTGGCACAGGCATGATGGGATGAATGGCCTCCACCTGTGTCTAATTTCCTTGTGTTTCCCTTGCTTATTATAGCATTCTTGAATACTCAACCATTCATTTTTCTTCCTAACTAGGGTGGTTGATGGTGGAATCTCAGAATAGTGTCCTATCAAGAGTATGCAAACATCTGCATAAACTGAGAAGACATCAAGGTTTGCACTCGCATTCAGAACTACCAGTTGATCCCCTCCCTCTCGTGTAAATCTTTTCAGGCATCAGGTCAGGTATGGGAGCATGTGCCAGAACAGCGCGTCGCTGCGTCCACTTTCCGCCGGTACTCCAGGGGCCTCCGTCTGGCCATCCCCCAGGCAGATGCCAGGCCCATCCCTATCTCCTTGAGATGATGGTCAACCTGCTGCAACGAGGCACGTGGTCTGCCCACTGGCCTCCTCCACTCATGAGACTCCCTCGTTGAGAGAATCTGGTGAGCAGGATCAGCATCAGGAAAACGAGCCACATGTCCATACAGCCGCAACTGACGCTCACGGACCATGCAGGTAACAAATCTCATCCGAGTCTCTCTCAGCAACCGCTCGTTGGACACAAAATCTGACCAGCAACAGCCAAGTATTCTCCGAAGAGACCTGGTACCAAAGGAATTAAGTCTCCATCTCAGATCCTTGGTCAGAGTCCAAGTCTCGCATCCGTAGAGCAAGACTGGAAGTACCAAGGACCTGAAGACCCGGACTTTTGTCCTCCCGCACAGGTACCGGCAGCGCCACACCCCATGATCCAGTGAATCCATGACTCCCCAGGCTTGACCCAGACGTCTATTGACCTCTGACTCACAGCCAGCAGAGACATGAATATCATTGCCAAGGTAAGTGAATCTCTCCACGACCTCAACATCCTCACCACAAACAGACACAGACAGGACAGCAGCATCCAAGATGTCATTGAAAGCCTGGATCTTAGTTTTGACCCAAGAAACCCGTAATCCCAGCGGCTCCGACTCCTCATTCAGCACCTCGAGGGCCCCCAAAAGGATATCTAAAGTCTCCGCAAAGATGACTGCATCATCTGCAAAATCAAGGTCCGAGATCTTGACATTGCCAAACGATGCACCACAACTTGATCTCTCTGACATCCTCCCTAAAATCCAGTCCATACAATTGCTGAAAAGTGTGGGGGCAAGTACACACCCCTGACATTTCCAGTTGCTACTGGAGCTCAAGTCAGAGATGGTACCACCACACTTCACAGCACTCTCAGTACCAGAGTAGAGTTCAGACATCAGATCGATCAGTTTTGGTGGCACCCCACGAAGACCAAGAATCCTCCAGAGGACATCCCGATTCACTGAATCGAACGCTTTACAGAGATCAACATAGGCTGCAAGCAGCCCCTGCCGAAACTCTCATCTGCGTTCGGTGAAGATACGAAGAGCAAGGATACGGTCAATAGTTGACCTCTTTGGTGTAAAGCCTGACTGCTCTGGACGCTGGTGCTCAAGCAGATGGTGGCGAACCCTATCAAGAATCATCCGAGCAAAGACCTTGCCCGGCACTGAGAGCAGCGTCACCCCTCGGTAGTTGTTGCAGTCTTGGCGATCACCCTTCCCTTTCCAGAGAGGAACAACAAGGCCCCTCTTCCAATCAGTTGGGATGGTGCCTGTGTTCCAGGCAGAGCACAAAACTGCATGAAACGACACGAGTGCAGCATTTCCACCAGCCTTGAGAAGTTCAGCATGGATGCCACAGATCCCTGGAGCTTTGCGCCATTTCAACTGGTTCACCGCAGCCCATGTTTCCACAAGCGAAGGTGGACCACAGTTGATTCGAGGGTCAGCAACAGGGATTGTAACACCTTTGACGTCCAACTCGACGTCAAGGTTGCTTCACTTCCCCAGTCTGTTACCAATCACAAATATCGGTTGGATGCCTTTCTTGACCAAAGGTGGCAAAATGCACACCTTGCTTGCCTTCAAACATTGCTTATTCAACCACTAGAGAAATTATTGTTGTGTTTTGCTCAACTGAATCATACGTCATAGCATGTTAAAGGTTACAGAGCATTTCAACATCACATCTGGATCTATTTGCTCGATAGGATGTCAAGTCAAGGCCTACACTGCATCTTCCGGTCCTTCTCATATATCCTGCCAACTTTCGACTGATGCTGAATTCGTCTTCTTGATCTGTATGAAGAATTTATATGCTGAGAAAGGATTCTGGTAGATTTATCAATTAATATGCTTCATCTTTCCTGGATATTTTCACATGGTCCACTAATTACCTCCGCCACCGAAGGTGAAGGAAGTTGGGTTTTCACCCCTTTCTGTCTGTTTGTTACTTGCAAAATCGAAGATTTTCCAAGTATATTGGTAAGTCGATTTGGTTGTTCTGCCTGTCTGTTTATTACCGACAGGTCACGATTTTCAACCGATCTTCACAAAACTTCACTACATGCTAGAGCTTCTCATAAGGAATAAGCCTATTGTTTTTGAGGTCAAAAGGTAAAAAGGTCAACATAGACCAAAGTTCAACAACTTAGGTGGGATTTCTAAAATCCTCAATTTTCATCTGATTGACTTGAAATTTGAAGAGGATTTATATTTCAGGTCACTGAATTCAACTACCAATTAGTTTTATGGTCAACTTAGACCAAAAAGGTCTACATAGGCCAATAGGCCAATTTGAGTCAAATTTTCTAAAATCCTCAAATTTCATCCGATTGACTTGAAATTTGAAAAGGATTTGCATATCAGATCAGTGAATTCAAACACCTATTACTACTGAGGTTATCATTGGTAAAAAGGTCAACATCGGCCATAAGGTCAACCCAAAATCGGCCAAAATTTTAAATTGTATATAAAATTGTCAATTTTCATCTGATTGACTTGAAATTTGAAGAGCATTTGCAAATGAGGTCACTAAATTCAACCACCTTTTAACTTTGAGGTAAACATAGACCAGAAGGTCAACATAGGGCAAATTTCTAAAATCCTCAATTTTCATCCGATTGACTTGAAATTTGAAGAGCATTTGCACATCAGGTCTGTTTGTTTCTGTGCAGGATATCTCAAAAGTTGTGGACAGATCCGAATGAAATTTGGTGGACAGGTTTGGTGTGTGACAAGGCCAAACTGTTGAGATTTTGGTGAAGATCCAGATCTGAATTCAGAAACTATAATTTTTAAAGTAATTCTTCACCATTGAGAGATAGGGCTAAACTAATATATAGCACGATATCTCAAAAAGTTGTGGACGGATTCGGACGAAACTTGGTGGACACATTTGGTGTGTGACAAGGAAGAATTGATTCAATTTTGGTGAAGACCCCATAACTTTTTCAGTGATTCTTCACCATTGAAAGATCTGGCTAAACTAATATATAGCACGATAACTCAAAAAGTTGCAGACAGATTCGGATGAAACTTGGTGGACAGGTTGGGTGTGTGACCATGACGAATAATTTCGATTTTGGTGAAGATCTGAAACTGGATCTGGTTACGAGAATTATTAAAAATTTTTTAAGTGATTCTTCACCATTGAGAGAAAGGGCCCAAAAACAATATTGTACTGCATTGCATGATATTTCAAAAATGTAATGGGCCAGATATGTTCTTGTGGATCAGGCATTACATGGCAGAGGTATGCGCTCCACCGAGTGCCATCATTGACACACGGTATAATACGTCAACCTCATCCGCAATATCAACCTGCCCTCATCCGCAATATCAACCTGCTTGTACCATTCTTTGAGCATCCAATCTCTTGTCGTCTTTGTGAAAACCATTTCTGGCTGACTACCATGCTTTAAGAACTTGACATCTGGTATTCTTTGCAGTGAAACAGTCTTTCTATGGGACTTGTAGCTTCTTTCAGAGTTAAATTGCACTCCCTTTTCATAAAGAAGGGATTGATATTTTTCATGAACAGAGTTCATGTCTGAACTTTGATGGAGACATGCATCACTGTTCATGATGATTGACTTGACAATATTTGCTGTCTCAATGTCACAGATATCTTGTGTAGCATCTTGGTTATCAGTACTGATGTGGGCTGCTTGTGTTATCATTGTTTATTGGTCTTGTTTGTTTCTTTAAGCAGTCCCTGTGGTATTTCAAATTTAGGGCAAATGCATCTTTAGCCTCATGAATAAATGTCAGCTGGCCTGGTACAATTTTCAGCAGTTTCGGTGGACTGTTGTATTTCCTCCAGAGCTTCAGTTTTCACTTCGTGTATATCTTGCCCACCATATTTTGACAAAATATGCACAGATATTCAGCAAATGCTTTCGTCTTATTTCCTGAGTGAATTGAGTCGATGCGAGATGCGTGTCTCTTGCATGCATTTGCTGATTGTCTTCTTTTTTTTTTTTCTTGTATACACGGTCGAGGCTCGTATGAGAGCTAACACACAGAATGTACAAAAAGGGGAGCAAGAGACAAGAGGGGCAGGAGAGGGAAGGAAAAAAACAGTGTGGAACAGAAACAGCAGTGTCAGCTGTGTGGCCATTTGAGGTGAGGGAGGGGATGGAGGGGGAATATATACCAGAAACAGACTTAACTCGATGCCACCAGGATTTGGAGGAGGGAGACAGGTTTGAGAGTTCAGACTTGAGATTAGAAAGATGTTTTCTGGCTCTCCTGGGGGTAGACACACACTTGTTACGAGCTTTGTGGAAGGAACTAAGATTGCCTTCAGTTGGATTAGCCTTCCATGAAGCGAAGGCAAGTTGTTTCAGGACAACTGCCTCACCACAAGCTTCAGTGTATCATGGGTGGGAGGAAGGGTCAGACAACTGAAGGGATAAATCTGTGCATGAGGGAGAGCAAGTTTCTTTGAAAGAATTCCCAGGATGAGTTGATGTCAGAGGAAGTGGAGATGGGAGACCAGTCTGGAAGTTTGATGGCTGCTTGAAGCCCCTGCCAGTCAGCCTGAGTGAAATGCCAGACTCGACAGCACTGAGGTGGTTCTCTAACAACAACCAGGGAGATGTATACTTTGACAAGCATGTGTTCAGATGAACCAAATGGAGCAGAGGAAGAACAGCAGATGTTTTCAGGGAAATTGGTCAAAATCAGGTCCAGAAGAGATGGAGTACCATTGGTTGAGATTCGGGTTGGGAATTTGACAGATCGAGTCAGTCCCATTGAGTCACAGAAGTCTTTTGCTGAGGTGCCATGACAGGTGAGAGAGGTACCCACATCCAGCCAACTAACATGATGACAATTGAAGTCACCACATATGAGGAAGAGAGAGTTTGGATGAGAAGATAGAAGTTGGTCCATGTTTTCAGAAAGTGAGATGTAAATGGAGTCATCACTGTTTGTTGGACGGTACAACACTCGTATCAACATGAGGTGGGAATGGAGGGGAAGCCGTAGCCAGAGGTATTCCTGGGGGTGTGGGGGGAGAGAGGGCAGTGCATGGTGAATGAGGAATAGAGTCTTTGATGAAGAGAGCAACTCGGGAACCAGCACGAGTCTCAGGTCTGTCATACCAGAGGAGGGAGTAACCAGGGAGAGATACTTGGGAGTCAGAGATGCATTGAAGGAGAAAAGTTTCTGTTAAGCAGATTATGTCTGGTTTATCAGTGGCAACCTGTATGGAAAGATCTGTCAGGTTTGAGCGAAGGCCCCAGATGTTTGAGGTGCAGACTGTTAAGGAAAAGGGAGGGGAGGAGGCTTTGGGTGTGGGGGAGGGGAGAGGGAGGGTATGTCGAGGGAGGATGGGGGGAGGTAAGGAGAGTTGTTGAAAGAGTGTGGGGGATTGCATAAGAGCGAGGGGAGAGGGCCGGATGAGGAGGAGAAAAGGCTCGGTGGTGATGGGTTTAGGTCCAGTGGGGAGTAATAAGAGAGGGGGCAGAGGGCAGTTGAAGATTGCAGGAGGTGGAGTGATGAGATGGAAGATAGAGGAAGGAGGCAGCTTTGCGGATGTGAGGGGGGAACTTTTGGAAGGGGGAATGAGGGGGAAGATTGGAGGGAGAAGGGTGTGAGGGGAGAGTTGAGGGAGAACGGTGAGGGGGGGGTTTTTGAGAAAGGTGAGAGGGAAGCTTGGTGGGGAAAGAGTGTGAAGGTTGCTTTGAGAGGGAGGGAAGACGATGAGAGCAGGCACGGCCAAGGAGCAGGAGGGCAATGGAAGAAGTGGGGAGAGGGGAAGGATGAGACTTGGTAGAGATATGGTGAAGAAGGGAGCTGGCAGGGGGAGGTACAAGACTTGAGGATTTGGGAAGAGGGGGAGGTGTGCTGAGAGGAAGGAAGGAGGATGTTTGTGGTGATGAGGAGTTTACTGATTGAGAGAGTGAGATACAGTATCTGTTAGGTTAGAATGGACCCACAGATGCTAGAACAGCACACACTTTGGGACAACAGAGAAGGAGCTGAAATTGATACAGAAGACAGTGAAGAGGTGCCAAGAGCGGAGGTAGGATGAGGGGAAAGATGGGATGAGGAGTTTACTGATTGGTGATGAGGGGATAAGGAGAGGGGATAACAGGTGAGGGGTTAGGAGGAGGTAAATTTAAGGAGGTGGGGTGAATTGGCACTGAAGTTGGATAAAAACGATGATTGATGGAACACGAACATGCATCGCATACTGGGATTTAATTTTTTTTAAGTCAGAGATGCGATTAAAGACATTATGTGAGGGAAGCAATAAAGGAGAATTAAGAGAATGGAGAAAAGAAACGTTGTAACAGTGGGACGTTTTAGACACGGGATGAAAGAAAGGTCGACTTGAAAACAGCCTTTTGAAGAAGAAGAAGGAAAAGAAGAAGAAGAGTAAGGAATTATGATGCAATACTGAGGACATGTTTTAAAGAGGAAGTTGTGTCATTTTAAGAGATATATTTTTATATAGTTTTGATAAGGATTACGTAAGACTAGGAAAAGGAAAGGTTGAAGAAAAATCATATTGGTGTTTGGTGAATTTGGATCAGCAAACGCAGAAGCAATCTGGTAGTTCGACAGAAGTTACAAGATGAAGAAGAAGAGGAGGTAGAGAAGCACGTGGTTACAGGAGGTGTAAGGTGAGATGTTAAAAGAATATATATATATATATATATATATATATATATATATATATATATATATATATATATATATATATATATATATATATATATATATGTATACTTTTTTCATGATTTGGTAAAATTAAGCAAAGGAAAGGTTGAAGAAAAAATCGTGAAGGTGTATGGTGAATGTGGGTCAGCAAAAGTGGATGGTGATCGGTAGAAGGAGGAAGAAGAGTCGGTACAGGAAGTCACATGGTTACGTGTGATACAATGTGAGGGAAAAGTTTTTTTGTTGTATTTTAAAAACATTTTAAGACATGAAAGAGAGGGTGTAGTTGAGAGGGATAGAAGGAGGGTGGAAGTAAAAGTAGAGAAAATAAAAACTGATGGTAATAAACAGAAAATACAATAAACATGATCGTGCACACAAATGGGAAGAAGGGGAGGCCTCAAGTAAACTCGACATGAAAAGACGACGAAAACTCAACAATTAGCACTAGCTTTAACACAAGACCGAACTAGAAACACACAGTAAACATAGAGATAACAAAATAACAGTAAAAACGTGATAAAAATGACCAGAACACTTATCTTTGAGAAAGTCTGCAGAGACCCTAAAGAGGAATCACCACCAAGTCTTTCTTCAGCATGTTTCTCCTCAGCATTTTCTCACTATTTCTGGTGACAAATCACTTGGTAACATTTTCTCTGGCATTTCAAAACTGCCGAATCATCAAAAATTATATCTTTATCTCTTTTATCAATGTCTCTGTGCCTCCCGAGTAAAGACCATTCATGGCAATCGGACTTTATGTTCTCGATTGATTTTGCACTTGCAATGGAGAGGTTATCAGATATGGTTTCATTGCAAATGATGCCACCGTCATTGCTTGAAGACGACATCATTTTGTCGCACTGCCTGCCCTTACTTCAACTGCTCGTGTCTCACTGGCCAATTTCTGGAAAGAGAAGAAGTTGATGTCAAAATAACATATTACAAAAAGCTAAGTTGAGATGATTTTTATCAGAAGATATGCTGTTACATCATGTTTTACAAAAAAAAAAAAAAAAACTCGAACCACATTCAGGAAGGAAATATTGGCTGCACTCTCCAAGACAGCTTTCTTGCCATTTTTTATTATGTCGTATCTAACTGGAAAATGCTGTTCTAAGTTGGCAACAAGTTTAGTTCTGCTATGCTACTACCGCATTATCACGATAAAAGAAACGCTGCTTTTGGCAAAAACTTTAAAGTACACCTGAACAAATGCTACCGGACTATTACCTGTCACCATTTCTTTTTGATCTGCTGATTATTACTCCGTGCAAGTGAAGCAATTGGTTCATGTCTGTCCATCCGTCTGTCTTATCACTCGGCAGATTATGGTTGTCAGTTTATGATTGAGGAAGAACTTATTAAAATCGAATGTTATTTGAACACGAATCGGAATGCGAGAAGGAAGACAAGTCTTTCGTTTTACTGTATTTTGGCTCTGAATTCATCCCTGATTACATATGCGCAGAGAATAGTGAGATAACATTCATACTCTGTCTGAATGCCTGCCAGTCAAACAAAATTGAAAATCATTACAAACAGGAAACTTACTTTTTTTTTAGGATGGACACAAACAACAGGCACAAATAACAAATGTAACATGTTAGATAAGGTGATGTAATAGATTCTGAGTAAAACAGCAGTAAAACCGGGAATTAATTTTTTTCATACGTCTATAAATATTAATTAAAATTTAATCATATACTTCAACACTATAGAACACAAATCGCCTTCATAATACTTCCAAGAGCCACATTATATATATTGATATACAGCATGAGAGGGCATGGCATGTGAGAGGGCATCGTATATTGGGGGTGAAGAAGAGGTTGCTATATGGCTGTGGATGATGCCGATTGACACTGTGTTCTATGGTGATCAATAAAGCCTCCATCTCCTAAACTGTGACAACGTCGTCTTATTGCTTCAGTATATAAGACTGCTTTCAGTTGCGCTAAACTTTTAGATTTATTTTAACAATCTTAAATTTTTTTATTAAAATTGAAGTACAGTATTGTACTTGAGTACTGGATGGGGTAAGCATGGTGTTGGCTTAATGGTTAAAGTGGTTGGCTTAAGATCTTAGGTTCTTGAGTTTGAGTCCCCGTCGTGCCGCTAAATAACACCAGGTGGATTGACTCAACCTACCATCCTTCCGAGGTCAGTAAAATGAATACCAGCTTACTGGAAACATGGGGAACTGTATCAGTGGCACAGCAATGCTCCCAACAATGTTGCAACTCACAGCCAGAGGTTGCATCCAAAATAATAATAATAATACTGTGCGGGGTATCGTGTTCTATGAAGTCTCGAGTTGCACAAAGTGTTTCATACAACTCATGATCATAGACAAGGAACTGCTAATTATGCAATTATATTCTCTAGAATGATTTAGAACATTTTAAATTGAATCAAAAACATCAACCTATAGGATTTGAAGATGCAATTCTCCTCAAGAGACAAAAACGATTCATAAGTTATGAAATGGAAGCTGAAGTGGAACATGGTTCAATTCTCATATTCTTTCTAATTCGGTATGTGTACAATTTACATCACTCATATCCAAATTAAACTTGATAAAAAATTGTTTTTCGAGAATGTAAATCTCATCATTTGCAAAGACAGATATTGAAAAATAATTTCCAAAATTAACGTTTTGACCAAATCACAGAATGAGACTATGACACATGTTTGAACATATGTGCTGAAAGCTGTAATCAAGTGTTGAACAGACATGAGTAACGAGCAGTGATCTTGAGAACACGAGTTTTTCAGCTCAATTGACTTGAGTTGTACACCAATACACTACTATCGTGCTTGTACATTTAGTGTGATGGTTAATTGTGCAATCAGACTCAAATTAAAGTTATGGTTGTGCAATGAGACTACCAGGAAAGGGCCACACAAAAAAGGGAAAATGTGATCGGACAAAATGTAGGATAAAGTGGAAACGGAAGGATAAGAATACATGGATGGACCAGAAAAATAAGGAGAGGGGATGCATGTGAAAGGGGGACAGGGTCTCAATCGGTGTAGAAAGGTCAGGTGAGGAAATGGCAGAGACCATGAGGTGGTGGTGGTCAGCAGACTTGAAAGTCAAAAAGTAACAAGAAAAAGAGCACTCAGACATCGCAGACCCTCGCCAGGACTTATTTTGTGTGGTGATTGTGTAGTTTGGTGTAGTGTATCTTGTGTGGTGTTTGTGTACTGGTGTGTTACATAATTTATAATAGACATAACTAGAACTGCCACTTTATAACTGCTGGCAGTGATGACCAGGTACCAAGACATCCTGCTTTGATTGGATACCTGACCCTGACCCATGACATTTATTATTATTCAACTGGATTCAGAATGAGATTTAAAAAACTTCCATTCAAATCAAATTGAAGACCAAATAGATAAGGTCCAAATAGATAAAGATAGGATTTAGGTTTCAGCCCCTACTCCACAACCCTCAAACCCACCCAGGTGCAGCCAAGTGAGCCTTATTCAAAAAAAAAACTTAAAAATCAAAAAGAATCCAAATCAAAAAATTAAATAATCCTCGCTGCCAGACCATGTGTCCCATCAGGTTGAAATTTAAAACCTACATTCCCTTTCACTATTAGATCATAACTGTGGAGTTTCATGTTCATTGATGAAGTGGTTCAAGAGAAATAATTTTTTAAAGATTTTAGCTCAATCCAATATGGCTTCCAGACCATGTGACCTATCAATTATTTGTGAATACCCTGGTATCCCCAAAGCTTGGGGAACATTCGTGTGAAAGTTTCCCTTGATCTGTCAAGCCGTAATGAAAAGAGAGAAAGATTTTTAAATGTTTATTCTTTAAAAAAAAAATCATAGCTGCCAGACCATGTGACCTATGATGTTAAGATTTACATCCTATATTTCACAAGGCTAGTAGATCATGTGCTTGAAGTTTTGGATCGATCTATTAAGTCATTCTGGAGAACCAGGTTTTTAAAGGTTTTTATTTTCAATTCAAAATGACTTCCAAACCACATGAGCTATGACATCATAAAGTTACAGTCTGCCTCTAAATGTATAGGGGATAATGTTTGTGAAGTTTCATGTTAATCAAATAAGGTTCGCTTTTCTATCCACGATGGCTGCCAAACCACATGCCATCATTTCCACACTATATGCAGCAATGGTGTGAGATAATATTTGTGAGGCTTCACGTCGATCGATGAAGGGTTCAACAGAAAGAATACCAATGTATTTTAAATATTTTCCTTCAATCCAATATGGCTGCCAGATCATGTTACCTTAATTATTTATGAACACCCTGGTATCCCCATGGGATGGGGAACATGTGTGTGAAGTTTCCCTTCTCTCTGTCAAGCCGTTCTGGAGAAGGTTTTTAAAGGTTTTAGGGTAAATCCAATATGGCTGCCAAATAATGTGACCTATGACGTCATAGTTCAAGAACTCTGTTTGTCATGGACAGGCAATCATACCTGTAAAGTTTCACCTCGATCTGTTCAGCCCTTTTGGAGATTTTTTAAATGTTTTTTTTTTATATGGTGACTGAACCACATGACCGATAGATTATGTCATCAATTTTTTTCTGTCGACCAATTCATCCTGAGATGTCCTTTAATAATTTTCATACTGATCGGATACAGTACAGTGTTCTACATGTCAAATTTTGACCAGCATACCACTTTGCCGCTAATTTTGTGTCAATCCGATAAGTGGTTGCAGAGAAAATGAATTTAAAAGGGAATAAACGCGACAAAATTATGGCAGAATAATAATAATAATAACATAGAAGGAGAATAAACAGAAGAAAAACAAGAGGTTACCCAGCCTGAAAGGCTTGGTACCCTAATTAATCTTTAGAAAAACAAAAAGAGAGATCATAAAAAAGATTAAACCTGCATTAAAAAAAGATTAAAGACATGGAAAATATTAATTAACTTTCCTGTATTAAAAAGACGAGCAAATACCTGCCCAACAGGTGGAATGCATCGCACCGTACCTCATGTTGCTGGGCCGATTATTGTTTTTTTTTTTTTTTTTTTTTTTTTTTTTTTTTTTTGTATACCTTGGTCGAGGCTCTTATGAGAGCGAACACACAACTCACAGCAAGGAGGCATGAGACAAGAGGGGCGGGAGTGGAAGGGACAAAACATTGGGGAACAGACACAGGTGAACTGTGGAAGGGAGAGGGATGGGGATGGGACGGGGAACATGGCGAGGGGAAGATGGACATTAAAGGGACTTTCAGGAAGGAAAGCAGGAGAATTGAAGGAAGTGGGCTTGGGTGGATTATCGGGGGTAGAAAAGATCGAGGATTTGGATGGGGAAGATAAGAGGTGGTGGTGAACAGCTGTTTTGAAAGCCTGGAGGGAAGAATGGGAAAGAATAGAGTGAGGAAGTTTATTCCAAAGGCGGGAAAAAAGAGGAATGAAAGAGTGAAGATGAGCAGTGATTCGTGATTTTGGTAGTTTTACCAGAAGGGGGTTGTTGGCGGACCTTGAGCGCCCTGTGGAAATGTGGTTGGGACAAATCACAGAGAGAGCAGGGGGGGCAAGGCTGGAGAGGAGTCGGTAGAAGACAGAAAGACCACCGACCAACCTGCGGTGATTGAGTGAGAGGCCCAAAGACTCAGCTTCATTGCGGGAGATGCCAATGATCTTAAAAGCCCTGGTTTCGACAGCGTGAAGTCGAGAAAGGTGGGAGGCAGGAGCACCAGCCCAGAGGGGAGAGCAGTACTCCATCAGGCTATGGACAAAAGCTTTGTAAGTGGTCAGGAGCTCAAGAGGGCCGAGGAAGGACTTTGCACGACGGAGGATTCCCAGTCGGTGACTGGCTTTTGAGGCAAGGTTGGAAATGTGACTTTCCCAGGAAAGGTCATGGCAGATAGTGAGACCCAGAAGCTTGAAAGAAAAGACTTCTTCCAGAGGATTGTTGAGAAAGTGGATGGGGGGGTTTTGTAAACGGTCCTTTCGAAGAGACATAGTGAGAGTGTGAGATTTGTCTGGATTGAAAGACATGTTCCACGTGTTGGACCAGTTTGTGATTTTATCCAGATCTGCAGTGAGCGAAGAAGCTGCTGCTTGCCGGTCTGAGGGATGACAGATGGTACGGCAGAGGGTGGAGTCATCGGCAAAGAGAAATAGAGGATTTTCCAGAGAGTCCGAGAGATCATTGATGAAAACCAGAAAAAGAACAGGGCCCAGAACGCTACCTTGAGGAACTCCAGCCTGCACAGGAAGAGGGGATGAAAGAACTCCATTTAGGGCCACACGTTGATCATGCGACAGGAGAGGAAGTCTGCGAGCCATGAGTGGAGATGGCCTTGAATACCATGGGAAGAGAGTTTGGTGAGTAGGGCAGGGTGCCAGACTGTGTCAAAAGCACGTGATATGTCCAGGGATACGGCTCTGATTTCCTGTCTGGCATTGAGGACCTCCATCCAATGATGGGAGAGCAGTAGCAGCATATCTAGGGTAGAGTGACCTGGTCTGAAACCAAATTGATGATTGGAAATCAAGCCATTGGAGAAGAGGAAGGATTTCATGTCTGAAGCGATGATGGATTCCATAACCTTGCTGATGATTGGGAGAAGGCTGATTGGTCTATAGTTACAGGGATCTGTTTTTGCACCTTTTTATGCAGGGCAGTGATGTTAGCAGATTTCCAAGCAGATGGCAGATGACCTTGGGAAAATGAGAGGGTGAATAGAACAGAGAGAGGGTGAGCAAGAGCAGAAGAGCAGGCTTTGAGGACACGTGGGCTGATGCCGTCTGGACCGGTTGCAGAATCTGACTCGAGGTTTGAAAGCAAGCTCTCCACCTTGTCAGGAGAAAAGGATACAGAGTCCAGGGACAGTTGGGTGCGACTGGGTAAAGTGGGTAGAGATAGTGATGGGTTTGGGACACAAGATTTAGCTGCAAACACCGAGTTTAGACATTCAGCTTTATCACGTGTGGAATCAGCAGTGCGGCCATTTGAGGTAAGGGAGGGGATGGAGGGGGAACATACACCAGAAACAGATTTGATTAAACGCCACCAGGATTTTGAGGAGGGAGAGAGGTTTGAGAGTTCAGACTTGAGATGAGAAAGATGTTGTTTTCTGGCTCTCCTGAGGGTAGATACACACTTGTTCCGAGCTTTGTGGAAAGAACTGAGATTGCCCTCAGTTGGGTTTGCTTTCCATGAGGCAAAGGCAAGTTGTTTCAGGACAACTGCCTCGCCACAAGCTTCAGTAAACCAAGGGCGGGAGGAAGGGTAAGACAACTGAACACGAGAGGGGATAAATCTGTGCATGAGGGAGAGCAAGTTTCTTTGAAAGAATTCCCAGGATGAGTTGATGTTTGAGAAAGTAGTGATAGGAGACCAGTCTGTAAGTTTGATGGCTGCTCGGAGACCCTGCCAGTCGGCTTGAGTGAAATGCCAGACTCGACGGCGGTGAGGTGGTTCTCTGACACCTTTGTCTTGCATCCTGATGAAGTGAATCCAACCGTACCTCACGTTGCTCGGCCGAATCTTGTTTACGCCCAATTGTCTTGCACACTGACAAATAGAAGCCATTATTGTTCTTATTATACCGCTTTTGGCATTATTTTCTTGGCAATGTGATGCAATAGTTTGAATTGCAATTGAATTTTTGCTTCATGCAATATTGTTATAGCCATGCGACCAGTCCAGGAATGACCGAATCATGTGGGCCGTCAACTGGCTATGGCCGCCAGCTGGGTTCGATGCCCCAAACCATGGTTACAGGCCTTAAGTACCGATACCTTGTCAAAGGGCACTAAACGGGCTGAGGGTTACGTGCTCGCACAGTGCGCCAGTCTGATGTATAACCGAGTGGCTGGTTATGATGTACCATACATTACTTTACTGAGCGCTAGTCGCTTTTACCCAATTTGGCACCTGAAGGGTGCTGATTGTGAGAACTCAACCACACCTACAGCAAGAAAGGAGGCCAGGGCAGGAGTCACAGTTCATGGATTGTTATTAAAATAAAAACCAAAGCAAATACTCACTAAGCAATATTTACACCTAAGCATCCTCATCCAAGTGGAAAAGAACATTAAAAATATACCCATCAGAGATGGGGAATCCCCCGCCATTGAAACATTTTTTTCAAGATGACCACCCCAGGCGGCCATCTTGGATCCGGTCATGCCCAAAATCAATAGCGTTCTTCCTTTTCAGGTGGTCCATGTGTGACCCAAATTTCAAATCAATATGGCGAAGAGTTTATGAGTTATCGCACTCACAGCTATAAATGTTGACATCCAGCCAGCCGGACGGACGGACAGCCGGACGGACGACCCGGGTGACAACAATATCCCCCTTCCACCACACGGCGGGGGATAAAAACGCACTGCCAGAGGTTTGAAGCAGGGAGGACAACAGTCAGATAGGAGAAACAAACATCTCACTCTATATACATGACGTATATCTATTATACAAATAGTATGTCACACTTATCTAAACCCATGCCTTGTGAGCTCCCGTAGTGTGACTCATGACCGTCTTTCTCAAGGCAGATTCGCCTCACAGACACACCCTCATGGCTTGAGCTGCAAGGCTCCCATGTGTGCTTTGTAAAGATATGTAAACAGAGGAAAAGAACATTAAAAATATACCCATCAGAGATGGGGAATCCCCCGCCATTGAAACATCTTTTTCAAGAGGGCTGCCCCAGTCGGCCATCTTGGATCCGGCCATGCCCAAAATCAATAGGGTTCTTCCCTTTCAGGTGGTACATGTGTGACCCAAATTTCAAATCGATATGGCAAACAGTTTATGAGTTATCGCACTCACAGCTATAAATGTTGATGCCCGGACGGACGGACGGACGGACGGACGACCCGGGTGACAACAATATCCCCCTTCCGCCACGTGGCGGGGGATAAAAACACACAGCCAGAGGTTTGAAGAGGGGAGGATAACAGTAGGATAGGAAAAACAAATATCTCAATGTATATACACAACGTATATCTATTACACAAACAGTACGTCACACTTATCTAAACAAATGCTTAGAAATAACTGTTTATACGAGTTTTATTAACCCCCAAAAGATAATTCCTACAACAATACATTTTCCCAAAATAAAATTGCTCTCCATGTTTTTTCCAAGGAATTCCAGCCAAAGTCGTCAATATTTTCAAGACATATAGCTCCACCCCCACTCAATCGACCATTTCCTGCAACCTTTTATTTTAATGCCATTTTGTAGAATTCGTCCTCCTATCAGAGTTTTTGAAAATTTGCAACTCCCAACCCAAAGGAATTTTCTTCGTGGCCACGTATATCAGCAGTACCCGACCTATGAATGATTTTTTTCCAAGCGTACATTTGTGGTTGCTTCGTTGCCTGGTTCATGGCTGCTTAGTCCCCAGCAGCATAGATCCCCACCAGGAGAGAAGGCCTCACTCAGTTTTCATTCCCCTACCCATCCATGCCTGAGTCTGGTATGTGGTGCCTTAGATTTCCCTAATTCCATGGTAAAGGATTATTTACTGTGAATCTGTGTTTCCCTTACCACCCCCCCTTCCCCCCACCCATGCCACCACCCTCCATTGGGACCATACTCTGTACAGAGCATTGGTGCTGCCTCAGCAGTCTCAAATGGCTATTGGACACAATCATCGAAAGGTCGCCAATCTGACACAGTATACCAGCAAACTGGCACTCATTTTGCCAACCTCAGAAGGATGACAGGTTGAGTCATACCCACCTGGTATTAATTCACCATTCGAGTGGGATTTGAACTCAGGATCAAAGTATGCTAAGCCCACCACCCGAACCATCACCCCAACACCAGGCATAATGCCACCATCATACCCCACAATTATATTTTATTCTTCCCCTGGTATTTGTAAAAGGGGAATTAACCCCAATAAAATCATAACTAAGGATCCCACGTGCTTCTTGCGGTTCCCGCATGTGAAGCTGCCATTAATTGAACGCGGTCCAAGGAAGTAAAAAGACTGTTCAGTACATTCATCCAGTGGTCGGTGTTAATCGAGCACTGAACAAGGCACTACTTTCCCTCCATTATATATTCGAGATTAATCGTTTTTTGTTGTTGTATACACTGTCAACGCCCTATGAGAGCTAACACACAGAATGTACAACAAGCGGAGCAGGAGACAAAAGGGGTGGGAGAGGGAAGGAAAAAACAGTGTGGAACAGAGACATGAGGATATCTGTGGAAGGGAGAGGGATGGGTGGGGGAACACAGGGTTAATAAGATGGCCACTACAGGGACTTTCAAGTCTTTACATGATAGGGACTTTCAGGAAGGAAAGCAGGGAATTTGAAGAAGGTGGGTTTGGGGTAGATTAGTGTGGGTAGAAAAGATCATGGTTTTGGATGGGTGAAGATAAGAGATGGTGATGAAAAACTGTTTTGAAGACCTGGAGGAAAGAGTGGGATTGAAGAGAGTGTGGAAGTTTGTTCCAAAGGTGAGAAAAAAGAGGAATGAAAGAGTAAGGGTGAGCAGTGATTCTTGATTTTGGTAGTTTAACCAGAAGGGGGTTGTTGGCAGACCTTGGGCACCCTACAGAAATATTGGGGGGACATATCTCAGACAGAGCAAAAGGGGGGGGGGGGGTGAAGCGAGGCTGGAGAGGAGATGGGAGAAGACAGAAAGACCACCAACCTGCCTGCGGTGAGAGTGTGAGAGACCCAAAGACTCAACCTCATTGTGGGAGATACCAATGATCCTAAATGCCTTGGTTTCCACAGCGTGAAGCCAAGAAAGGTGAGAGGTGGAAGCACGAGCTCAGAGGGGAGAGCAGTACTCCGTCAGACTGCGGACGAAATATTTGAACGTGGTCAGGAACTCAGCTGTGCCAAGGAAGGACTTTGCATGATGGAGGATGCCCAGTCGGCGACTGGCTTTGGAGGCCAGCTTGGAAATGTGGCTTTTCCAGGAAAGATCATGGCAGATTGTGAGACCCAGAAGCTTGAATTAAGTAGGATGTTGTACAATGAACTAGTTTGGATTTTTGTAGATTAATGAATCTTTAAAAAAGATTAACATATATGAAAAAGGATTATTCCTGCATTAAAAAAAAGATTAAAGACGATGAATATATAAATTAACTTTCCTGCATTAATAGATTTGTTCAAGGACTTGTTCAACCAATACACTGCCAAACAGTCAGAAATAAAAAAAACCCAGTTGCTCATTTTCTCAAGATCAGTGGAGAGAGATGCTCTCTGCCTGCCAGAGGAGTACTGAAGGCCCCTGCCCAGGATAAAATCATCTGCAAAGAGATATAGTAGATTTTACAATGACAAAGGGATGTCATTAATGTTGCCAAAGATCAGCATTGTTCCAAGCATGCCAACTTGAGGGATATCAGATTGGAGATGTATCGTACTTGAGATAATACAATTCAAAGAAACCAGCTATTTGAAAGTAGGGAAGAAATATTAGAGCAAGTCGATGAGATGACTGGTGATACCATCTGCTGACATTTTGGATAGAAGGGCAGAGTACCAGACAGTTATCAGAAGCATTGGTGATGTTTAACGAGATGGCCCTAACATATTGCTTGAAATTGAGAGCATCAATTCATTGTTGACATAAAAGAAGCAGTATGTCCAGGTTGGGATGATCTGGCAGAAGCAATGCTGATGATTGGAGATCAGAGAGTTCAAGAAGAGATTACTTTTGAATTCTCGATTTCAAGACTGATGATGGAGAGAAGGCTGTCTGGTCTATTGTATAGGTCAGCTTTGGTACTATTCTTTTAAATTAGTGAAACTTTGGTGACTTTCCATGATGCAGACAGGTGACCTTCAGAGGAAGAACTGGTAAAGAGCAGAGAAAGAGCAGTAAACATGGCAGACAAACAAGTCTGATTATTAAATCACTGATATGTGACCTCTATTAGCAGTCCAGGAGTGAAGAGTGGTAAGGAATTTCTCCACTTTGGCAGTAGAGAAGCTCAAATGCTTAAGGGAATTTGCTGAATGGAGGAGTGGTCGGAAGAATACAGGATGAGGGTGTCTCCTTTTCAACAAAAACGAAGGTAAGACACTCGGCCTCGTGTCCATCATGACTATCCTTCAAGAGTGAAGGGACAAATAAGGCACCAGTGTGGCGGTCATAAAATCATATTAGAATTTGTGTGATGTTTGAAATAATGAGACTAACATTTGTTGTAATAGTTGTAAGATGAACTAGTTTGGATTTTCTTTTAAATTTCATCTCACATATAATTTCATGAATATTTCCATCAACATCTCAGATACACTTATTCGCTCTTGCTTTATCTCTTTAGGGTATTTGCAATTGCTTTTCAGGAGCATGAAATACGTTTTGTCGGGTTTCATTTCTTTCACTCCGACATTTTTTTATTCATTTGTAATGAAAGGTGCAATAATTGTGCGTTTATGTTACAGATACCAAGGCTTGTGTGAAAGAAAAATGAATAATGGAAAGGTTGAGGTTATGAACAGGAAAACAGGGTAATGATGGGCAGATGTATATGAAAAAACACACAAATTAGGTAAGGAAAGGGGGGTGGGGCAGCAAGGGGGTTATTATACAGATAGTAGTCATCATATATAGAAAGTCATCTGAAAGGACTTGAAGGATTTGAGGAAAAAATGATTGGATAGACATGTGGAAGCAATTTTAGAGACAAGAAAAAGAGAAGTGAGTGAAAAGCTTACAAATGGACGTGGACTCGGATGTTTTGTCCAAATGCTGATTACCCAGTGGATATTTAACTATCAGCCCATTTTCACTGCATGTTAACTTGGCTCGAACAAGCACCATTAATGTGTCTCATTGCTTTGTTGCCCGCAGTGTTAGATGTGCAGAAATTGCTCTGCAGTTTGGTGATTTGCTGAAAAAAACAAAATGAAGGATACATAACTGATTGGAAATCACAGCATCTTCTGCGACTCATCAGCCATTCAAGGTGAGTTTCGTGATTGCCAACGTGGTTCATATGAAATGGCTTAACAAGGTCCACGGTGTGAAGGTTTGCAAAGCAGCAAAAGCCGTGATTTAGTCAAGGAGCCATTTCTCAAAATATGTCAAATAAGGAAAGTCATTCAACACGCCCTACAGAAAGGGTTTGTCTTGACAGGGTGTTAGAAAAGACCCTCTAGAAGACCTACAGGTGGTATGTGGTTTCAAATTGTGGTATCATTAAAATTCTCCAGGCCACTATGCATGCCAAGGGTCTGTCATTGCGGGCTTCTAAAATTTAGGGGGGAGGGGTAACATAAATGTAAATATCTTTGTCCAGACTAAACCAATTTTCAATATTGAGGTATCATTGGCTTCGTATTATAATCCTCTGTAAGAATATATCCAGTTATTGGAAAATGTTCTATGCCATGGCATCATCAAAGGTAAAATAACACACAAATTCAAATTTCCTCATTTTTTTTCACTTGTTCTACTCTCATATGAAGATGCATGGTGTTTTTCTATTGTCACCGGTACATACATTTTGGAAAACAGACACATAAGAAAGTATTATCCTTCACATATTCATCAACATACTGAAACAGGACACTAGACTGCTGGATAGGGACCGTTTACCATCCACTGTGATGCCGCCTGATAATGATGATTATGCTTCAGAAAGAAAACTGCAACTGTTACTTCAATTTACTGAATTTAACATGCACTTTAAGTGCAGTTCATGGAAGCATGGAAAATGTCACATGTTGGCACTTTCAGTCAGCATCTTCTTCATCAGTGAACTCAAGGAATGTCCTTGGATTCTCAAAGGTATATTGGGTCATACATGTGCAAGCTTCTGTGCATGGAATGTTGTTGGTTCTACAGGCGCAGTTGGCTAGGCGACATGCTGACTTCTTGCTGTGACAGACAGCTCCGGAAGACCACTTGGTGCTGGATCTTTGGTCATGAGGACAGGCTACAAGGGCGCCATCCTGAACTTTCCAGCCACATACAGCTGTTGGTGTGGTGACAGACTCTGTGTAAGTTCCAGTGCTTTATTCCATACATGGGTCTGGTAGTTTCCTCGCTTCACGTGTTGTCGTAAGCTGTTTGAGGTAGGGGGGAGATTTTCATTTATTTGACCCTTTTGACAGAAGAGCCAGTATCTTGACATTGTTCACTTTTCCCCCAACCACCTTGGCTTGAGTCGACTGCACATATGAAGGCCTCACATGCTTCTGAAGTGCTGTTGCTGAGCTTGGGTTCTTCTCCAAGCTGTCTCAGGCAGGTCTGATGCTCTTTGCTGCCAATTAGAACATTGCCACTCATTTTCTTGCCGAGGCTTGAGAGTGCACTGTTTGAATCTCATCAAGCGAGTACATGAAAGCCGGGTAAAGCATTACATAACTCAGGTCCTAATTAATGTGCCAAGCTGTGGATAGGTATATACCTCGCTTTGTTTTGGACTCCAGTCCAAAACGACAGCTCCCAATTTTTTTTTTGTTTTAAACGGCGCAATATGGTCGATGTTTCCGCATCCACTCGCTGGTCCCGAGTCATCCATTTGGCGGACCTGACCTCTGTGACCGACCTCCTTTCTCTCGACCTTTGTAAGGCCGTTTGGTTGGTGGTGGTGGAGGGGCTGTGTCTTCCGGATTGGATGACTCAGGTTGGGGTTCTCAGCCTCGGGCCACAGATGGGAAGGTGGCCCAATGGTGAAGAGGTGGTCAGTCAGAGGGGGCTCCTAATGGGCCTCCCCCTTTTCTGGCCAATCCTCAACATAATTCACTGCTGGTAGGCACAGTCCACAATAACATCTGCGAGACGAGTGTTAAGGCACCTAGATGACCATAGTTCATGTGCCTCACAGCCGATCCGAATCTGCGTGGATGACCTGGTCATTGTCTTGTTTTCATCTGTGAAGCATGCCTACACAGAGGTGGTCACCCTTTCGGGTGGCTGCTTCTCTGTGGGTAAGCACTTCTGATCAGTGCATCATGGGATCTTCCTCGAAGGGATTTTCTTGTTGCACTGGGAGCCAATGGCCAGCATTCCAGGGGTCCCCTACAGAATATGACAGCCAAGATTTGACATCAAAGTGGACTGGTTGGAACTGCGAGAGCAAGAGCTGCCCTGAAAGGTCTTGTAGCATGTGGAGCTGCGCCGTTACATGGTGTGCTTTGGCCAATGGGCCCAAGCCTTCCCCTTAAAATGGTTGGTCAGCACCAGGCAACGACGAGTAAAGACCTTCCCTGGTGGGTGGAGCTTGGGCCGGTGGCCTGGGACCTCAACATAATGCCCCTAATGCGCCATGCGGATTGCCAAAGTGCTCCGGGTGATTCACTCTGGGGGGCTGGGTCTCATAGGCTAGATCCTGTGGTTTATATGCATATGCTCCTCACCAATTGGGTGGCTTTGGGCTCATGCCTTGTGGTGACATGGCCCCACTTAATCACCAGCTGCCAAACCAGGCAGGTCTGGGCTTTGCTTGCCTATGATTCCCGATGGGATGCCAATTTGGCTTGCTTGTCCTCACCCTGGCTTGCGGTGGCTGGAGGCGGATGCAGGATCATGGCGGATTCAGTCTCTGTTCCACAAATGTTATCATCTGAGCAGTGCCAATCTCAGAGGAGTTGAGCAGGTGTGCTGCAATATCTGGGAGCATCCTTATTCCTGTGGTAATTTTTTTGGGGAGGGGGGGGGAATGGGCGAAGATGGTTCTTTGGTGAGAGAAATAAAACATCAACCACATACCACCCCTTAACGAGACACCAACAGACAACACTCCACACATGTGCACATAATCACTCATCTTTGCTTAAGCTAACTAAAGGCTCTGCCAACATCCCGAAACCCCTCTATATCCAATTCTAATTTAGACTTCTCCACTGCTTCTGCTGATACTACTTTTCCAGGGATACCATTCCATGCATCAACTACTCTCTCTTAAAAAGAGCCCTGGCATACTACCACTTTAACCCTCCTCTTCTTTACTCTCAGGCTATGGCCTCTGGTCCTATGACTATCTAATGTGCTGAATAATTATTCTGCACTTATTTTATCTATACCCTTCATTGTCTTAATGGCCAGCATTAAGATATCTATACCCTTATCTCTACCCTTAAACCCAGCATCTATACCCTGATCTATACCCTTAAACATCTCTATCATATCTCCTCGTAACCACCTCCTTTCCAGTGTATAAAGTCCTGTCTCCTTCAGCCACTCCTCATAGCTGAGTCTAGCTTGGCCCAGAATCAATCTAGTAGCCCTCCGCTGAACCCTCACTATGGCAGCTATCTCTTTCCTAAGTTGTGGTGATCAAAACAGCACATAATATTTGAGATGTGGCCTCACTAAATACCTATTGGTTCATGGGCGCCAGCAGTGACCACTATTTTCGTTGTGTCTGTGTGTCTGTCTGTCTATCTATCTGTTTGTTTGTGACTCTCCAGAACATAGCTCCGTGATGTTTGATGCGATCTTGATGAAACTTGGACACAAGCTAGATATCATGGTCTCGTTGTGTCTTTTTGTATGAGGGCGTCCCACACCCCTTGTGGGCAGAGCCACGTCCACTTGAACTTTTTATTTATTTTTTATTTTTTTCTCGATTTTTTTCTCGCAATTTCATTTCATAGAAGCTGTGCGTAAAGTCCATAAGTACAACATACAAAAAATACGATTTGATTTGGTCAATTTTGATGGAAGAGATAGGTTTTTATGGTAGGGCTTCCTCAAAAGCTTCCACTAACTCAATTGTACCTATCGTGGCATTGTTCAATAATGCCTGCGAACCATCGTCGCCTCCCGGCTTGTACAATGTTAAAACCACCTATTTTGCTTTATAATTGATCCCCCTCCGGAGCTAACCTAAAACCCTATGTGCTTTACCTATTGCTGCCTGACACTGTGCTGCCTGCTTACCTCCTGCATCTATTACAACCCCCAGATCTTTATCCTGTGTGATACGCTACAAAATTGCCCCTTGCAACATGTAATCTATATTTTCATTATTCTTACCCATCCCCAACACCTTACACTTGTTCAGGTTAAATTGCATCTGCCAATCTTTTGCCCAATCTTTGCAAGTATCAGTACTTTCCTGAATTTGATCATGAACCCCTCTGCTATGCACCTTACCTCCAAGCTTTGTGTCATCTGCAAATTTGGAAAGCTTCATCCCACTATCCAAATCGTTAATGTATGAGTAAATTAAGAACAATAATGGTCCTAGTACTGATCCATGAGGTACTCCACAACTTACATCCTCCCTCTCACTGCCACTCATTCCTTCCTATCACAAAGCCAGTTTGCAATCCATTAGCTACCTGACAATACAAGCAAATACAACCAGTCGCTTCGCTGATGGGGACAATAAATGGGCGGGGGGAGAAAGAGGGAGGGAGAGAGATCGAGGAGGAGGCAGGTGCAAGCCACTGCACAAGCCCTTAACTTGGCAAACAACCTCCGATGTGGTGCCTTATCAAATGCCCAATTCAAATCAACTGGCTGTTTGAAGCAACGTCACCTTCATCACTCTCAAAGATAATCTTTGGTGCTGCTTATTTGTGGGTACCAACACGATCTGAGTCCTGTATGGCACACATCTCCTTCATTGCTGTGATGACTGAAATTTTTTTTTTTTATCTATCGATCTATGTATACACAAGCAAATACAACCAGTCGCTTCGCTGATGGGGACAATAAATGGGCGGGGGGAGAAAGAGGGAGGGAGAGAGATCGAGGAGGAGGCAGGTGCAAGATGAGAGGGGGAGGGCAGGTAAACTAGATTAAGGAGGGGGAGCTAGGGAGAGCGTCACCTCACCAAACATTGCTATTCATGGAGGAAAGGGTGCGTGAGAGAGAGAAAGAGAGAGAAAGAGAGAGGAAGAGAGAGAGAGGGGAAAAAGAGAGGGGGGAGAGAGAGAGAGAGAGAGAGAGAGAGAGAGAGAGAGAGAGAGAGAGAGAGAGAGAGAGAGAGAGAGAGAGAGAGAGAGAGAGAGAGAGAGAGAGAGAGAGAGAGAGAGAGAGAGAGAGAGAGAGAGAGAGAGAGAGAGAGAGAGAGAGAGAGAGAGAGAGAGAGAGAGAGAGAGAGAGAGAGAGAGAGAGAGAGAGAGAGAGAGAGAGAGAGAGAGAGAGAGAGAGAGAGAGAGAGAGAGAGAGAGAGAGAGAGAGAGAGAGAGAGAGAGAGAGAGAGAGAGAGAGAGAGAGAGAGAGAGAGAGAGAGAGAGAGAGAGAGAGAGAGAGAGAGAGAGAGAGAGAGAGAGAGAGAGAGAGAGAGAGAGAGAGAGAGAGAGAGAGAGAGAGAGAGAGAGAGAGAGAGAGAGAGAGAGAGAGAGAGAGCGAGAGAGATTTATGTATATGTATATGTACTGTATATATATATATATTATATATATATATATATATATATATATATATATAAATAATATATATATATATATATATATATATATATATATATATATATATATATATATACATACACACACACACACACACACACACACACACACACACACACACACACACACACACACACACACACACACACACACACACACACACATATATACAGCAAGAGAGTGACAGAGATGTGGGAGGAGAGGGCTGCATTTTATTAGGAGGGGGGAGGTGGTGGTGAACAGCTGTTTTGAAAGCCTGGAGGGAAGAATGGGAAAGAATAGAGTGAGGGGGTTTATTCCAAAGGCGGGGAAAAAGAGGAATGAAAGAGTGAAGGTGAGCAGTGATTCGTGATTTTGGTAGTTTTACCAGAAGGGGGTTGTTGGTGGACCTTGAGCGCCCTGTGGAAATGTGGTGGGGACAAATCGCAGAGAGAGCAGGGGGGGGCAAGGCTGGAGAGGAGACGGTAGAAGACAGAAAGCCCACCGACCAACTTGCGGTGATTGAGTGAGAGGCCCAAAGACTCAGCTTCATTGCGGGAGATGCCGATGATCATAAATGCCCTGGTTTCATCAGAGTGAAGCTGAGAAAGGTGGGAGGCAGGAGCACCAGCCCAGAGGGGAGAGCAGTACTCCATCAGGCTATGGACAAAAGCTTTGTAAGTGGTCAGGAGCTCAAGAGGGCCGAGGAAGGACTTTGCACGACGGAGGATTCCCAGTCGGCGAGGGCTTTGGAGGCGAGGTTGGAAATGTGACTTTCCGAGGAAAGGTCATGGCAGATAGTGAGACCCAGAAGCTTGAAAGAAAAGACTTCTTCCAGATGATTGTTGAGAAAGTAGATGGGGGTTTTCTATACGGTTCTTTCGAAGAGACATAGTGAGAGTGTGAGATTTGTCTGGATTGAAAGACATGTTCCACGCGTTGGACCAGTTTGTGATTTTATCCAGATCTGCAGTGAGCTAAGAAGCTGCTGCTTGCCGGTCTGAGGGATGACAGATGGTACGGCAGAGGGTGGAGTCATCAGCAAAGAGATATAGAGGATTCTCCAGAGAGTCGGAGAGATCATTGATGAAAACCAGAAAAAAAGAACAGGGCCCAGACGCTACCATGAGGAACTCCAGCCTGGACAGGAAGAGGGGATGAAAGAACTCCATTTCGGGCCACA
The DNA here is from genome assembly GCF_056783735.1 of Eptatretus burgeri. NCBI lineage: Eukaryota > Metazoa > Chordata > Myxini > Myxiniformes > Myxinidae > Eptatretus > Eptatretus burgeri. The sequence goes on along the minus strand of NC_140971.1, from coordinate 41,433,611 downwards.
CGTTGACTGCGACAGGAGAGGAAGACTGCGAGCCATGAGGGGAGATGGCCTTAGATACCATGGGAAGATAGTTTGGTGAGTAGGGCAGGGTGCCAGACTGTGTCAAAAGCACGTGATATGTCCAGGGATACGGCTCGGATTTCCTGTCTGGCATTGAGGACCTCCATCCATTGATGGGAGAGCAGAAGAATAGTGTTACGGCTGTGGAAATTCGCAAACCACCATTCAGGGCCCGCAGGTGAGATATCTCTAAGTACAGGTGTAGTTAGCCCCAAAACCTGCTGTATAGAGGGATTTCATGTGATTCATTCGGGCTGCAATGCTTTGAGATAGCCGTTTTTCTGTTCTATCTTTATTTTGAACCAACCACGTCTCAACCGCCATCAAACAACAACCACCTCAACCACCACGCCAGCCATCGTCACCAACTACAACCATGCTCCAACCCTCAGACAACAACAACAACAATGCCAACAGCCAAGACCTTTACCTTCACAACTCAATCCCGCAAACATCGCATCACCGTCATTCCCAAACGGCACCATAACCATCAAACCACCACCGAAAACCCTCCACCACCCTCACCTCTCTCCTTCTACGGCCATTCCCGCACCACCTGTGAACACTGAGCGTCGGGCTGTCTTGGGCCCGTTCAGCGATACGCACCGAGCCGCGAGCGCAAATCGCGGCCTTTCCGAGGGAGAATTTGGATCAGGAATGCTACACGCCCACTTTTGCTCCGTCCAATTAGCAAGCGCGGAGCGGCTTGGCCCCTCCTCCAGGTGCGTCTGAAGGAAATCGATATATGCAAATTCTAGGATCAGGGGAGATTCACGCCCCCTTTCCTCCGACCAATTGGCGAGCGTGGCTCCGCCCCCGAGGTCATCCTGATCTGGATATTTGAATATTAGCTGCTCCTGTCAGCCTATAAAACGGCGAGCGCAAGGCGAATCAGGGCAGAAAGAGTGAGTCGAGTCATCGGTGTGGCAGAAAGAGTGAGTCGAGTCATTGGTGTGGCAGAGAGTCGAGTCGGGTGGCGAAGTGATCGGTGTGTCATCGAATTGGGTTCTGGAGTCGGCTGAGAAGAGTTGCGGGAAGAGGCAAGGAGCTCGGGTCCGAGGCGAGAAGGATGGCGGTCGGCGACGAGGTCGCGGTGTGGGATCGCTCGTCGCGGGACCCAAGCCAGCCAGCCATTCTCCCTCCCCCAGGGCATCAACAATTCCCCCTTTCCCCCGCGCTGAGATAGTGCAACAAGGGGGCCCCGTTCCCACCCACTCCAAATGTCGTGCCAACGAAACCCGCCAAGGATCACGGAGTCGGGGCACAGCCACGCGGCCTCATCTGAGGACGCGGGTAGGACCCCCCCCGGTCTCACAGGCCTTAACGCTCCTTCAGGTCACGCGCGCATATTGGCCTACAGGCCCGGCTGCCCCCTTGTCTATGAGGGTGGCTTCTTTGCTTTGCTTTTTAGTAAATGTGTGTTGGCACCATCTGTAAAGTAGAACTGTATAAGTGTTGCCGTGTGTGCACGTAATCGGTAGTAACTCTGCGTCATGGTTGCTTTTGTTTTGATTGCTATATGTGCATTTTGACTGTATATGTGTGCTTTCCGTGTGCCAGGAAATAAATGTGCTTTGTGTGAACTGTTTTCCCGTTTCGCTTCCTCTTCTCTTTATTGACCCTCCATCCTGCTTCACGTAAAGGGTTCGTAGTGGGCTTAATACGCCCGGTAATTAATCGGAACCGTCGAGGCTGACGATAACACCGCTCGTTTATCACTGTAGCACGAAATGGACCGCTTAAGCGGTTCGTGTCCAGAGTCGGCCTGTGGCGTGGTACGATCGCCCGGTCGACCATCCGCGCAGGTACTTAGGTAGATGGAATTTGGCGAGCAACCCTATCCTGCGCGGGTGGGCAATTGGCACGGTCGTGGTGGTGTTAAACCCCCACCCGTGACTAGCTCCCGGCGTTGTTCCGAGAGGGTCACAACTGAATTGTCCGTCCGGTGGGCGACGCGGTCGCGATTCGAGTGACGCGGCCGTCCGCACGCCGGCGGGCCCGAATTCGCAACAATATGTTCCCCACCTTTATTGCCAATCTTGAAATATAAAAACGTGGGAAAAATCACAGAGGGGAATCACATTCTGGGGAACATATTCTTACTCCCGAGGCTAATTAACACCGCACCACCCCTCGTGTGGTGACAAGTAACAGTTAAGCTCACAGGTTCCCTCCTTATTCACATCGCGATGCCTCCTACACATCCACGGACCAAGCAACTCGACACAATGCTATATTCCCAAATTAGATTCTTCCATCTATGCCCACAATCATAACTATATATATCGATGTTTTACGTACAGAATTGGAAAACTGGAGACATTTTCACACCACAGTAATGCCTTTACATCTCGGTGGGTGTTGCAGTGGGTTGAATGGAATCGCAAACGCGAAGACGACGTCACAACAGTGGACGGAGTTTTCTGCTCGAAGCAATACACATTGTATTATTTTGAACTCTGCGATTTTCATCGCTCAATACACATTACAAATTCCGTATGCAAAGCGTCCTCCCGATTGGCGACCCAAAGCACACGTAGAAACGCAAAAAAAAAAAGAATAAAATCAATTGATTTCATGCAATAACATGTCGCGTACAAAGTCAGGGCAGAGAGACTAAAGTATATTTTCTGGCTTATCAAACGCATTCACTTCACGTGCACAGGCACGAGCAGTTCACACGTCCATGGGTCCAAGTACGGGAGAATGGTGTCTGTGGGCAAACGTTCATTGGTACACACGTGGGGGGATGGTCCATCCATCCTTTAGGACCATACTCTGTATGAAGCATCAGTGCTACCAAAGCAGTCTGCTGGGCTGTTGGGCACAATCCTGGACGGGTCGCCACTCTGATACAGGACACTCAAATGGCTCAATCATCCAAACAAGTCAGTACTCATTTTGCCAACCTCAGAAGGACGACAGGCTCAGTCAACCCCACCTGGTATTAATTCAACGCAAAAGCGGGATTTGAACTCAGGACCCTGGGATAAAGTCAACATCAGGCATGGGGGGTGGTGATCTGGGGGAAAACGTCCATGGGTCCACATGTCGGGTTATGGTGGTGGTGGGAAAACGTGCATGGGTCAACACACAGGGAAATAGTGGTGGATGGGGCAGAGGGGAGGGAGAAACAGGGCATCACCTTTACATTGCTTTGACTGCACACTTTTGAAAAGCTCGCACATTAATTCATCATCAAGCGTCTATCGCACGGCACAAAGACTCAGAAAAAGGCACAGACACGTCAATCACTCACCATTGCCTCCTGGTAAAGATAAACCGAGAGAGCTTGGAACTCAGGGGCACAAATCAAAGAGTTGCCTTTCCGTAATTGTGTCTTGTTTTAGAAAGAATGCATGTTTTACGATTGCATTTTAACCCTTGTGCTGACAAGTGAAATATCCAGGTAAATATCAAATCAAACCCCGAATCGCATTGTTTGCTACCTTGTATTAAAATAAACAAGTCAAAGATGTCATAACCTTTTGATTATTTCTCCCAAATTAATTAAAAAAATGACGTAAAGTTTAAAACACCATGTCAGAAGTTGAAAAGGTAAGTTACATGCATTCTTCACATGGAAGTGGTGCTGTGACGTGGGTGGTGTTACGTGCTTCTTCCTCACATGGATGTCGCGCTGTGACATGGCCAAAGTGCATATTTAACATGCACAGTTGTAGAACCATTCCTCGACCTACAGTCTTCTAAAGCCAAACCATTCAATCATTCCCAAACTTTGGATCCAAGGTTTTCAACCTTTTCGTGTGGTGGTCCCTTTGACACAAAGGGAGCCACACACAGCAGGCCATTCCAGGGACTGCTTCTTCCCAGAAAATAAATATTTATTGAGTGCATTCTTGCACTCTTTCCATGAAATACAAGGAATATTCCAGGGATATTAAGTCTTTTTGAGTGAATGTCAAGCCAACCTAAATATATTCCATTGAGGCAACAAATTGAAAAGACAGGACTTGGATTTTTCATTCAATTTTTCTCACCTTCGATCATTTATTCTGTATATCTTTGCTGTTGTGCAACTTCATCCCTCATCTTGATCAGAAATCTATTGAATGATAAAATTGCAGATACCTCAATAAAGTGTGTTTCTCATACCTCGTTCACACTCATTCATTCCTTACTGAAAAATCGTTACAATTGACAGCCTGACAGGTGACAGTTCCAATTGACACGAACCATGTCGATGGCCAAACTGTTTCAGTTATCTCCTTCAGTTTCGCTCTGGCTTTTGTGCGACATTATTGTGCAAGAGAGGGATTGAAAGAAGAAGCAGTTACAGCCAATTATTATAGGAATTAGCAGAAGAAGCTTGAGGTAAAAATACCATGATATGGAAAAAATAAAAAAAAATAAAGATAAAGCAGTTTATTCTTGCACTGGTTGAAAGAGCTCAAAAAAGAAAGGATATATATATATATATATATATATATATATATATATATATATATATATATATATATATATATATATATATATATATATATCTTCCATCTATCTATCTTCTATGTATGTATGTATGCATGTATGTATGTTCCCAAAATAAAGCCAAAACGGTACACGACAGCAAAAAAAAAATTTGGCCCACGTTACTCACCATTTTCCTGCGGTGTGCAGTATCAAGTTTCGTTGAAATCGGGCAACGAAAAAAATTATGAAAAAAAATCAATTCCCGATTCAGTCAAGTACTCTTCGGGATTATTTGATCAATGCAAACAACCTTAGCGATATAGTTCGCTGGAGCTATCTTTTTTTTTCTTGAAATGATTTATTTAAAAACCTCAAACATTTAGTATAGACAAATAACGATTTATTTTTAAACATAAAATAAATATGACCATTTTGATCTAATACTTCCGTCTTCATTAATAAATAAATTGTGTTTGGAAGATTACGCACAATAATTTCTTCGACTTTCTTTTCTCCATTTTTTTTTCACATTGACCCACAATATCAAGTTTCGTTCAAATCGGGCAACGAAAAAAATTATTAAAAAAATCAATTCCCGATTCAGTCAAGTACTCTTGGGGATTATTTGATCAATGCAAACAACCTCAGCGGTATAGTTCGCTGGAGCTATGTTTTTTTTATGATTTTTTTTTTATCAACTGCTGTCACAACGGGAACCCAACGGGTTCACGGGTCATCTAGTACAGACATACATACAGCCTGGTGTTGGCGTAGTGGTTAGGGTAGCGGCTTGGGATCCAAAAGGTCCTGAGTTCAAGCCCCGTTGGCCGCTTGAATTAATACACACCAGGAGGTTGACTCATCCTGTCATCCTTCCGAGGTCGGCGAAGTGAGAACCAGTGTACTGGGCCTGGTGTATGCCCCGGTTAGAATAGGTGTACCATATCCCTGTGTCATAAGAGACGACCAGGGTTGCGTCAGGAAGGGCATCCGGCATAAAACCTGTGCCAAATCACTATGCGGATCACAATGGATGATCCGCTGTGGTGACCCCTAACGGGAGCAGCTGAAAGAAGAAGATATATATATATATATATATATATATATATATATATATATATATATATATATATATAAAATTCTTAACAGCAAAGAAAAAGATTTTCCGGAGCGATTGAGGCAGCGATCTCCTGCCAATACACTACCAGGGTTCAATTTTTGTCTGAATTTGTTCCATCGGTTCGGATTAATTGGAAGCAACTTTTACTTAATTCTTCCTTCTTCGTAAACAGGCAGACAGACAGCATTAGCCCATTACAACGAACAAATAGTTCGTGCTATGGATAACATGTACACGTAAGACAAAGAATCAAAATCAATGATCAAAACACACACACACACACACACACACACACACACACACACACACACACACACACACACACACACACACACACACACACACACACACACACACACACACACACACACACACCTGGAATTATAGACAGATGAAATGAGGTGAATGAGATGACAAATGAAGGGGTTGAATGCAGACTGCAGAGCAATGAGTAAGGAAACCAGTCGTTGTGAATCGTTTTTACCACCAAATTGAGATGTATTCCGGTGGCAAGCATGTTGAGTAGAGCTGAATTCCTTAACACTTCCAAAGGCCACAGCGTTTTGACAATTGGAAAGAAAAAGTAGTTGTGCACTTTTTTTGATAAATTATTTTTGGAAAAATTTTTCTTCAATAAATAAATAAATAAATAAATCGTCTCCATGTACATTGTACACACCTTTATCTCATTAGCACCTCTTCATAAACAACATCGCTGAGGAAAACGGCGCTTCTTTGTTTCCTCGTCCAAGGCAAGAATGCGGAGGCTGCTGGATCTACCAACGTTTTGATAAATTATTAGTTTTAATGGCCAATTATTCAATTAGCGCCAACGTATTTTGCCTTTTCGCAATGTCATCGCAAGGAAAATCACAAAGAGAAGAGAAGAGAAGAGAAAAAAAAAACGTTCGTGCAAAAAAAAATTTTTTTACTTCCTGGTTCGGAACATACCAGCTCACTGTGATGTTACCGAAATGTATGCACCATCTAATATGAAAACGATCATAACTTGGGGCATTGTGTTTATCTATAAATGCGCATAAGAAATCTAGAAATAATTAGAATACACGAAGTCATCATTATCCGGAAGTCCGTACGTTGTAACCCATAATGGGGAACGCGGCTGAGGTCCCCTTCCCCCATCGGCCACACCCACGCAGCAGCATGTCTTGTCATTGGTTGGTAAATAAATGGCCATAACTTGGGAAGCACTTGTCCGATTAATATCAAACCTTGAAAAGGCACATACTCAGGTCCCCAGCAATATTTCTGGCAGGTTTCAATTAGATTGGACCAGTTGTTGTTGAGAAGCAGCGGTCACACACACACACACACACACACACACACACACACACACACACACACACACACACACACACACACACACACACACACACACACACACACACACACACACACACACACACACACCTGGAATTATAGATAGATTCAGGGGTGGGGGGAGGATAAAGAGGGACGGGAGGAAGGGGGTTGGGGTTGGAGAAGGGGAGGGAGGAGAGATGAGGGAGGTACTCACAATCGTGGGGCAGATAACAGCAATTTTTGAGAGGAATCGTGCAAATGATGATACAACCATTAAATTTGGCACATTTGTTCTCCAGGGGATTCTAATCAAATCTGCCTGATTGGCCATTTGAAAATCGAAGATGGCGGCCATCTTGAAAAATGGCCGCCATCTTGGATTTTCAAATGGCCAATCGGGCAGATTTGATCAGAAAGCCCTGCAGAACAGAAATGCCAAATTTGATGCTTGTATCATAATTTGCACGATTTTTCTACTATCTACTACACTATAATTAAAGTACTGATCGTTTGCTCAAATTGGTCCCTTAGTTCATTTTACACAATGAAAGCACCAATCCATGGTTCAAATTGGTACCTCGGTTCATTTTACACAATGAAATCACCAATCCATGGTTCAAATTGGTACGTTGGTTTATTTTAAACAATGAAAGCACCAATTCTTGGTTCAAATTGGTACCTTGGATCATTTACACAATTAAATTACCGATCCTTGGTTCAAATTGGTACCTCGGTTCATTTTACACAATGAAATCACCAATCCATGGTTCAAATTGGTATGTTGGTTTATTTTAAACAATGAAAGCACCAATTCTTGGTTCAAATTGGTACCTTGGATCATTTACACAATTAAATTACCGATCCTTGGTTCAAATTGGTACCTTGTTTCATTTTACAAAATGAAATCACCAATCCATGGTTCAAATTGGTACCTTGCTTTATTTTACACAATTAAATTACCGATCCTTGGTTCAAATTGGTACCTTGGTTCATTTTACAGAATGAAATCACCAATCCTTGGTTCAAATTGGTACCTTGGTTTATTTTACACAATTAAATTACCGATCCTTGGTTCAAATTGGTACCTCGGTTCATTTTACACAATGAAATCACCAAACCATGGTTCAAATTGGTACCTTGGATCATTTAACAGAATGAAACTACCGATCGTCTGTTAAAATTGGAATACAAAATATCCATATCTGGTGAGTGGGTTGTGCACACCCCTTTCCTGAACCGACCACATCCTCCCAGATCCTCACCTCCCTCTGAGACCCCCTCCCAGAACCCCACTTCCCCTCACTCGCTTTCCTACCTTGCATCGCGGGTCCTTTCCATTCTACCGATTTTTCTTCTCTCAAGGTTGGCAAGTGTATGCAAATGGCTTCGTGGGACCTCGAACCGTATTGATTTGAGGATGCCAATGGTAAGATGGTGACAATCAACGGCGAATGGTACCGCGAGGTCTTACACCAATTCCACGCTGATCTCACTCAACTACTATCTCCAAACCAACTCAGACTTGCATGGTTCATGCAAGATGGTGCCCTACCGCACACTGCAGGTGAAACCATCGACTTGCTCCACCAGCTGTTTTGAAATCGTGTCATCAGCCAGGGCACAGAATATGGTGGGTGCCCCACAGCCCGGATTTGAATCCGTTGGATTTTTTTATTTATTTTGGGGTGCTGCCAAAGGTCAAGTTTATGCCAACAAACCTCAAACCCCGGCGGTCTTGAAGCAGTAGGTGTTGGACTACCGTCAGGCTACCACTCCAGCCACTTGCAGAGAGTTGTGGAGAATTTCGGAGTCAGGATCAAAGCCTGTTTGAACAGAGGTGGAGCACACATTGAAAATGTCAATTACAAGCAGTATCATGATCGATTTGAAAATGGCAATGGGGTATGCTTTCCATGAATGTATCACTGAACTTGCTACCTCTAACTTTTGTAATTTTTCTACAATAAAACCATCACATAGTCCACTTTTTTTGAAACACGCTTTACGGTATTTTTCTCAAGCAAACTGAATATAACGTCAGATGTTTGTGTATTCTGAAGGAGTTCTCTACCTTTTATACCACTACCTGTATATTTGGTAAAAGCTCAGATCATAAACTATAATTTTCATACACAAAATCAACATGACTCCACTCAGTTTTAGAATTGATTTCTAGAAACAGGTAATTACCTCCATCACCGAAGATGGACAGAGGTTATGTTTTCACCCCCGTCTGTCTGTTTGTGACTTGCAAAATCGAAGATTTGCAAGTACAGTAAATTGGTTGGTCTGGTCTGTTATTCTGTCTGTTTGTTTGTTTATCTGTCTGTCCGCTTGTTTGTTTGTATGTCAATCACCTACAGGTCATATTTTTACTCTGATCTTCACAAAACGTCACCACCTGCTAGAGGTAGTGACAAGCTGGACGTCTGTTGTTTTTGAGGTCAATAGGTCAAGATCACATAAGTTGTCAATTTTCAAACTATTCACATGATATCTACGAATGTACTGCATAATTTGTATATAAAAGGGAAAAACATGGGTGGAGGGTGAACCCTCGTTTAGGTAAAGTCTTGGTCGACCCCTGTAAGTATGTTGATGAATTATGTATGTTTGAATGCGATTACGTCTATGAATGACTTATTATTGGACCTGGAGGTGTCGTCCACCAGACGGCGGTCTCCTTGGGTGAACCTGAGGTGGTCCCTTCGGGTGGGTGCCTGGAATGTCCTATCCCAAAGAGAGGATGATCACATGTCTCTGTTATCATCTGAGCTCAAGCGTTTGGACATCAGTATTGCAGCACTCTCTGAGGATCACAGATCGGATTGTGGCGAGATCATGGTGGGTGATTACAGCTACTATTGGTCTGGTCGCTGTGACGGTTACCATGCCCAAGGAGTTGTTGTAGCTGTGTCCAATAAGCTGACTCCAATGATAATTGAGGTAACACCGGTCAACGAGCGTATTATGAGATTAAGGATTCGTCACTCCTTAGGTGTCGTTTCCCTGGTCTCTGTAAATGCTCCGAGTGAGGCGAGTGATCTCACTGTGGAGGATGCATTCTACGCCATGCTCGAGTCTGTGGTTGATCAGTGCCCCAGGCGAGATACTCTTCTAGTCTTGGGTGATTTCAATGCATCAACCTGAACTGATAGGGATGGTTATGAGATGTGTGTTGGTCCTCATGGGTCTGGAACTCTGAACCAGAATAGCAATAAGTTCCATGACTTTGCAAGAAGTCATGAACTTAAGGTGGTTGGTTCATGGTTTCAGTGCCCACAGGCTCATCGCTTTGGACTTGTTATTCCAACAGGTATTGTGGTGAAGGAGATTGACCATGTGCTCATTCATGGATGGTGAAGGATGATCCAGAATTGCAGGATCTACTGGATCACTCAGTTCCTCAATGCCGACCACAGGCTTGTTGCTGCAACTCTGAAGTTGCAGCTTAAATCTGAGAGAATGGTACCAACCCAGCTGAGATTAGATGTTGGCAACCTCAAGGATGAGAGCGTAGCTGAGGAGTTTGCGAACAGGCTGAGTGGGGATTTGGGGAATTGTGAAGAGTTGTGGAGTGCCTTCAAGACCAACGTCCTTGATGATGCCGGTGGATGTCTTGGAACTCAGTGTCAGGCGAAGAAGAATTTTTTCTCTCAAGAGACAATGGATATCATTGAACAGAATCGCAGAGCCAGGCTGAATGGCAGAGCTGAGCTGTTCAGGGAGCTCAGGCGTAAAACTGTACATGCACTAAGGGTAGACAAGGAGGCCGATGTGCGAGGAATCTGTGAGGGGGTAGAGCATCACCTGTGGTCAAGTGATTCTCATCCTGCTACAGGGGAATTCACGCATTGCATTTCTCCAAGCCCGTCCCTTGGTGTAGTAAGGTTAGTGCGGAGGGTGGTGGGCTCTTGACAGAGGATTCCGAAGTGAAGGCCCGCTGGGCCGGTTACTTTGAGCGGCTGTACCAGGCTGATCCACCAGCTGTCGAGTTGGATGTCAGGGGTGTTGCTCTCCCTATTGCTGACCCTCCATTCAATGGTGATCCACCTTCGTTTGTGGAAACAGGCTGTGGTGAACTGGTTGGAATGGGGTAAAGCTCCTGAGATCTGTGGCATCCATGCTGAACTTATCAAGGCTGGTGGAAATGCTGCACTCGTGTCATTGCATGCAGTTCTGTGCTCTGCCTGGAACAAAGGCATCATCTCAACTGATGGTAAGAGGAACCTTGTAGTCACTTTCTGGAAAGGGAAGGGTGATCACCAGGCCTGCAACAACTACCAAGGGGTGACATTGCTCTCAGTGCCAGGCAAGGACTTTACTCAGATAATTCTTGATCGGGTTCGCCATCAACTGCTTGAGCACCAGCGTCCATAGCAGTCAGGCTTAACACCGAAGAGGTCAACGATTGACCGTATCCTTGCTCTTCGGGTCCTCACCAGACGCAGTCGAGAGTTTTGGCAGGGGCTGCTTGCAGCACATGTTCTTCTTCTTCTTTTAGCTGCTCCCCTTAGGGGTCGCCACAGCGGATCATCCGTCTCCATTTCGCTCTGTCCCCCACATCTTCCATTGTCACACCAACCACCCACATGTCCGCCCTCACTACATCCATAAACCTCTTTGGCCTTCCTCTTCTCCTCCTGCCTGGCGGCTCCATCCTCAACATCCTTCTCCCGATATACCCCGTATCCCTCCTGTGCACATGTCCAAACCATCTCAATCCCACCTCTCTCACTTTGTGTCCAAACCTTCCTACCTGCGCTGTCCCTCTAAGATACTCATTTCTAATCCTGTCCATCCTCTTCACTCCCAACGAGAATCGCAGCATCTTTAACTCTGCCACCTCCAGCTCTGCTTCCTGTCTTATTGTTAGCACCGCCTCCAAACCATACAACATAGCTGGTCTCACAACCGTCTTATATACTTTCTCCTTCACTCTTGCAGCTACCCTTCTGTCACAAATCACTCCAACTTTTCTCCACCCACTCCATCCTGCCTGCACTCTCTTCTTCACATCTCTACCACACTCTCCGTTACTTTGGACAATTAATCCTAAGTATTTAAACACATCCACCTTCGCCACCTCAACCCCTTGCAACCGCACCATTCCGCCACCCTCCCTCTCATTTACGCACATGTACTCCGTCTTACTCCGACTGACTATCATTCCCCTTCTCTCCAGTGCGTACCTCCACCTCTCGAGGCTCGCCTCAGCCTGCTCCCTACTCTCACTACAGATCACGATGTCATCCGCGAACATCATAGTCCATGGAGACTCCAGTCTGATCTCGTCCGTAAACCTGTCCATCACCATTGCAAACAGAAAAGGGCTCAGAGTCGATCCTTGGTGCAATCCCACTTTTACCTTAAACCGGTCCGTCATTACCGCACACCTCACCGCTGTCACACTGTCCTCATACATATCCTGCACCATCCTCACATACTTCTCTGCCACTCGTGACTTCCTCATACAACTCCTCTCTTGGCACCCTGTCATAAACTTTCTCTAAATCCACAAACACAATGTAACTCCTTCTGGCCTTCCCTATACTTCTCCATCAACATTCTCAAAGCAAACATCACATCTGTGGTGCTCTTTCCTGACATAATACTATATTGCTGCTCACAAATCATCACCTCTCCTCTCAACTAAACTTCCACTACTCTTTCCCACACCTTCATGGTGTGGCTTATCAACTTTAACCCTCTGTAATTTCCACAGCTCTGCACATCACCCTTGTTCTTAAAAATCAGAACCAGTACACTTAATCTCCACTCCTCAGGCATCCTCTCACTTTCCAAGATGTTAGGCTTGCAGCCTATGTTGATATATGTAAATTGTTTGATTCAGTGAGTCGGGATGCCCTCTGAAGGATTCTTGGTCTTCGAGGAGTGCCACCAAATCTGATAAATCTGATGTCCGAACTCTACTCTGGTACTGAGAGTGCTTTGAGATGTGGCGATACCATCTCTGACTTATTTCCAGTTGTTACTGGAGTTTGTCAGGGGTGTGTACTGGCCCCCACTCTTTTCAGCGCTTGTATGGACTGGATTCTGGGGAGGATGTTGGGGAGATCAAGCTGCGGTGCATCGTTTGGGAATGTCAAGATGTCTGACCTTGATTTCGTATATGATTCAGTCATCTTTGTGGAGACTCTCGATAACCTTTTGCGGACCCTCGAGGTGCTGAATGAGGAGTGAGCCGCTGGGATTACGGGTTTCCTTGGTCAAAACTAAGATCCAGGTTTTCGATGACATATTGGATGTGCTATCCTGTACCTGTTTGTGGCGAGTATGTTGAGGTCATGGAGAGATTCACTTACCTTGGCAGTGATATTGATGTCTCTGCTGGCTGTGAGCCAGAGGTCAAAGATGTTTGGGTCGAGCCTGAGGAGTCACGGATTCACTGCATCATGGGTGTGGAGCTGCCGGTACCTGAGCGGGAGGAACAAAGTCCGAATCTTCAGGTCCTTGGTGCTTCCAGTCTTGCTCGACGGATGCGAGACTTTGACTTTCACCAGGGTTCTGAGATGGAGATTTAATTCCTTTGGTTCCAGGTCTCTTTGGAGAATCCTTCGCTCTCACTGGTCAGACTTTGTGTCCAACGAGCGGTTGCTGAGAGAGACTCAAATGAGATTTGTTACCTGCATAGTCTGTGAGCGTCAGCTGCGGCTGTATGGACACGTGGCTCGTTTTCCTGATGCTGATCTTGCTCACCACATTCTCTCAGCGAGGGAGTCTCGTGAGTGGAGGAGGCCAATGGGCTGACCACGGCCCTCATGGTTGCAGCAGATTGATCAGCATCTCAAGGAGATGGGGATGGGCCAGGCATCTGCCTGGGAAGTGGCCAGATTGAGGCCCCTGGAGTTCCTCTTGATGGAGCTCTCTGACAGAATTCCTGGAGAAGGCCAGATGGTGGAAAGTGGACGCTGAAACGCGCTGCTTCCAGACCTGACCTGACCTGATTCCATCTATTAATTACCTCGATGAATAATTGACTTGTGGAACATAACTTTTATATGTGTATGCCTTTCAAGCCCTTACACCTTTTATACCCCAAAGATCCCTTTCAACCATTTTCAACTGTTTATACCCTTTGGGGCATTTAAGACCGTTTATAGTATATAAAGTTTATACCCTTTAAACCTTTACACCCTTTGGACCCCTTAGATCCTTGACAATCCTAAGACCCTTTTGACCTAGTAGCTACATAAGACCCCTTAAAACCCTTTCTACCCCAAAGACCATTTTATGACCCTTTAGACACAATATAACCCTAAGACCCTTTAAGACCCTCAAGACCCCGAAGACCACAAAGACTTTTTAGAACCTGAAAATGCTGGAGACCCTATCGACTTCATTAGAACTCTTAGTCTCCTCAGACCCTACAGACCCCGTTAGGCCTTCTGTCTGAGGGCATTCTGCAATAACACTTGAGGGTTACCAATCATAATTGAAAGGCACCCCATTGGTAAACCATATCAGTATCAAGCTATCAGCCATTTTTTCCTGCTGAGCAGGGATTAGGTTTTTGCGGGCTCCATGCAATCATGCTTCCCTTTTTGAGGAAATGTTTTATGGACAGATGCCCTTCCTGACGCCAAACCTGGTCGCCTCTTACGACACAGGGATATGGTACACCTATTCCAACCGGGGTATACACTGGCCCAGTACACTGGTACTCATTTCACCGACCTCGGAAGGATGACAGGCTGAGTCAACCCCCTGGTGTTAATTCAGTGGAACGGATCTCAAACTCAGGATCCTAGGATCCTAAGCCAGCCACCCTAAAAACTAAGCCACACCAGGCTAAGCACCAAGCTAAGAGGGTACAAAATATAATTCATTCATTAATTTTCTTTCTTTTTCAGGTTCTGCTCATCTTTGTTCATGGCACAGGGAAAACTCCCATGTGGCATAGAAAAGGTCCCACGTAGCAAAGAGACAAGTCTCACGTGGCAAAGAGACAAGTCCCATGTGGGAAAGAGACAAGTCCCATGTGGGAAAGAGACAAGTCTCACTGAGCAAAGAGAGAAGTCCCACGTGGCAAAGAGAGAAGTCACATATGGCAAAGAGATAAGTCTCACTGAGCAAAGAGACAAGTCCCACATAGCAAAGAGACAAGTCCCACATGGCAAAGAGACAAGTCCAACGTGGCAAAGTGACAAGTCACACTTAGCAAAGAGACAAGTCACATGTGGCAAAGACACAAATCACATGTGGCAAAGAGACAAGTCACATGTGGCAAAGACAAAAATCACATGTGGCAAAGAGACAAGTCCTACTTGGCAAAGAGACAAGTCACATGTGGCAAAGAGACAAGTCACACTTAGCAAAGAGACAAGTCACATGTGGCAAAGAGACAAGTCACACTTAGCAAAGAGACAAGTCCTACTTGGAAAAGACACAAATCCCACTTGGCAAAGAGACAAGTCCTACTTGGAAAAGACACAAATTCAACTTGGCAAAGAGACAAGTCCTACGTGGAAAAGAGACAAGTCACATGTGGCAAAGAGACAAGTCACACTTAGCAAAGAGACAAGTCACATGTGGCAAAGACACAAATCACATGTGGCAAAGACACAAATCACATGTGGCAAAGAGACAAGTCAAACTAAGCAAAGAGACAAGTCACATTTAGCAAAGAGACAAGTCACATTTAGCAAAGAGACAAGTCTTACTTGGCAAAGAGACAAGTCACGTGTGGCAAAGAGACAAGTCACGTGTGGCAAAGAGACAAGTCACACTTAGCAAAGAGACAAGTCTCACTTAGCAAAGAGACAAGTCCCACTTAGCAAAGAGACAAGTCCCACGTGGTAAAGAGACAAGTCTCACTTAGCAAAGAGACAAGTCCCACTTAGCAAAGAGACAAGTCCCACGTGGTAAAGAGACTAGTCCCACTTAGCAAAGAGACAAGTCCAACGTGGCAAAGAGAGAAGTCACATGTGGCAAAGAGACAAGTCTCACTTAGCAAAGAGACAAGTCTCACTTAGCAAAGAGACAAGTCCCACTTAGCAAAGAGACAAGTCCCACTTAGCAAAGGGACAAGTCCCACATGGCAAAGACGCAAGTCTCACTTAGCAAAGAGACAAGTCCCACATGGCAAAGAGACAAGTCTCACTGAGCAAAGAGACAAGTCCCACGTGGCAAAGAGACAAGTCCCACGTGGCAAAGAGACAAGTCTCACTTAGCAAAGAGACAAGTCTCACTTAGCATAGGGACAAGTCCCATGTGGCAAAGAGACAAGTCTCACTTAGCAAAGAAACAAGTCCCACATGGCAAAGAGACAAGTCTCACTGAGCAAAGGGACAAGTCCCACGTGGCAAAGAGACAAGTCCCACGTGGCAAAGAAACAAGTCCCACATGACAAAGAGACAAGTCCTACATGGCAAAGAAACAAGTCCCACGTGGCAAAGAAACAAGTCCCACATGGCAAAGAGACAAGTCCCACGTGGCAAAGAGACAAGTCGCACAAGGCAAAGAAATAAGTCACATGTGGCAAAGAAACAAGTCCCACATGGCAAAGAGACAAGTCCCACATGGCAAAGAGACAAGTCCCACATGGCAAAGAGACAAGTCCCACGTGGCATGGAGACAAGTCCCACATGGCAAAGAAACAAGTCCCACATGGCAAAGAGACAAGTCTCACTTAGCAAAGAGACAAGTCCCACATGGCAAAGAGACAAGTCTCACTGAGCAAAGGGACAAGTCCCACATGGCAAAGAGACAAGTCCCACGTGGCAAAGAGACAAGTCCCACGTGGCAAAGAGACAAGTCTCACTTAGCAAAGAGACAAGTCTCACTTAGCAAAGAGACAAGTCCCGCATGGCAAAGAGACAAGTCCCACGTGGCAAAGAGATAAGTCCCACATGGCAAAGAAACAAGTCCCACGTGGCAAAGAAACAAGTCCCACATGGCAAAGAGACAAGTCCCACATGGCAAAGAAACAAGTCCCACATGACAAAGAGACAAGTCCCACATGACAAAGAGACAAGTCCTACATGGCAAAGAAACAAGTCCCACGTGGCAAAGAAACAAGTCCCACATGGCAAAGAGACAAGTCCCACGTGGCAGAGACAAGTCCCACGTGGCAGAGACAAGTCCCACGTGGCAGAGACAAGTCCCACGTGGCAAAGAAACAAGTCTCACGAGCAAAGAGACAAGTCTCACGTGGCAAAGAAACAAGTCTCACTGAGCAAAGGGACAAGTCTCACTTAGCAAAGGGACAAGTCTCATTTAGCAAAGGGACAAGTCCCACATGGCAAAGAAACAAGTCCCACGTGGCAAAGAGACAAGTCCCACATGGCAAAGAAACAAGTCCCACGTGGCAAAGAGACAAGTCTCACTTAGCAAAGAGACAAGTCTCACTTAGCAAAGAGACAAGTCCCACATGGCAAAGAGACAAGTCTCAGTGAGCAAAGGGACAAGTCCCACATGGCAAAGAGACAAGTCTCACTTAGCAAAGAGACAAGTCCCACATGGCAAAGAGACAAGTCTCACTGAGGAAAGGGACAAGTCTCACTTAGCAAAGGGACAAGTCTCACTTAGCAAAGGGACAAGTCTCACTTAGCAAAGGGACAAGTCTCACTTAGCAAAGAGACAAGTCCCACGGGACAAAGAGACAAGTCCCACAGGGCAAAGAGACAAGTCCCACATGGCAAAGAGGATACGGTATCCATTATACAAATTTAACCCCCATTATAATCAAATGGAATCTTTTTGTTATTTTATTATTGACAAACTTCAGGAATTTTTATATCTAGATTGAAATTTAAAGTTTATTTGTACGTATGTTCTCTTGTATATATGGATATAACCTGGTCAAAAATAGCCAAAGGTCAAGAAGCAAGGTTAACGCCATCCAAGACATGTAAAACACCTATTTGGCGACAGTTACAAAATGTAAAAACGAAATGACACTTAATCGGTCAAATTTTCCAAATTACCAAATTGCTGTTTCCATGGAAACTATTGTTTATTTGGTTTTTGAAAGTACCGCTCTGTGCATGACATCTTTCTCGTTTGTCTGTCTATGAACAGGATATCTCAAAACGTTGTGGACAGATTCGAATGAAATTTGAGGGACAGGTTTGTTGTGTGACAAGGACAAACTGATGAGATTTTGGTGAAGATCTGGATCCAGATACTATACTTTTAAAAAGTGATTCTTCACCATTGAGTGGTAAGGCTAAAAACGACGTATAACACGATATCTCAAAAGGTCATGGATTGATTTGGACAAAACTTGGTGGACAGGTTGAGTGTGTGACAAAGACAAATTAGTTCAATTTTCGTGACGATTTTTTTTTTCACTTTTTATAAGTGATACTTCCACTATTGAGAAATGGAATTTTTATCTTTTTAATCCACTTTTTGGAGAAATCCACTTTTTATAAGTGATACTTCCACTATATCACATTGAGAGATAGGATATATACATATATAGCACGATATCTGAAAAAGTTATGGATGGATTATGACAAAACTTTGTGGATGAGTTGGCTCGATGTCAATAACAAGCCGATTAGATGTTGGTTCAGGTCAGCAGATCTGGCCTATCAGTGGAATACAAATGGTAAACTGTTCAGCCTGGCAGGGATACATCATTCACGCGTAAAGACTCATTTAAGCACTTTTATTAACTAAAGATCATTATGACCTAGCTAGCGGCCTACCTCGAAGGCTAGCAAGTCGAGACGGCTCAGTCCCATTCTCTGTGCGGGACGTGATAAGCAGAGAACACCTCAAGGACATCGGATTTCCTCCAAATATCTTTCAGTTTAATGTTTTAAACAACAGTAGTGACTTTTAAAAGTTAATCATACATTGGACAGTCTTGACTGAATAGTTTGTGGTTTTAATAATCTTTACTTACTGAAGGCATGCCCCATGACATGTTATTTATATACTTTAACACTGTTTTTGAAGGTCCTTGGAGAGGAGAGGGGAGGCAAATGAAGTCACTAGAACCTCCATCGTGTGACCCCTATAGTCTCCCTGGCAAGTTTGGTTGAGATTGGACAAGTAATGACCAAATGTATCGCGGTCAGACAGACACATACCAAATTACACATTTTAGTATGATTGTATGTCCTCTTTAACACACGCACACACGCACGCACGCATGCACGCACACACGCACGCACACACACACTCTTTTCTCCTTTTAGTCATTGCTGTGGATGTGCTACTGGTTACCTCCCCCACTGAAGGTGAAAGAGGTTATATTTTCACCCCTCTCTGTCCGTTTTTATGTTTGTCTGTTTATTGGTTTGTCTGTCTGTGTGCAGGATATCTCAAACAGTTGTGGATGGATCCAGATGAAATTGCTGGATAGCTTGGGGGTGTGACAAGGAAGAATTTATTCATTTTTGGTGAAGATCCAAATCCAGATCCGGTAATTTTTTCAGTGATTCTTCACCATTGAGAGATACGGCCCACTGTAAGTAATATATAGCACGATAACTCAAAAAGTTGTGGACGGATTCGGATGAAACTTGGTCGACAGGTTGGGTGTGTGACCTCGACGAATCAATTCGATTTTGAAGATCTGAATCCAGATCTGGATACGTGAATTATTTAATTTTTCAAGTGATTCTTCACCATTGAGAGATAGAGCTAAAAACGATATGTAGCACGATATCTCAAAAATGTCTCGGGCCTGATATGTTCTTGTAGTTCAGGCATTATGTGGCAGTGGTATGTGCTCTACTAAGTGCCCTTCTAATTCTGTTATGTTCTTGCATATGGCAATTTGGCTGCAGGGTAGGTATTATTTTTGGAAGTACAGCTCTGCCCCTGATGCTATGCCTCTCTACCAGTACACTGGGACTCATTTTGCTGACCTCAGAAGGCATGACAGGCTGAATCAGGCTGAATCAATCCCACCTGGTGTTAATTCAGTGGGAAACAGGGCTTGAACTAAGGACCCTATAGGATCCTAACCGAGCCAACCTAGCTGCTAAGCCAACACCAGGCTTGGTATTACTAGTTAAAATGACTTATCCATATGTGCTTTCACATTCTGTGTATGATGTTCTGAAAAACTCCTTTGTTTACTTATCCCTTCTCAGTGTTAAGATTCCTTTTGTATTTCCCCCGTGGACATTGTTTTCTATCTCCTCTCGACTGCAGTGCCGTTTGCTTTCGGCTATACGAGTATGTGCGTCAGCAATTTAAATTCCCATTCAGCAATCCCATCTTTAAATCGCATAAACAGATACAGCACAACGATAGGGTCCCCCCACTTACCCCAACCCTGCTCGAGCAGTTAATTCATAATTCTTACTGGGTTCTCTGCTATATTAATTGGCGAATCTTGATTCTTGGTGTAAAGAACTTTCACGACAGAGTCCGTCATTGTCGATGATACATCCAATGGAGAAACGGATCCCGCACGTTGTTCCAGCAACAACCTTCGAAGTGAGCAACAAAGTTAATAAACGTGTGACGCTCCTTTTAATCGATGCAAATGATCAGTTTTCCTGCACGTTGGAAGAGACCTGAAGGAAGTCAATGAATGTAACCTCAAAATGTATGTTATTGGACAACAGCGTTCCATTTGTAATTTGTGAAAATGTCTATGAAAATCAAAATTCATGTCACGAACAAATTCTCCAAATGAGAGCTTCCTTTTCACAGCCGTCACATTCCCACTGCAAATTCCAAAACATACCAAAATGACTAACGACATAACAAAGGAAACAACAGTAACAGTGAACAAAAGAGGATGAAAGATTGGAGAAATCCGAAGAGGGACAAAGACTGTAGAACGGGCAGCTCACTCCTGGCATTGTGGGGCACAAAATTTAAATCATAAAATTACCAAAGTACAAAAGGTAGACAAATACCCCCGAGGATATCTATGGATATGACACAAAGAGAACGAAAGGACGAGTGAGACAGAGATGGAGAGAAAGAGAAAGCAACAAAGCAGATGAAAAACAGAGATATGATTTTGCAGAAAGAAATATAATTATTTCTATTGATGTTTATCTGTAATGCAAACAAGAGCTGGGATTGTAAGTAAAAAGGAAACTAACTCTAAGAAAAGACAAACCAGCTTGTATAATATATACAGTAGTATACAGGCATTTCCAAGCGTTGGTGTTTAATGGTTAAGGTGGATGGCTTAGGATCTTAGGGTATTGAGTTTGAGGCCATGCCTGCCGTTGAATTAACACCAGATGGGTTGACGCAGCCTGTAATCCTTCCGAGATCGGAAAAATGAGTACCAGCTAACTGGGAACAGGGAGCACTGCATCAGTGGCACAGTTGCACTCCCAGCAATGATGCGACCAGCAGGCACAGACTGCATACACGAAACTAGAACGGGCACTCAGTAGAGCGCATACCTTTGCCAACACTACATTTTGCCCCCCCCCCCATAAACCGTTGATTGTGAGGGTATTTAATCCCATACCACATCTGCCATCTCATATGTGTTATGATGGCTTAAAAACATTAAATTTCCTGTGTCATATCGTATATCACAAGATTGGGCATTGAATTCACAACATTTTGGCATTGGTTGCATGCAAATTGGATAAAAATCGACCGCACTATGGCAAAATGACGATTTTGACCTTTTCATGACATCGACCTTGACCTTTGTACTCTTAATTTTGTAATTGGTATTAGAGTGTGGGGAACAGAACAGTCAACATGTTGGTGTTGGTTTCATGCAAATCGGATAAGAATTGACCGTGTTATGACTAAAACCGCACATTTTGCAATGTCGTGACCCCCCCTGACCTTTGACTCCCAACCGCTAATAAGGGTTATTACGTCATTGTGTCATGTCACATATCAAGATGGGGCATTGAATTCTGAACATTTTGGCATTAGTTGCATGCAAATTGGATACAAATTGACCGTGCTATGGTAAAAAGACGATTTTGACCTTTTCATGACCTTGACCTTGACCTTTGACCGGATCGCTCCCAAAATCTAATCAAATGGTCCTCGGATAATAACCAATCATCCCAACAAATTTGCTGCGATTCAGTTCAATACTTTTGGAGTTATGCGAATAACAAACAAACACACATATTCACAAATAAATAAATAAATAAATATATAAATAAATACACAGCGATCAAAACATAACCTTCGCAACAAAGTTTGCGAAGGTAATAAATAAATACACAGCGATCAAAACATAACCTTCGCAACAAAGTTTGCGAAGGTAATAAATAAATACACAGCGATCAAAACATAACCTTCGCAACAAAGTTTGCGAAGGTAATAATAATAACTAGAACTGCCACTTTATAACTGCTGGCAGTGATGACTGGGTACCCAGATGTCCGCCTTTGATACAGCATGAGACTTTCTGTAGATGATAGTTACAAAGTTTTGCTTCGATAGGATAAGTAGTTCCAGAGAAAACATTATTTAATCGTGATACAAATACAGCCCAGCTTCGACACAGTAATTGTCCCATGGACGAACGAGTTACGAACCGGGTAGCACAAAGTGTTCAATCTACTTATTCCGAATGCAGTTAGCCCTTTTTCCTGGGGACATTGTCGGTATCAATTGAATTGGTATTCCTGTACCATCAAACGCATGCAAGTGCAGCCAAGTGAGCCTTCTGGAAAAAACAAAATCTAAAAGTTTTAAAATTCAAATAATTAAATAATTTTGGCTGCCAAACCGTGTGGCCGATCAGGTTGAAATTTTAAAACTATGTTTCAAATGTCGTCTAGATAATTATAATAATTCTAAAGTTTCACATATATTGACACAGCGGTTCCAGAGTAAATATTACTTAATATTTCCACTTCAATCCAACATGGCTGCCAAACCGTGGGCCCAATCAAGTTGAAATTTCAACCCTTCATTCCACATGACTTCCATCATAACTCTGAAGTTTCACATTTATTGATGGAGTAGTTCCAGAGTAAACATTAATTAATATTTTTCCTTCAATTCACTGTGGCTGCCAAACGATGTCGTACATCAAAAGGGGGGGGGGGGGCTTTTGTTCGTCATGGAAAGTCGGTGATACGTGTGGGGTTTCGCCTCTATCTGTTCAGCCGTTTCAGAGAAGAAGATTTTTAAACTTATTAATTTTCAATCCAATATGGCTGTTGCACCATGTGACCTATTACAACATAAACTTAAATTCTCCCTCTAATGGGAAAGTGGATTATGCTTGTTCAGTTTCGTGTTGATCGGACAAGGTGCGTTATTCTATCCAAGATGGAGTCCAAACCATGTGACTTGTGACAGCATAATTTTTACAGTATATACAAGCATAGGGGGAAATTATAGTTGCCAAGTTTCGCTTCGATAGGTTATGTGGTTCCAGAGAAAACATTATTTAATATAATTCTTCAATCCAACATGGCTGCCAAACCATGTGACCTATCAATTATTCATTAACGAACTTATATTCACAACTCGTGAGCAATACGTATGTGAAGTTTCTCCTTGATCTGACCAGCCGTTCTGGAGAAGATGTTTTTAATTACATTTTTCAAAACAAGATGGCTGCCGAACCAAGTCACCTATGACATAATAAATTTTTTCTACGGTGATTTGTTGTGTAGATGACACTCAAGAAATTTCAGATTTTTTCCATGCAGCGTTATACTTGACGCATTTTCACCGGCACACCGCTTCACTGATGACGTCACGAAAAAAAAATAATCACACGTGTTCCCTATAGGGAGCTTATTAAAATGTATGAAGCAAACAAAAATTTCCACTGCACGGTTTCAGATACAGAGGTCCAAAGTTTATCGTTTTTTTCAAGATGGCGCCCGTACCACGTGACCTATGACGTCATAATTATCATTTAAGTATGCTATCAAAAAAGATACAGACTCTGGTGAAAATTTCGTGTCGATCGGACTTACCGTTCCTGAGAAAATGATTTTCAAAGCGAAAGAACCCGCGAAATGCCGGCGGAAAGAGGAAAAATAACAAGAAGCGAATACTTGGAAATCGCGCGGCTGGGGGCAGTACAAGTCTCGGCTCAGAATGATGAAACAATTTTGTAGTTATAACTAGAAGTAAGACATCAGGAGCTGCTCCGAGTTGCCCAAATTAAATGACGACCGTTTTTGACGGCGTAGGAAACGTAAGCAAACGTCGATTTACGATTCGAAGTCACGGCGCCGCCGCTTGCTCCCTGCGTGATCGTGCGTCCATTGGTCGACAGCGCGGACCCGGAGGCGCCTCGACCAATGGGATGAGAAAATAAATGACGTCATCACGAAATTGACCAATTGGCGCACATCTGACGGTGTAAAAAAAAGTGTGACAGAAGACACAGGACAGGACAGAATAGCTAGGGAACATTGTACTTTACGGTACTTCTACATATCGACGGTCCCCTGTGCCAGTGCGCATGTGCAGCCTGAGCCGGAGCCAGGGATGTTGTGGGCGTTTCAACCTGTTCAATACTTGTTTGATTATTGTCGTTCCACGCTAATAAAGTGGTCGAACAAATTGAACTCTGTTCTTATTTATAATCAAACAACTTGATGCAGTCGAGTAAGGATCGTCGGTGCTGAGGAGGACACGACTGGGTGAAAACGGACCACGGGAACGTCGACAGTGAGTTTGGATTTCTCGGGTCCTGTATCCAATCTTCGCCCCCAGGACACTGTACACACGTGTGCATCACCGAAAATAGAACGTTTACTCCAGAATAACTGTTCCTATGGCGCCGGTGGAAGCAGAGTGCCCGATCGAGGGTTGTGACTATATGTCTACACACGCAGTGGTGGCGGCCATGCTGAGTATACACGCCACTGTGCACGTCGCCGCCCCCAGGGCGGTGTGCTCGAATGCCAAGATGGAGAAACTCAAGCGTCCCTCCATAGCACTGGCCAGAACGGGCGAGGCCTGGTCGTACTTCACAACCCGCTGGGGCGAATACAAAACAGGTACTAAGCTTGTCGGACCTGACATAGTCACGCAGCTACTGGAGTGCTGTGAGGAGGAGCTGAGAAAGGACCTCACTCGCGCGGCGGGTCGGAGCCTCGTGGGCAGCAATGAAGAAGACGTCCTCGCCGCCATGAAGGCGCTCGCCGTCCGGATGGAGAACACGATGGTAGCTCGAGTGGCCCTGTCTAACATGCGGCAGGGACACGAGGAGCCCGTCCGGTCGTTCCACGCCCGCATCAAGGGGCAGGCGGACACGTGCAAGTATGAAATGAAGTGCACCAAGGCGGGGTGCGATCAGGTCAACGACTTCACGGAAGAGATATTGCGCAATGTGGTTGCCCGTGGCATCGCGGACCAAGCAATACAACTTGACCTACTCGGTGAGAAGAACCAGGACATGCCATTAAAGGACATGATAGAGTATACCGAGGCCAAAGAGTCTGGAAAACGCTCGGCATCGCGCCTGCTTGACACTCAGAGCACGGACGCGATCAGTAGTTCGTATCGGCGGGGAAAGCGACAGGACGTTCGCGCCAGAGTAGGAGCCAGGCCGGAAAAACGGAAGGCCAAGCCTGAAGGAGTATGCATCTACTGCGGCGAGGTGGGCCACGGCAAAACGCCTCAATGGCGCGCCAGACGCGCCGAGTGCCCCGGATACGGTAAAAAGTGCCGGAAGTGTGGCCGCCAGAATCACCTCGACAAGGAGTGCCTGGGCGGCCGATCGGCAAGACCCCCATCTAAGGAGACCGACGGGATGTACGACGAGCAGACGGCAGCCTTCGTTGAGCTATGCACGGTCACCATGGCCAGCACAGAGGACGAAATACGCACGCTTCCCCTCGCTCACCACCTGTACGGTGATATGTGCGATAAGTGGATGAAACGCATATCCGACCCGCAGCCATACGTCAACCTCACTCTCACCAACAAGCGCGAGGATTACAAAGCGCTGGGTTTTAACCTCCTGAAACACACCCGCGCGGTAACCCTACCCGCTATGGCAGACACGGGGTGCCAGAGCTGCCTGATCAGCATTAAAGTCGTCCAACAAATGGGCCTGAGTACCGAGGACCTCATACCTGTATCCATGACCATGAAGGCCGCAAACAACAGAGGAATTCGTATCCTCGGAGCCGTGGTAGTCAGATTCGCCGGTAACAGTGACGACGCTCGGAGATTGGAGACTCGCCAAATCGCGTACGTGACGGACTCTTCAGACCGCATATTCCTCTCCCGCGCGGCCTGCATGGACCTGGGAATGATCTCGGACAGATTCTCGACACTCGGAGAGGTGAATCTGACGACCTCGGAATTGTGCGACTGCCCGTGACGCGCGGAGCCGCCGACCAAGCCGACCGCACTCCCCATGCCAGCGACCGAGGCCAACAGAGAGGCACTACAGTCACATTTACTCAGGATGTATGCTCAGAGCACATTCAACACGTGCCCACACCAGCCACTACCGAGAATGACCGGCCCGCCACTACGTCTTATGCTCAGTGAGAACGCAACACCGGTTGCCCATCACACTCCCATCTCCGTGGCCATACATTGGCAAGATGAGGTAAAAGCAGGCCTCGACCAGGACGTTCGGCTCAGCGTGTGGGAGGAAGTACCCATCGGCACGCCGGTGACATGGTGTCACCGCATGGTAATTTGCGCGAAAAAGAATGGCAAGCAGTGACGCACCGTCGACTTTCAGGCCTTGAACAAGCATGCGTTCCGCGAGACCCACCACACCCAATCCCCGTTCCACCAGGCGAGACGCGTACCTAACGGGAAGCGCAAGACAGTATTCGACGCATGGAACGGTTACGATAGCGTCCGCCTACATGAGGACGACCGCCACAAGACGACCTTCATCACTCCATGGGGGCGCTACCGGTACCTATCTGCCCCACAAGGGTATATGGCATCGGGGGACGGCTACTCACGACGATACGATGAGATCGTCGCGGACATTGGTAACAAGACCAAGTGCGTAGATGACACGCTACTATGGTCAGACACGATTGAGGGGAGCTACTTCCAGGCGGTCCAATGGCTGGATATATGCGGCCGGAATGGAATCATCCTCAACCCGGAGAAGTTTGTCTTCAGCGCACCCACGGTGGACTTCGCGGGCTTCACCATCACCATGACCGACGTGCGACCGTGCAGCCGCTACCTGGAAGCAATCCACGATTTCCCACAACCGCGTAACATCACCGACGTCAGATCGTGGTTCGGGCTTGTCAACCAGGTGGCATACGCCTTTAGTATGGCCGAACGAATGCAGCCATTCTGGAAGCTCCTGAAAAGTGGAGAACGCTTCCAGTGGTCCATAGAGTAGGAGGACATATTCCGCGAGTCGAAAGACGTGATCGTACAAGAAATCGAACACGGTGTCCGCATATTTGACAAAACTAAGCCAACATGCATCGCCACGGACTGGTCGAAGGAGGGAATCGGATTCTGGTTGCTTCAAAAGCACTGGACGATGCGTGCCAGTTAGACCATTCTGCTGCACTGATGGATGGAAAATAACCCTGGTCGGCAGCAGATTTACACACGCGGCAGAATCCAGATACGCGCCCATAGAGGGCGAGGCTCTCGCAGTCGCGGACGCCTTGGACAAGGCGCGCTACTTCGTACTGGGCTGCGAGAACCTGATCGTTGCGGTAGACCACAAACCACTGCTGAAACTCCTTTCGGACAGAGCACTTGACGACATACCCAACCCCCGCCTCAGGAACCTCAAGGAGAAGACCCTGCGTTATCGCTTCCGCATCATACATATCCCGGGCATGAAGAACAAGGCGGCAGATGCCATGTCGCGCAGGCCGGTTGGCACCACGCGACCTCCACTCATTAACCTTCCAGATGACAATGCCACCATAGCGACCCACCTCCAACCAAGCACGCACACCGACGTCCTGTCCCTCCTACGCCAAACTGAGCCGGAGTATGACGACGATGTCGAGGAGGACAACCTGGCATGGTGTGCCGCGGGCCTCGAATCATTGCGATCAGTAACATGGGATCGCGTCAGGGAAGCCACCAGCAGCGATGGTGATATGCACATATTGGAGGGAATGACAATGAACGGCATCCCCGACTCAAAAATCGAGATGCCAGAGACAATTCGCGACTATCACCAGTACCGCGAGAACATTACATCGACAGATGGAGTGATCCTATACAAGGACCGAGTAGTCATACCACCCTCACTCCGCGGCGATGTGCTGAGCGCCCTACACGCTGCCCACCAGGGCGTATCAATGATGACCGCCCGCGCAGAATCCTCTGTATTCTGGCCAGGCATGTCGGCCGACATCAGCGCCACTCGTAAAAACTGCGAACACTGCCACCGGATGGCACCATCACAGCCTGGAGCACCACCAACTCCACCTATTCCGGTCGTTTACCCCTTTCAGGCAGTGTGCTCGGACTTCTTTGTACACAGGGGTGCACACTACCTTGTGACGGTGGACAGATACTCGAACTGGCCGATCATCTCAAAGTCGACGGGTGGCGCTGCTGGACTCATAAACCACTTACGTCGCGCCTTCGTGACGTACAGGACACCAGAAGAGCTCGCATCGGATGGGGGACCGGAGTTCACCTCCACCGAGACCAGGTCATTCCTGCACAGATGGGGCGTACACCACCGCTTGTCATCGGTGGCCTTCCCTCACAGCAACTGTTGCGCGGAGATTGGAGTTAAGACAATGAAACGACTTATCACGGACAACACCAGCCCGCAGAGAGAACTTGACACTGACGCTGTGCAGAGAGCGATAATACAATATCGTAACACGCCTGACCCTGACACGAAGATCTCCCCGGCAATGTGTGTCTTCGGCCGCCCGATACGCGATTTCATCCCAATTATCCCCGGGAAGTACAGACCGCACGACACTTGGCATGAGACCCTGAAAGCGAGGGAGGAGGCCCTCCGCAAACGTCATATCCGCACAGCCGACACCTGGGCAGAACACACCAAACGCCTTCCGCCACTTGCTGTAGGGGACCTAGTCCGCGTACAGAACCAGACAGGATTCCACCCCAAAAAATGGGACAAGACAGGCAGTATCGTGGAGGTACGCCAACACGACCAATACGTGATCAAGATCGACGGCTCGGGCAGAGTCACACTTCGGAACAGGAAATTCCTGCGCAAGTTTAGCCCAGTTCGCAATGACCAGCTGCCACCCCGGTCTATCTATGATGATCTAGCAACCCGCAGCACTGTACCTGCACCCGTTGTAACACCGCAACTGCCTGACCTCGACAGCGAACCCGTGACATCTGCGACGCCAACGGGGCCCACGCCGGCACTGACGTCAGTCTGCACACCCCGGCGCAAGACCACACCCGTTTCAGACACGCCAGCAGCACCAGGACGAGGCACACCGAGGCGCGCGATCCTTCAGACGCCATCATCGGCCCCTGAAACCCCGAGAGCCCCATCCCCACTGGGGCCCGATGTGACACCACCAGCACCAGCGATAGGTCAACGCCGATCCACCAGAGCGACCAGCGTGCCTGCCTGGCACAAGGACTACTCCATGGAATAGTCACACGATGGGCGATATAAACTTTTGTTCATTCATTAAACTTAATATTTTCTCAGCCTTTATCTATTAACATAATAAAGACTCGGAGGGAGATAGAGAACATTGTACTTTACGGTACTTCTACATATCGACGGTCCCCTGGGCCAGTGCGCATGCGCAGCCTGAGCCGGAGCCAGGGATGTTGTGGGTGTTTCAACCTGTTCAATACTTGTTTGATTATTGTCGTTCCACGCTAATAAAGTGGTCGAACAAATTGAACTCTGTTCTTATTTAATAGCCAATTATACAACAGCGCGATTTCGTCCGCGTTATAATAAACAGGAGAAAAACAATAGGTCATGCAGTCCATTTGACTGGGTCCCCTAATAATATACATGAATGAGTTCACATGGAGTATTGTGTGCACATCGACATTGTAATGTATATAAAAATCATTTATATTGTTTCGTGACGTCCACTTTGCTCCTTGAGGGCTCTGCATGTGTAATGTGTATGACACATTTGGTTTAATGCTGTACAGATATGTATTGATCACCAGAAAGACAAATTGGCCTACTTGGTGTTCCCAATCTGGTTTTCTGGTTTATTGTGAGTGACCTGCTCATTCTAGAGTCGTTAACCTTCTCAGGTTTGTCTCTCATGTTGCCGTCAATTGTTGTCCACTTATGCCTGTGTTAATTGTTGTTTGTATGTGTGTTCGCTGCCGTGTCCTTTGTGTGCCGTTTGGTTATTATGATGTTGTGTGTCTGCCTCGGATAGTTAGGCCTACGCATTTTCCTCTCGACTCGTGACGTGTTCTGTGTGAAGTGACCGAGGTACGTAATCGCAGTGCGTGTGCATACCGGGGAATAGACGTGCTGGTCCGACTTGGGTGTTGTCTTGCTTTTCACCCCTGAATCCTGCGGATACGTTACAATTGGCAACAAGTTTGACTCATTGATCATTTGGTGTCCGTGGGGATTGTGTCAGAGTACCACAGCAGATGAGGACTCGGAAGATTTTTCTGATCGCTTGGAACAATACTTCATCGCGAACAAGATGGCGGCAGCAGAAAAAGCTCATTGGTGCAGGGTCGTTCTGCTCACCAGGTGTGGCAACTCAACATATGTCCTGATGAAGGGCCTCGTTTCCCCTGATAAACCGAAGGACAAAACCTGTGATGAACTTGTCGAGATGTTTTTTTTTTGTATACCTTGGTCGAGGCTCGTGTGAGAGCTAACACACAACGCATAGCAAGGGGGGCATGAGACAAGAGGGACTGGAGTGGGAAGGACAAAACAGTGGGGAACAGAGACATGAGGAGATCTGTGGAAGGAAGAGGAATGGGGTTGAATACACAGGGGAAACAAGATGGACATTACAGGGACTTCCAGGAAGGAAAGCAGGGAATTTGAAGGAGGTGGGTTTGGGATGGATTAACGGGGGTAGAAAAGATCGAGGATTTGGATGGGGGACGATAAGAGGTGGTGGTGATGAGCTGTTTTGAAGGCTCATCACCATTGCTTTGCAAGCGGTCGTATCATGTCACCCTGGGGAGGCGGCGAATCTTGGTTGTCGGGGTGAAGACAGGTCGTCGTACACTGGCAAAATGCACATTGCGAGGCAAGACTTGTGGTTCATGTGAGAGGTTAGCGATGAGGATTTTGTCAGCAACACTATTCAAAAGATGTGGTGGAGGCCAGGTGTTAGGTGATTTCGTATGCCCTGGTCCTGACGGGAAAGAGGATGGTTCAACTGCAAATGTCGTTCGGTTTGCAAAGTCATCTCGATGGGTCATCTCGATGAACTCCGCTGGCCAGACTGTTGTTGACCTTGGAGGTGCACGAAGAACATGGGCTCGTCTCACCTTGCATGGATTAGAGAAAGCATGGGGTTGTGCTCCATAAGCAAAGGTGGAGGAGTCACCAACTCGCACTTGGTGTTTGGCAGGTCCAATACATACGTCGTTGGTTTCCATAAAGGGGGTCCTGCAAGGACCTCGCCATCAAGGTTCTCCACAACCAGGCCCTCAAATGTAAGGTTGTGATTGATGGTCTCTGGACAGAGAGAACCGTGCTTCACCAACAACAAGTAAAGGGGATGAACCATCAGCTTGGTTAGCAGATTGGGATGAGTTCTTGACGGAGACACCGAGTCTCATCGCTGTAGAAGCATGGATCATGTTGCCTGTGGCTCCGCTGTCAATGGTCACTCGAATAGCATGATGATTGAAGAATGTGTCTAAGTAGGGTGACTGACGAATCTGCACACGAAGGGCAGCTGATTCCAGGAAATTATCAGTGGGTTCCTCATCCCCTTGGTGTAAACAAGTATCTGTGATGACCTCACCATCATCATCCAGTTAGAAACTATCTTTCGAGCTTTAGCCATATATCGGCAGTCTTGATCTGGTAGAAAACTACATTTGCTGAGAAAATGTCTATCTGGTCATCCCGCTTGCTTGCATAATGGGCATGATACCTGTCGTGTGTGTGTGAGTGGGGGGGAGTTATGGGGTCTAGTCTTGTTTGATGCGGCAAAACTGTCCGCTGCCTCTGGAAGGAGGAAGTAGCAGCCCAGGAAGCCTTGGCATCAGCAGACATGGGAACCTCATCTCGCAGCGAACCCAGGGCTCGAGAGATCTCAGGCTTGATGGACGCCAATGGTCGAAGGAAATGACCGTCTCAAACTTCCCTAAGCACCACTGCTTTGGTGCGCGATGTGTGGCTGCCATTATTGCCGCTTGTATGGTACCGTGGTAATGAGGCCTAAGTCGAGGTCGATATCCGAATCAACGTGCCACATAACTGATAAGCTCACCAATTTCCTTTGATGAGAGACGTGAAAACGATCCCACCGCTGCCACCACGCCAATAGCAAGGTAACGGTTTTACGTTTGCACGAAGAAATGAATCACACCACCATGGTGATGATATGATGCGGAGTATTTAATGTAACAACAGCACAGCACACGAGAAGAGCCACCAGAACCCGGAACATGTCACGGCCGGAACCCGCCACACCATGGGCCATAACATCGAAATGGCGATGGTTGTTTTAGTGCTGTGCTTGTGGGGCAACATGGTGATTGTACCTCCCAAATGTCAGAACAAGGTGTGTTTTGAACTACATGGATCACATCTACATATGATGCTGTGAACTACATATGTGTCTTTTTCCCACTTATGATCTAAAAAGCAAGTAATTTTGCGATGAAAGATCTAAATCTTTTTTTTCTCACGCTTAGCTGTGACATCACACCCAAGAGTCAACGACTGTATGCGTGCTGTCGAAGGGTTACATCACGATACGATTAAACTCAAAAGGCAAATAATTTCGATTTTCCACAAAAACGCTTAAATGAATAGGAAGGCATTTCAAATTGGCCGGTAAAGCGTGCTGAATGCTTTGCTGATGGAGGAGTAGGCAATACATCGACTGATAAAGTTTTGGCAACATGTCGTTTAAAAGGTCCAGAAGTGCAGGTTGGAACTATTTCAGGAAGGTTGCATGCTCACTTTGTTCAATACACATTGCTCTTCACTGTAACATGTCCAATATGCTAAAAAAAAAAAAACTTGAAAAATAAACATCAGAGAGAGTACTTATTAGTGACGGTTGAGAATGTGGATTCAAAAAAAACTAGTCTCCAACAGCAACAAGTTTGCTTTCGCAATCGACAATTGAAAGCACTTTTGCCCCAGTATGCTGCTTTCCCTCCCCCTCCCCTCAGGCTACCTTCCTTCCCCGTCCCTCATGCTGCCTTCCCCTCCCTTCATGCTGCCTTCCCTTCCCCTCCCATTAAGCTGCCTTCCCCTCCCCTCATGCTGCCTTCCCTCCCCCTCTCCCCAGGCTACCTTCCCTTTCCTCCCCTCAAGCTGCCTTCCCTTCGCCTCTGCTCATGCTGCCTTCCCTTCCCTCCCCTCAAGCTGCCTTCCCTTCCCCTCTGCTCATGCTGCCTTCCCCCTCCCCTCAGGCTACCTTCCTTTCCCTCCCCTCATACTGCCTTCCCCTCCCCTCATGCTGCCTTTCCATTCCCCTCTCCTCATACTGCCTTCCCCTCCTTTCATGCTGCCTTCCCCTTCCCAAAATACAAGCTTCCTTTCCTTTCCCCTCCCCTCATGTTGCCTTCCTTTTCACTCATGCTTCCTTTCCATTCCCCTTCTCTCATGCTGCCTTCAGTTTCCCACCGCTACTTGCTCCCATCCCTCCCTACCTCTACTCACTCAATATCTCCCCCACTCCTCCTCCCCTCCCTCCTCTCCCCTCCCCTTCCTCCTCTCTCTCTCCTCCCTCCGTTCCCTCCTCTCACCCCTCCCCTCCCTCCTCTCTCCCTTTCCTCCTCTCACCCCTTCCCTCCCCTCCCCTCTGTCCTATCTCTCCTCTCACCCCTCCCTTTCCTCCTCTCCCCCCCTTTTAATATACTTTCCATCAAAGCAACGGGTTATATTTGCAAGTGAAACTGGAAGGGCACTCGGAAGAACACATACCTATGCCAGGCTGATTATTACTTTATGTTTTGTATCCCACCAAGGAGATCTGGATTCTGACCTGAACTAAAATCGAATCGGCTTGTTCTTGTCACCGAATCAACTCATCCACCAAGTTTCATCCGAATCCGTCCACAACTTTTTTTTAGATATCCTGCTATATGTAGTTTTTGGCCCTGTCTCTCACTGGTGATGAATCACTAAAAAATTCCAGTTTCCGTTTCTGGATCTGTATCCGGATCCGGATCTTCACCAAAATCGAATCATTTCGTCGGTATCACATACCCAAGCTCTCCACCGAATTTCGTCACAATCCGTCCCCAACTTTGAGATATTTTGTTCACAAACAGACAGACAAACAGACAGACAAGAATGAAGTGATGCATTGTATGATACTCGCAAAATCCGTAAAAACAAATGTAACCTTAAAAATAATTGGTGGTTGAATTTAATGACCAAATATGCAAATCCTCTTCAAATTTCAAGTCAATAAGTTGAAAATTGTCAATTGTAGAAATACAAGGAAATAAGACACAGGTGGAGGCCATTCAGTTTATCATGTCAACGGGAACGCCACACTAATTTATCCACACAAGATTCAAAGTAGAAAATGAATAATTTTTTTTAATTAGTTAATATTTCTTTATTTATTGTAATTTTTTTTAAGTTTTCATATATATATATATATATATATATATATATATATATATATATAAATATATATATATATATATATATAAATATATATATATATATATATAAATATATATATATATATATATATATATATATATATATTTTTTTTCTTAATCTCCTCAGGGGAGGGGGCATGGGCTTGGTTAAAAACACACAACATCAACCACACAACACCCCTTGATGCCCCAATTCCGTCAACCGGTGAGCTGCCCTGCGGAGGGAAGCTGGAGACTCCCATGGAGTGGGTTTTCAGATTTATTTTTGCTTTTAGTACGTTTTGCGAAATGAAGGGTTTTACGGTGGCTGGAGTTCAAATCCTGCCAACAACCTCCTAATAAAAAGAAACCCAACTGCAGGAGGACGTCCACAGACACAGTTGGGCACTAGATATGGATGGCCGTTGGCTCACAAGGAGCTCCTCCACCTTTTGACAGGTTTTGTTTTCAAACCTGCTGGGTGTCTATATCATGCACCCTCCTCACCAGAAAACCTGGTGGGGGAGACGGTTTAGTCGCCGACAACCCGAGCATGGAACAGGTTAGTGCAGGTTTACATGGTACCGGTAGCAGGTCACAGATGTGATCTGGCCTGAACTGACAATATCATCTTTTGCTGTGCTTTCGCCTTCTTAACCATTTGTAGGTTGTCTACGTGCTGTCCAGTCCTAACTGTGACAACTCCATTTACCTCTCTCTCTCTCGAAGATCCCTCTCTCTCTCACCTCTCTCTTTTCTCCCTCACTCCTATCTCTCTCTCCTCTCTCCTACCTTTCTCTCTTTCAACTACCTCTCTCCTACCCCTCTCTCTCTCTCCTACCTCTCTCTCTCCCCTACCCCTCTCTCTCTGACCTCTCTCTCTCCTACCTCTCTCTCTTACCTCTCTTCTACTTCTCTCTCTCTCTCCTACCTCTCTCTCACCTACCTCTATATCTCCCTCCCACCTCTCTCTCTCTCTCTCCCCCCTATCTCTCTCTCTTTCTCTCCTACCCCTCTCTGTCTCGTACCTCTCTTTCTCTGTCTCTCTCTCCCCTACCCATCTCTCTATCTCTTTCCATCTCTCTCTCTCTCTCTCTCTCTCTCTCTCTCTCTCTCTCTCTCTCTCTCTCTCTCTCTCTCTCTCTCTCTCTCTCTCTCTCTCTCTCTCTCTCTCTCTCTCTTTCTCTTTCTCTTTCTCTTTCTCTTTCTCTTTCTCTTTCTCTTTCTCTTTCTCTTTCTGTTTCTCTTTCTCTTTCTCTTTCTCTTTCTCTTTCTCTTTGTCTTTCTCCATCTCTCTCTCCCCCCCTCTCTCTCCACCCAACCTCTCTCTCTTCCCTACCTCCCTCTTTCTCCCAACATGGACCAACTTATAACCACCTATCCCAACTTCCTCTTCCTCTTCCTTATATGTGGCAATTCCAACTGTCAACATGCCAATTTGCTGAGCATTGGAATCTTTTCAAGGATCAATAGTACTGCGTCAAAGGACTTCTGTGATTCCATGGGCTTAACTCAATCTGTGGATTTTCTGACCAGGAGCAGAGGAAGAATTCCACCAATGGCAAATCCTTCCATATGGACCTGGTCATGACCAACTTTCCTGCTCATGTTTCCTGTTCTTCCTTTGCTCCAATTGATTCATCTGATCATGTGCTTCTGAGCATCAACATCTCTGTGGCTATTGTCAAGAGAGCTGCCTCAGTGCAGGAGAGTTTGACAGTTCACCCAGGCTGATGGGCAGGGCCTCTCACTTCATAACTGATCTTCCATCACCACCTCCCTGAACAATGGTGCATGGGAATTCTTCCACAAATGCCTGCTCTCCCTTATGCACAGATTCATCCCATCCCATCTGCAGTTATCATGCCCATCCTCTCACCCCTGGTACAGGATTTTTTTGTAGACATGCTCAAGGCTCATAGAAGAGCTAGAGCAGAATGGAATGGAAAGGGTGAAACACCAACAGCAGGGTAGAAGTGAAAGTGAGATCAAGGGGAGGGGGTGGAGATCAAGGGGAGGGGGTGGAAACCAGGGGTGACTATGCTGCACACATGCTGAAACACAGTGAGAAGGGGAAGGGGAAAGCAGGGATGAAACAGAAAAGGAACAATCCAATTAACACTCTAACAAACTAAAAAGAGGTGAGGGAGAGAGCGGAGGGGCAGGGGTGGGAAATCACAACAACCTGAAAAAGGGGAGCACCTGGGAATGGGATATTTTGGGGGAAGAATAAATCATGAGTATCCCTGAGGTAGTGATGAAGAGCTGTCTTGAAGCCCTGGAGGGAAGAATGGGACTGAACGTATCGGGGACGTTGGTTCCACAGGTGATAGAATAAGATGAATAAATGAAAGCCTTTTCTTCCTTTCTGTTTTTGTTTTTGATATATGACTGAAGGCATCCTCAGATAATGCCACAAAGCCAGAAGCAAGTGTGTCCACTCTGATGAGAGCGAGAAAACATCTGGCCAACCTCAAGGCTGAACTTTCAAACCAGTCAGCTGGTTTCAAACCTTTCTGAAAGACTTGGTGGTATCTTGTCAAGTCTGGCTTGTTACTCTCTGGACCAGTTACTCTCACATGGCAGACGGGTCTCAAAGACTTGGTGGTGTCTTGTCAAGTCTGGCTTGTTACTCTCTGGACCAGTTACTCTTACATGGCAGACAGGTCAGTGTTTTCCACCACCTTCTTTCTCGTCTTGTACTTCTATTCTTTCTGTGCTCTGGCCCCCTACTACTCCAGGATTCTGCAATGGACCTCTGCTCTGCAAGTAGCCCACTTCTGGTGAAACCTCCAAAATCCAAGTGCACTTTTCACCTTCACTCATGTGTTCCTCTTTTCTCTCAACTGTGGAATCAACTTTTTTAGTCTATTCAATCTCATTTTTCCCTGCAAGGCTTCAAAATGAATTCACCTCCTCCTCAGGTCACCCTTTCCTCCCTCCATCCATACTCATGATCTTCTCTATCCTCAACCCTCCCCAAGGCAACTGCTTCCTTTCCAGGTTATTGTTTTCTCCCCTACCCCTCACCCTCCTCCTTTTCATTATTTGTTCCATTTTTGTTTCATCCATGATTTCCCCTTCCCTTTTTGCTGTTTTTGAAGCTTGAACTGATATCCAACTTGTTCATCCCTTGCGTCCTCATTCTCCTTCCTTTGCTATAATTCATTCCTTCACCCATTCTTCCCTCGAGTGTCCCTTCCGTGTGTCCCTCTACCTTGCTGTTGGTGTGTTTTCCCCCTTTCCACTGCCCCTCTTTTCTTTCTGTTATGTTCGAGTCCATTCTGTGTTTTAGCTCTTTCACAAGTTTCTGTATGTAAAAAAGGAACAAACAAACAAACAAAAAAAACAACAACACTTGGCTTCTGATACTGGGATCCCAAATTTAATTGTGTTTATTTGTCGATGGACTCCTAATACGAAGGGTACTTCATATGAAGTCCGGGTACTTCATACGAAGTAGATTAATATATCTTAACGTCCTTTGTCTTGCATGTGATGTATGTATAAACTCCATCCTCTATAAAGTATTGGTAAATAACAGAATTAAGAAAGTACGATCGTGTTGAATATGGACAACTCCAATAATAACGAGTGTCCAATGAAGAAGATATGAGAAAAGTTCATTATGGCTGACAGGATAGCTGAAAGGTAGAAAACTCACCTTTGAGCTGTTGAGTCTGGGTTCAATTCTCCACCTGACAATACATGGTCACTGGAGTATTTCGCAGGCAGGTGGTGAGTCATCAGCGGTGTTTTGTCTTGGTCCCACAGCTACAATGGATTATCATGAAGGAATTATGACCACAGCCTTGATAGTCCAAAATACCTTCTCGTCGTAATCCAATCACAAGGATTAGCTGGATAATCCATTCCAATTGTGAATAGAAATTTATTTTCCACAAGTTAAAGCATTTACCATGGACACACATAGAAGGACAGAGCCAGCACATTCACATAAATTAGTGACTTTATTTGACTCCTGCTCATGTGAACATGAAGGGTATGATTATACAGGCCGCAACA
Organism: Eptatretus burgeri; assembly: GCF_056783735.1. Classification (NCBI taxonomy): domain Eukaryota; kingdom Metazoa; phylum Chordata; class Myxini; order Myxiniformes; family Myxinidae; genus Eptatretus; species Eptatretus burgeri. The sequence goes on along the minus strand of NC_140971.1, from coordinate 41,395,051 downwards.
GATTAAAAAAAAAAATCCTTCAACCCAATAAAATAATAAACTACAGAGAGAATCTCGTGTTTCCCCCAAGTCTCTGCACAGAGAAACACAAACAGAACGCAAAAGACAAAGAAGCACACACGAAAGTTCGGTGGGGACATCCTGCAAATCTGAACTCCTTTCGCACCTGGACCAGCAGGTTGACTTTCTGGAGCTCCAATCCAACTCACGTAGGCTGCGTTTTAGGTAAGTGAAAGGGAAAAAGACACCATTTACAGTTTCTCTAATGAAATGCAATGGTATTCATGGTCTTAATCTGCTGTACTCCTTTGGGCTATCTCTCAGAGTTTCAATATGGCTGAAATTCCACTCGTGGGGTCAACGATCTGTCAGGTCACTGTCCTGGTTAAGGCTGTATGCATGGCTACATGGCTGTGACTATGGTTGACCGAACCTGCTCATTCCTCAAGCCACACCCAGTCCAAATCTCACTGTTCTCTGACATTGCTGTGCACGGGACAACTCCATAAATGACTGCGTGCTCCTCCCGTAGCTCTCTCACTTCTGTGCTGCTTATCCTCCCGATTGCTGTATGAGGATCCTCTTTTATTGGAAAAAAAAAATCAGCCAATCACAGATGCAATTGTGTCTTCATTATCATTATGTCATCTTTTCCCCTCCCCATCCTGTGAGCCTATTATTATCAACAGAACATGGGGAGTGTGTGTGTGTGTGTGTGTGTGTGTGTCTAGTTGAGTAGGGAGTGGGGTTGGTTGTTGCAAGGATGGTCAAGCTCTTGGAGAAGGAAAGTAGGAGGAGTTTAAAATTCCTTCTGTAGTTCATATTTACCCAGCTGGTTCCAAAACAACGATTGCTGCCTCTCCATTGAAGGCATAATCATTTTCGCTTCACACCTCACGAGAAACTGACTGTGGAGCTGAGAGAGACAATGAGTGGAATTTTTCCATACGTTACATTTAATTGCCTTTTTCTCTTTTTGCACACTGAGATCGAGACAAAAGACTAAAAGGCAGAAAAGGTAAAAGTATGCTATAATTTCTCGCAGCAAACACACGAAGCAAATGATATAAAGTAGAATCAGCGCGTCTACATACTACGTACAAAATCAGGAAATCCAATCACTCACGCCGCATCTCACCACTGAGCTCACAATGCATCATATCAATGAGTGTGCCATCCGCTGGATGGGGTGTTAACATGAGGTTCTGTCTGCCAGCATTACTTGTTGGATGTGGGATTCATGCTGAACACACATTCCAGTGGTGGCTTCCGAGGCACCCTCACTGTGTTCAAGGATGTGTATTCATCTACCAGAATTTATTATAATACCAAATCTGGCAGCCAGTTCCACGGTCATCCTTTATTGGATTTGACCAGTATGGCAGACCTGTAATGACACAAACAGACAGGTTGAACATCACCAGAATGTGTGCACAGAGGTAATCTCTCGCATGGCCCAAACATGTGTGCAGAGTTTAATCCTATCTAACCTTCATGTACCTGCATCTACTCCATGTCTTTCTTCTTCAGTCTTCAAACTTGCCCACGATTTGGACACACTAATTTTGAGTGCGTCTTTACTTTGGTTTAGACGTGATTAACATTTTTAGCCTCAGATAAAACCGACTCAATAATTTTGGTCAAAAAAACGAAGACATTTTCAAGTTTAGAGGGCAAATGTCCAGGAGTTTGATGGAATTGTGCAAAGGAGGGAAGGGGGGAGGGGGGAGGAGGACTTTACCTTTGACTCTTTGTGCAATCTGGTCTGGATTTGATTCTGACCCGACTCCAAACTATAGGATTGGTGCCTCCTAAAGCAGGGTGTTGAATCACAAAATGTTCTGTCCCTCAGATGGAAGTTAAGCTGGGATCCGTCTGTTAGTATTATCTGGCGGACGTTAAAGATTCCATGTCTTTCAACAAAGATTAGGGGAGTTATTTATTTTAGGCATCTTGGCCAAACTCCAGCCAGATTCAAGTTGAACGTCAGGCAGGGCTAGCTAGTTCATGAAAGACTTAGGGAAAATGTACACACTCCTTAATGGGCAATGGCAGAAGGAGGAGACAGGGAAATGTCTGTGCGACAGTACCAGGTAAAAGGGGCAGTGTCCAATTTGGTAATGTGATTTAAAGAAAAGTTTTCGGTTATGCAGCACTGTTTCCGATTCGATGCTCTCATCAGTTTGACACAAAGTTTGAAACAAATCGTATGCACAAAGACTGCATTTTCAAAACAGAGGAACTCCCACCTGGGCACACAGACATCCATCAGATCCGTTGTTTGGCAAAATCCGTGAACAAAAAAATCTAAACGATGCGTCCACAACGGACACCAAAGCTGGAGGAAAATTACATCAGACATTGGAATCCCCACAAGAGTTTTAGCTTGTCACGGGGAGAGTTTGAAATGCTACAAATCTGGAAGCCAATATATTGCGATTCATGCTTTTAATTTTCAAGGAGATGCCGCTGTGGTTATTTATTTATTTATTTTTATTTCACTCTTTGAAAAATCAATCAAAGTAAATTTTTATGAGGTGTGGAAGGGAGCAGGCATTAATAAGGTAAATCAAGCATCTAAATAAGGAGGTGTGGGTAACATGAGTGAAGGGGGCTCAGGTATACAAGAAAACCGAAAATAAGTAGAATTGCAGATTGCATAAACAAGATTGAGTCTCGCAATCAAGATTACTTTGTGACATTCACAAGTGATTTGAATATGCCCACTCCTCCGCCGCTTCATGCTCCACTGACTGATACCTATAAAATCAAAAGGGAGACACCAGACCATTGTTGATCTGCTTTTGTCTGAATGGGCAGTGGCAAGTTATTTTTGTGCCGCGTCTTGCTTGTCTGGATTAGTTGAAATACAGAGGCTTGCAATGCCAACAACATTCATTTGGAAACCAATTATTACCTTTGACCTCTGTATAACTCCGAAAACATCTACAATGCAAAATGGTTGAACACCTCCCTATCGGGCCTGTTCAATAACAACTTTGAACCAAATTTCGTTTCCGACACAAATAAAAGGGTGTGATTTTTAGTGTTTCACCTTTGACCCCTTAAAATCATAATGGTGGGCCAAAATCGAAAAAGGGGGTCTGGTATATTGGATAAAGGTTCCTCCATGCCAAATTCGGGTCTGACTGTATAGAGAACCTAGGTGGAACTTCCATATTAAATTTAGGGTCGGTGTCATAGACCAAGGACCAAGGTACCTCCCTGCAATATTTTGGGGTTTCTTGGATCAAGGTGGTACTTCCATGCTAAATTTGGAATCTGGGTGTAGTGGACCAAGGTACCTCCCCACCAAATTTGGGGTCTGGATGTAATGGACCAAGGTATCTCCATGCCAAATTTGCGGTTTGGGTATAGTGGACACCAGATTCCTCCTTGCCAAATTTGGGGGTTTATTGGATCAAGGTGGAACCTCTAAGCTAAATTTGGGGTCTGGGGGTAATGGGCAAAGGTACCTCGTACCAAATTTGAAGAAAATTGGCTACAGAATGAAGGAAAGATGTTTTGTAATTGTAATTGTTAGAAATAAAGAAATTTTAAAAAAGGAAGAACAAAAGAAAGAAAGAAAAATAATGTCTCCTCTCACTGCAGGAGGGGAGACAATCATGATTGATAGTCTCCATCCCACACAACGTAATGATAATGTCTTTGGGATAAACACACCTAATTAAAATGTTCCTTCCTTTGTATAATGATCTTAGGCTAATGGAAGTGCTTGAAGCCACATGCCAGGTAAGGATATGAGCGGACACCTGTGTACTTTACATGTATCACTAGACTTTTGTAGACAACAGACAAACATATAGGATGTGGGGTTTGAACTTGGATTCCCCACATTGTATGAAGTTCAGATGGGAATGCAAATCATGTGGGCACAAAACATGTCTCGCTACTCCACGAGCCTCGACATTGTAAACAAAAAAGCCAACCTAAAATCACAATAATATATGAGGAGGCACTCGGTGAATAAGGACAAAGAGAGGATTGTGCACACATTCCTTGAACATTCATAATGGTGGAATTTTTGTTTTCTCATGAACATATTTTTATGCATTTCCTGCAATTTTAATAGTATTATTATCTATTTATGACTGAAATCAATGTGGATTTTTTGTGAAGACAATTGGCTAATACAATATATATCAATGAAATGAAACATACTCTTGAAAGAGTGTTGGTGCTGCCAAAGCAATTCCTGGGCAAACGTTATTCTGGATGTGTGGCCATTGCATTATTTCCCAGCAATCAGTCAGGGAAGGAATTTGGAACTTGTTCAGGGTGCTAATGACAACTCACCGACTCTTCGTGAAAGACAGTGCCCTGGAGCTTTCACATCCACCAATGACCAGTGCTGACGGTTGGGTCCTGTGGCTTAACATCCATCCATTCTGAAGGTTGGGTCCTGTGGCTGGATCAAGATCGCACAACTCTAAGCTATCGTGCTAACCCACATTATTTAGGAAACTGGTAAAAATTTAAACTCATTATGATGAAATAAACAATCGTTTTAGACTTCCGATATTAGACAGTAATTACTGCAACAGTCATACAAGCATCAAGGATCATTTGCATAGTGAACAGGCTAAAGGAAGCACCCTCCAACTGACTTGAGATTGCACAAGCAAGATTGAGTTTCGCAACAATGATTACTTTGTGACATTTGTACTTGTTTGGACATGTAACCTTGATGACAGCAAGGCACTACAGATGAAATTAGAACGCATCTCAAAATGCAAAGCTCTTTGTACTCGAAATAAACTTGACAAAACCAACAGCGAAAAAAAGAAAAATGTAAAATTGATTAATTAGTATTCTCCATATTCTCAAAATAAAGATTTGTTGAAAATTCGATGACAAAAGCTCAAATGGAAAACTAGAATCTCAAAATGCAAGCACACACGCACACGCACACACACACTCACAACCTCATCTCCCACTGCGCTGGGAAGGGCTGACTAAAAAGCATCTCAAAATGCAAAGCCTGTCTGCATCTGCTTTGTTCTCAAACAAAACTTGATGAGAACAGTAAGAAAAAAAAATTGCCATGCCAACAAAATTTTAAAAATATAATAATAATAATAATAATAATAATAATAATAATAATAATAATAATAATAAAAAAATAAACAGCTCTAACTTGTTTGGTGGACATGTAATGCTCTGAAAAATAAAAAATAAAAAATTGTTTAATTCTCTCGATCCATCCCTGATTAAAGGGGTCTGAATCTCATCACAGTTATTGGTGTCTTTTCAGCCAATGTTTGGCCTATTACGTTCCAGCAGTTCCCATGTGTTGAGTTCAGGCCTGTTTCCAGGCCAAGACAGCATGCGAATATTGAATAGTCCTTCACCATAATTGGGAGGATGTGCATTAGTCAAGATGAAAAATTGTGCATTTATCGTAAAACAAAAAAATAAATAAATTGTATGGATACGAAATGAAACTTCTTCAGTGATTGAAATCATCTTCATATATCGCAGGCAAGCCTGGTGTTGGCTTCATGGTTAAGGTGCCTGGCTTAAGATCTTATGTTCTTCGGGTCTTGAGTTTGAGCACTGTCGAGCGGTTAAAAAACACCAGGTGGGTTGACTAAGCCTGTCATCCTTCCGAGGTCGGAAAAATGAGTGCCAGCATGCTGGTATACTGTGTCGGAGTGGCGACCCGTCCAGGATTGTGCTCAATAGCCAAGGAGACTGCTTCAGCAGCACCAATGCTCTGCACAGAGTATGGTCCCAATTTCCTCTCACTGGAAACAGGGGGCACTGCATCAGCGGCACAGCTTACCCTTCCAGAAAATGATGCAACAATCATAATAATATATATCAGGCACCAGGTTACACTCACCATTGAGCTGTCCAGCCTGGGTTTGAATCTCGACTCAACTATAAACTGTCATCCTGGTGTTTCCCTGCAGGGTGAGACATCAATGCATGTGTTGTCCGTCAAAAGGATGTGGGTGAGTCAGCGCTGCAACCCCGTGTGAATTACAAATTCCTGCTCTCACCTACAGGGGGCACTGCATCAGTGGCACAGCCAGACTCCGAGGAAATGATACAACCCCAGAGCCATGTGCTGCAAATGAAAGAAGAAGAGGAATAAGAATAAGAAGGCACAGGTTTGGCCGTGCGGCAAGGAGCAGAATTATGATGGAAAATGCAGTTACAGGCATCTCTAAAGTGATCCCACAGAGTAGATTTTAACTGCTCTTCCAGGACTTGAATGCAGTGCCAAGCTTTCACAGCGCCAGCAAAAGGGTGAAGAGAACCCACACCCTGCCTGGAAATTCATCCTCACACCATCTGGCACTGCAAGACAGTACCCTTCATGCAGTCAAGATGGAATATCTTCTCCAGTGCATTGCCAAATGATCTCCTCTTTCTACGGGCTAAATACGGTTGAATCTCCACTTATCTTAGAATGTAACCATGTCACACACACAAACTTCCTGTCTCTCTCTATCAAGTGCAGCCTGTGGCTGCTGGTTGCATCATTGGTTGGGACGTGGCTATGCCGCTGATGCAGTGTCCCCATTACCAGTACACTGGTACTCATTTCGCCGACCTCGGAAGGATGACAGGCTGAGTTAACCTCCTGGTGTATTTTAATTCAGCGGCCCAACGGGGCTTGAACTCAGGACTCGAGGATCCCAAGCCGCTACCCTAACCACTAAGCCAACAACAGGCTCAACTTTCTGTCTGATCATCACGCTCACTTCCTGTCTGACTGTAAAGCTGCTCACATTCAATCCAGAATGATCTTCCGAGGCCGATTTCAAATCATGAGATGCTGCTGCTCTATTTCTGAGGAACAGATGCTTCAACACATGATCTCCTGAACTTTCAGAAACCCTCTTTCGTCCTTGTATCTTGTGACCACCACCCACACTTCCGGTTTCCTCGTGCCGTTTCAGCAGTCAAATCACAGTCGACCATTTTATATTTCACTTTCGATGCAATTCGTCTCGCACAAGTTCCTTTTCACTCGAAGAGACAATCACAGCTTTCTTGCACTGTCAATTCCATGTCTTGCTCACTGAGAAAAAGTATACAGAGGTGTCAAGAAGAGATGAACCATAACTGACTCTTCACAGGAAAAAGAAAACCTTGCAAATATTGCATCAGGCAACAGCCATGTATTCCTGGTCTGATGTTCAATCAATCATTTATTTAATATAATTCCGATAAGAACATGGAATCGACCTCAGTTTGCACAGTTTGTCCTTCAGCAAATCAATTCCCAGAGAAAAAGATGGTGCCACGACATGGAATCGTACACCCTTTTTTGTTTGACCTCGCCACGCAAATGGACCATCATTTTGTTCTCGTCTCTCAATGGGGGCAAAAAGTCTTGCAACCCTTGTTTCCTCTTTCTTGAGCTGAGGGTTCAGTGGAATAGATCCTGATTGCTGATTGCCTGATAGTATATCCGACACATTCCGCATGTCGTGCTTTCATTTTGCTTCCCAGCATATCTTGCACTCTACCCACAGGCCACATTGTGCTTTCAACGCCACTCTCATGTTGCTCGTCAATCAAAAGAGTCCCGCGGCCTGATTCTGTACCCAGTTAAGCGCCTTATCCACGATTGATCATCAATCCTGCTCCTGCATGCCGTCCTCCAAAACGTCTCCAATAAATGAGAGTAAAGAGGAAAGTTAAGGCAGGGGTGTTCCACTCACAGAGTGGTTACCTCCACCACTGAAGGTGGATGGGGGTTATGTTTTCACCCCTGTTTGTTTGTCTGTTTGATTGTTTGTGAGCAGGATAGCTCAAAAATGTTGTGGACAGATTTGGATGAAATTTGGTGGACAGGTTGGGTGTGTGACAAAGACGAATTGATGAGATTTTTGTGAAGATCTGACCACTCGAATTTTTTAAGTGATTCTTTACCATTGATATATATATATATATATATATATATATATATATATATATATATATATATATATATATATATATATATATATATATATATATTCTTTACCATCGTTGTTAAGGGCCAACATCGATATATAGCACGATATCTCAAAACGTTGTGGATGGGTTATGACAAAACTTGGTCGATATGTTGGTTAGGTGACAAGAACAAGCCGATTAGATTTTGGCTCGGGTCCCAATCCAGATCCGGCCTATCAGTGGGATTGAAAATGTAAACGTAAACTGGTCAGCCTGGCAGAGGGAGGTATGCCTCCACTGAGTGCCGTTATCGTCAATGCATTGAATGGTCTCCCTGCAAAGGTGGTGGCAGCAGAAACAGTAGATATTCATTTTTTTGACAGGTAACTTGATGAATTGTTGATGACGAGCTACATGGATGTTGGTAAGATAGTGCAGGCTTGATACATTGAAGTTGCATGTTAAATATTCTTATTGTGAAGAATATGAACCCTTGCCATTATCGCTGCCAATGCACAAATCCGTACCTTCCTTAACACCCCACGATGTATCAGTACATTCTCCCCAAACATCAAACTCTCTTTCTGTCCACTCTCTTTATTCCACACACGTTTTGTGTCGCTACAAAAGTTAATCTAAGTGTAAACATGAACAAGTGACGCATCTGTACTGGCTGGATAGCGTGGGGGAACGCATGCTCCCCTTTGAGCTGTCTTCCCTGCGTTCGAATGTCGACCCAGCTATAAACTAACGTCTTGGTGTTTCACATGCATCAATGTGTGTGCCGCCTCTTTGATGTACATCATCACCCACACCAAATTGACGGATTGCAAACTCCTCCAACCTTCAATCAGACGTTAGGCCTCACTGGTAGGTTCATGAAATACTGGGGCAAATAAATTTCCGTAAGAAGTTGGGAATAATTGGGGTAGTTAAAGATGTAACAGCTTGGTGTTGGCTTAACGGTTAACGTGACTGCCTTAAGATCTTAGGGTCCTGAGTATGAGCTCCTGTCGTGTCGTTAAGGGAGCACCATGTGGGTTGACTCAGCTTGTCATCCTTCTGAGGTCGGCAAAATGAGTTACCAGCTTGCTGGGAAGAACGAGTCATTTGAGTATCCTGCGTCAGAGTGGTGATCCGTTCCGGATTGTGCCATCCAGCCAAAGGGAAACTGTCTTGGCAGCGATACCTATCTGAAAACGTGGAAAGAGTGTGCTTCTTCTTATTCTACTTAAACATGTAGTCGTACAGCACTGTAAAAGTAATAGTAGCCAAGCTCCTGGTGACAAGCAAGCTCATGCAGAACTAAAATCCTGTGAGGGTTCGTGTTTGTAACCACAGTTGTGTCTGTCACAACAAAGGCATCAAAGAGAAACCGCTCAAACCACATGGAGGAACCTCTCTGAGGAACCCTCGGCTCATCGTGCGTACAACGGCAGATGGATTCAGTCAGCTTCAGCTAATCTGCAGCAATATTTCCCCCGCTGTTAAACGGTGTCTTTTTAGCACAAAACACGCGAAGCTTTTTGTCAACATGAAATAACGAATCGCTTCAAACGAGCGCTCGGCGCACCTTCATTAATCTGTGACACGCAATTTCACGTACGAGCAACTTCCTGCTGTCACAGCTGATGGCGTCTCGTTTACAAGATGTCAAACTTTGCGCCATTAATAACATGGAAACATATAATTAATGTGGTAAAATCGTGGGAACAACAAAAGTTTCCATTATTTCTTTTTTTGTGAGCGCATTGAACAGCCAGGTGATTACAGCCATTAAAAAAACAAAATGCTGATGTTTTCCATGAAAGGCCCTCGGCTATTAAGGACTTTCTCTTGGGAAGAATTTGCATTACCGGGCTCTAATTGCCAAGAAAAGAGAGTTTGTTTGAGTGAGATCGGGGAAACAATTAAATAACAAAAACTAGGGAGTTTGTGGAACATGTTATGCTGCACAGTGTTCAGGTTTATAATTCAATTGAAATAAAATAATGATTTTAAAGTTCGTTAAAAAAAAAATTACGGAAATTTAGTGCGATTGAAGCAGTCTTTTCACCGGCTTATTTAACATGTCCAAGTACTGCAAAACTGGAGGTTCCTGTAAGTGACAATTAGAAGGCGATTTGTGTTCTACAGTGTTCAAGTATATAATTCAACCTAAATAAAATAAAGATTGCAAAAGTTGCAGAAAAAAAAATTAGTTTGGGGTTTTACTGCTGTTGATGCAATGTCTTTTACAACACCTTATTTAACACGTTACATTAGTTCTGGGTGCCTGTTGTTTTTGTCCTTTTTGAAGTCTTTAAAAACAGTAAGTTTCCTGTTTGTAATGTTTTTCAATTTTGGTTAACTGTCAGGCGGGGAAACAGAGTAAAATATTATCTCACTCCATTCTGCATGTGATCTCCACAATGATCTTGAAGGCCTTGGTTCCCACGGAAACAAGCTGACTAAAGTGTGAGGCAGGGGAGCCAACCCAGAGGGGAGAGTCGTACTCCATCAAGCTGTGGATTAAGGCCTTGTAGGTGGATGGGAGTTCAGGTGTGCCAAAGAAGGACTTTGTACAAGTTGTTCCTCAATCATAAACTTATGTTTGTGGATGGACAGAAAGATGGACAGACATGAAGCCATTGCGTAACGCCGCTTTTCGCTTCACGTGCACGGGGTAGTAAAACACGTGGATTGGATTGTGATGGTCAACCTCCTCCATTAGAGCCGAGCAAGGTCTGAGATGATGCAAGTTGCTCGTACAGGCATCCAAAGGAACACAAGTGCCAACATTGATACATCGCACACTGTCAGCAGTGGTGTGGGGTTGTTTTTAGGAATAACCACAGCAGACATGAACGTCGTGTTTGGCGAACCGTCAATGTTGAACTTTCCTGAAATTCTACAACATTACAACATTGGACCAGATCCTTGTTCTGGAAAATAATTAACTTAATACTCTCCGAGCAATCACACACCCAATTACTCACCAACCTGCTTTCAAATAAACTAAATCATCTCGACATTACTCACCAATCAGCCTCCAAATCACACACTAAATTACTCACCAATCAGCTTCAAAATCACACACAAACTAGCCTCCAAATTAAAAACCAAAGGACTGGACAATCAGACTTGAAATGACTTTCTAAATCACGCCAAAATACTCAACAACTTGCCACCAACTCACACACCAATATACTCACCTTGCAATCAGCTCTAAAATGACACCAAATTATTCACCAATCCCTCTGCAAATAATACCAACGTACTCACGAATCAGCCTTCGACAATCAACTTCCAGATAAAACCAAAATTACTCAATCATTCTCTAATTCAGACATCAAGAAAATCTTCAACCAGCCTTTATATCACCCAAATCATAACTGATTTACTCACTAGAATGGCACTTGGGAGAGCACATACCTCCGCCATGCTAAACAGTTTACGTTTTGTATCTCCCTGATAGGCCGGATATGAATCCGGACTTGAACCAAAATCCAATTGGCTTGTTCTTTTCACCCAACCAACTCATCCGCCTATTCTTGTTATAATCCGTCCACAACTGTTTGAAATATCATAATATACTGCAAGTCGTTTTTGGACCATTCCCTCAATGGTGAAGAATCATTTTAGAATTTTTTTTTTTAATTCTGGTATGCAGATCTGGATTCGGATCTTCACCAAAATTGAATTGATTCGTCACCATGACACATCCGACTTGTTCACCAAGTTTCATCAGAATCTGTGTATAACCTTTTGAGACATCATGTCTCAAATCATTTTTAGCCATATCACTCAATGGTGAAGAACCACTGAAAAAATTATTGGACCTGGATATTCAACAATATTGAATCAATTCTTCTTCATCATACACCCAACCTGTTAACCAAGTTTTGTCATAATCTGTCCACAACTTTTTGAGATATTGCACTATGTATACTTTTTGGCCCGATTTCTCAAAGTTGAAGAATCAGTAAAAAAAATTTTTTAAAACATTCCAGGATCCGGATTCGGATCTTCACCAAAATCGAGTCGATTGGTCCTTGTCACACACCCATCTGTCAACCAAGTTTCGTCCGAATCCATCTATAACCTTTTGAGATATCCTGCTCACAGCCAAACAGACAGACGATCATGGGTGAAAACATTACCTTTGTCCACCACTTGTGCTCACAAACTAGCATCCAAATCAAAAACCAAATTACTCACCAATTAGCCTTAAAAATTATTCACCAATCTCTCTTCAAATCACACGCCAACAAAATCACCAATCAGCCTCCAAACGTAGGCCTAATGAACGATTCTTTAAAACTCGAAATCCCTCATCAGATTGAAAATATCTCCAAATAAAGGACACGAGGACAAGGCTTCATTTCATGATAACGTAGAACTGCGTGCGACTTTAAAAACGAGAAACCGTGCAAAGGCGGGTCATTTAAAATCCACTCAAAATGTTTCAACGCCATCACAAAAATTACTGAAGTTTGCTGAAATTAAAATGCCAAAAGTAACAAACCGAAAAAAGTTTCCACTTTAGTAGTCAGCATTCTCACAAAGAAGTCGATAGGAAAAGGGAATAAAGATTCTTATTCTTATTCTTTTATGTGCAGTCCATAGATGCTGGTTGCATCATTTACTGGGGATGTACATGTGCCGCTGTTGTAGTGCCCCCTATATGTCAGAGCAGGATTTTGGAATTTGTTCAGGGTGCCGGTGATAGATCGCCTACTCTTTGAAGGACACTGTGAGATCTTTAACGCCCACCAAGTAATGCCGACACCGGCAGACAGGACACCAAGTTTAACGTCCATCCGAGGGACGGCACACACATTGATGAATCCCCTGCCTGTGAAAAACTGGCACGGCAGTTTATAGCTGGGATGGGATTCGAACCCAGGCTAGTCATCTTCGAGGTGAGTGAATCAATAAATAAAGATGAACATTCATGTCACAGACGTTTGTGGATGTCACAGACGTATCTCAAACTCAGGAATGATATGTCGTCAATCAGAAAAACATCTTCAACATTGCATCTCGAGTCGTATATTGGCGCTTTCAGCTGATTTAATTTGATGACCGCTGCAGAGGTTAATTTTTAAAGACATGATTATTGTTCGCATGATATTAATTCGCATAATTTAGGCTTCTTTAAGGGTGCTCGTCTGTTAACTGTGCTCGAAATTCGTCAAGGGTTTAACGTCGCCGACTTCACATTAATATCGCTCCCATATTCTCAAATGAAATAATCACGGTTCACAAGGACACTTCACAACCACAAGGATTCGTCCCTTTGACGAACAGTGCAAAATATTTCCCAATTACAGCACATTTCCCTTTCATAATATCGTACATAAACTCCACGCAGAAGCACTCATTGTGTGTCAAACTCATGATCCGTGGCAGGGATGCTGGAGCGCCGAGCTGAAGGCCAAAATGAAGGGAAACGAGCTAGAGTCGTCTCTGGGATAGCACTTCCCCCCCCCCCCAAACTGCCAACCACCAAGCCGGAATCTGGACACTGCCATGAAGCACCAAAGCTCACAACTTGCGATGAAACGCCGAAGCTCACAACTACCCATGATGCAAAATAAACTCTGGGTGATTGTACTATCTCACAGTAACCACCAGAGGACAAACACTCAAGAATTGTTCCGGTAGAACTAAGGGCTTATTTGACTTGAATCAGCACACCACCCTGACTAGCCTAATACACCTCACACCTAAAACAGAATCCTCATGATTTGCATTGCAGAGGTTATTGCAAAAATCTGAAGAATATGTTTTGTACAAAGGAAAAGGTTGACATGGCATGACATTGCCACAGGATGGCTTTAATCTAGACCTTGTGTGTGTGTGTGTGTGTGTGTGTGTGTGTGTGTGTGTGTGTGTGTGTGTGTGTGTGTGTGTGTGTGTGTGTGTGTGTGCAAGTGTAGGTATAGTGTGAATGAGGACTGCAGTGTCTGTGTCATGCTGAGATGAGCTGTGCATGTGGCTCTATCTACCTCATCCATTCAGCTCTCCAATCCTGCCAAATCCTGAAGATCAAGACGCGTGCTGACAAGGATCTTGGAGTGCAGGCTTATCATGACTCGTGACCCTTGCTTTTGATTAAATGAGGAGATTCACCATCATTTCCCTTGTGAAGCTGCTGAGACAATGAAGGCATCGCTCTGATCCCTGCATTTCAGGATAAAAGAGTGGAGAAGTTTTGGATAACAGCAAATAGGAATAATTCATAAAAAGGTAATAAAATAATAAAAGGTAGCAAAAACAGATAACTCACACAACCTTCGACTTTTTGCTTATCTTACATTGCTTTTTATAATCATATTATCCAATTGATTAATTGTACGTGGTTGAAAGTCACATTGGACCAGGTACCTCAGCCTTGCTTTTGCCTTAGATTTTTCAAGATGACACAGCACACTCACACACACACACACACCTCGAACTGAACCCAGATTAATCATGCAACACTTTGCTGCGGTTGTTGTTTCGGTTCTTCGTTCCCCTCGCATTTCCTCCAAGGAATTGCATATTTACATTTCCAGATGGACAGCCACGTTTCTACTCACAGTTTGGAGGTTGGTGCATGCTGTAGCTATTGATACTCAGACCCAGACAAATTATGGCTCGAAAAATGTGGAGGAGGCAATTTGACCAGGGTACCACCACACAATTGCCTGCTGTTTTTGAAAAACGCTGTGGATTATTATGATAAGAACGAAGCCATTATTTGGACAACAGAGATGTCAACATTCGCTGATAAAATTTAGGGTAACGGTATATACATGATCGTGATTTTTTAAGGTAGAACCCTTTTATGTGAATGGATATTACTGTAAGTTTTACAGTAGGAAATACAGTGAAATCCCATAATTTGAATGGATATTACTGTAAGTTTTACAGTATGAAATACAGTGAAATCCCATAATTTGAATGGATATTACTGTAAGTTTTACAGTATGAAATACAGTGAAATCCCATAATTTGATTGGATATTCCTGTAAGTTTTAGAGTGGGAAATACAGTGGAATCCCATCATTTGAATGGATATTACTGTAAGCCTTACAGTAGGAAATACAGTGAAATCCCATAATTTAAATGGATATTACTGTAAGTTTAACAATAGGAAATACAGTGAAATCCCATAATTTGAATGGATATTACTGTAAGTTTTACAGTATGAAATACAGTGAAATCCCATAATTTGAATGGATATTACTGTAAGTTTTACAGTATGAAATACAGTGAAATCCCATAATTTGATTGGATATTCCTGTAAGTTTTAGAGTGGGAAATACAGTGGAATCCCATAATTTGAATGGATATTAATGTAAGCTTTACAGTAGGAAATACAGTGAAATCCCATAATTTAAATGGATATTACTGTAAGTTTTACAGTAGGAAATACAGTGAAATCCCATAATTTAAATGGATATTACTGTAAGTTTTACAGTAGGAAATACAGTGAAATCCCATAATTTGAATGGATATTACTGTAAGTTTTACAGTAGGAAATACAATGAAATCCCCTAATTTGAATGGATATTACTCTAAGTTTTACACTATGAAATCCCATAATTTGAATGGATATTACTGTAAGTTTTAGGTAGGAAATACAGTGAAATCCCATAATTTGAATGGATATTACTGTAAGTTTTAGAGTAGGAAATACAATGAAATCCCATAATTTGAATTGATATTACTGTAAGTTTTACAGTGGGAAATACAGTGAAATCCCATCATTTGAATGGATACTACTGTAAGTTTTTGAGTGGGAAATACAGTGGAAAAAAATCATTTGAATGCATATTACTGTGAGCTTTACAGTACTATTTATCTTAAATATACTGTTATCTATCTGCATAAAGGTTAGCTGTTGGTTTGTTTAAAGAGAAAATATTTGGCTATTAAACAAATGCATCTTCACACGAATCATCATTAAAAGTACATTAATCATCATCACGTATCATGCCTGATGCAGAGCGTTGGTGCTGCCGAAGCAGTTTCTTTGACAGGTTAAAATCCTGGTCGGGTCACCACTCCGACTCAGGAAGTCATGGCAGGATTTTGGAATTTGTTCATGGCGTCGATTGATGGCTAGTCTACTCTTCACGAAAGATACCCTGGGATCGTTGACGTCCACCAACTAATAGCAGCAGACTGGATGCTCAGCTTAACACCCATCTGAATGACGGCACACACATTGATGAATCACCCTGCCTCTGAAACACCGGAATGACAGTTGAAAGCTGGGACGAGATTTGAACACAAGCAAGACAGCTCGGAGGCGTGTGTACATACCTCTGGGCTATCCTGCCAGCCAAATGCACATTACTATTTGTAAATGCAACATTTTGGGGAGGAGAGTGGAGTGGCAAACCATCTTGGTAACTTGGCTTGTGCATGTGATATTTCAAAGACTGTTGAACATTTAGCTTTCATATTGCAGTTATCTATTCCTCATAACATTATCTCAACCTGATTAGATCTGGCTGCGATTGGCTGAATTATGTTGCCATGGCAACCATCTCGGGAACTTGGCTTGTGTACGCAATATTTCAAAAACAGTTCAAGATTTAGCTTTCATATTACACAGATCTATTTCTCGTACCATCCAAAAGGTGAGAGGCCCAAAGTATCGGCTCCTTGTTTTTTGTTAACATAGTCAAGGCTCATGGAAGAGCTCGTACCAGTACACTGAACATATCAAGATGCAATAGGACAAAAGGAACAGTAGAGAAAGGGGGGAAACACCAACAACAGAGTTAAATGCCAAAATAGAGGCAGACTTGGACCAGGAATGGGTGTGGGGAGGAATGGGGGGGGGGCATGAGAGGATGCATGTGGTGGATAAGATGGATACATAACAAAACTCTTAGGAGGAAAAATTGGAAACTTGGAAGGAGGAGGGCTTGGGGTGGGGTAACAAGGATATAAAAGATCATGATGGTTTTGGATTTGGGATGATCTCAGATGGGGGTGAACAGTTGTCTTGAAGACCTGCGGGGAAGAATGAGATTGAAGAGAATGTGGAAGTTTGTTCCACATGTGGGGGAAAAAAAGAGGAACAAATGAGTGGAGGTGAGCAGTGATCCTGGATTTAGGTAGTTTCACCAGAAGGGGGTTGATGGTGGATTGTGTGTGCTCTGCAGAAGCCTGTGGGGGAAAAAGCCCAGAAAGCCCAGAGGGTGCAAGACCAGAAAGGAGGCGGTCGAAGACAGCGAGACCACCAATTTATTTGCGAGGGAAAAGTGATAGGTCCATAGACTCGGCTTCATCGCGGGAGACGCCAATAATCTTGAAGGCCGTGATTTCCAATTAGATTCCAAACGGAATTAATGAGTCCGATTTAAAACTGCCACCTTGTGGAGTGACTGCAGGGACAACCTGCCGTGGTAGAGCATGCCGACACAAAAACCGAATGTAGTATTTACAATGAAGACAATAAAGATCCCACATTATGATACTTTACAAATCATGTTGCAGTACCTTTGTCCATTTACATGGACAAATCTAAGTTGTCTTTACGAGTCAGGTAATGTTTTGACCATCTTGCCTCATTAGGACTCATCTATAATCTCAACATCAGGTTCCTCAAGCAAATCATATTATTTCTAACAATGGCTTCATTTGTATGAAGATTACGTTCCAATTGGTTGACCAATTAGTGATCTTTTCTATAGATAAGCCAAGAGTGATGTAGCCAAAACAATGTAGTGTGGAAGCAGAACTGTCCAACAGAAAAGAATTCTTTTTGAGGGGCAAAGTGCTACAAAGGGTTTCCAAGGAGACAGACGTTAATGATGTATATGGGGTGTGGGATTGCTCTCGGAACACTGCTTTGAGGAATGCAATCTCCCAGTGGAAAAAGTGGAAGATTTGATAGCATCAATTGATCCAATAACTTGCAGACACCAATGAAAGCTTCCAATTGGTATGAACTTTGATTCAGGTGTACAATCGTCTTTGTGAGCAGGGTTAGCCATATCATAGAAGACTGCACCAATGGACTTGCAATAACGAGGAAAGCTCCCAGCCATGAATGAACTTTGATTCAGGTTACAATTGTCTTTGTGAGCAGCATTAGGCATACCTTGTCAATTGTGCACCATGCGTCCAGAGAGAAAGGCCGGTCCTCTCACATGAGGTTTCAGGGCATCAATCAATTTTAATGATAAAGTATCATTTCCATTATTGAACGACCAAGTTAATGGTCAAATCGGTGCTGGGCCGCAAGAGAGTTTACACATGTAGCAATGATTTTTAGGTGCAATATAATTTCATTAAACTGCTTATTTTGGCAGATGCTTTTCTTTCATATCGATCGAAGGGATGTTTGACATCTTGCACACACGTGTTTTGCAGCTCATGAACAAGAGATCAGTTCATTTAAATAAGATTTTGGGAACTAGTACCATTTGGTAACTTCAATCAATGTTGCAAGGTCAATGGGGAACCCCCTCCCCCCTGTCTTATGGAAGGCATCATGGATGGGATGGAAGCTTGCCCTTTGAATGCAAAAACGATTTTGAGCTTTTTCTATAATAAATCCGTTGCACATGAATGTATGAGTGAAGAAGGAAGATCAACTGGAGTAGCGACCAGTCAATGTAGTCTCAATTAGAATGCATTGTACATCTCCTGGCCTGAATCCATGCTCTACTAAGCTCGAACTCACATACTTCTTCAGCTGGATCTGTGTTCCTCCTGACCTGTGCTTATTTGGGAACACATGTGTGTTTCGCCAAGAGTGCACCAGTGCTGCTTACGAAGTAAAACCCAAACCCCCTGACCAGGGTGGCTCGGTCACACAGTTGTCAAGGCCCTGTGCTCATCTCTTCATGAATGAGGATGACGTGGTGAACACTGACAGCAGGAAATGATTTTGATATTGCATTGTGACAGGCGGCAACTACACTGAGGCGAGTGAGGAAAGAATTCCACGTTAAAAAAAAAAATTGTAAAGAAAACCATTGAGGGAGGGAGGGAGGGAGCTGCTTTCAAAGGCAGACATCCAGCCCCCACTTGCTGCATTGTCATTTAATTGTGTGACAATCTTAATGCTCTTCTTTGCGTGATTCATCTGAGCATTTGGAGAAAGCTGACATAAGGAAGGTTGTTCTGAGTCTCTGACTGCGTACTGCAAATTATTTAGTCATGTATATTTATTAACCTTCCTCTTTTGTGGCTCTGAAAGCACATTTGTTTTATGCATATAAAGAAAATCAAAGTGTCGAGTCCTAATTGGGGTGCACACCATCAAATGCCAAATGCAAATCAGTGGTGGCACTTCTGGAAGGGAGATCGTGATGTGAAAGATAATCCTTGGAACTGTAAGAGAAGAGAGAAAAGAGAAAAGAGAAAAGAGAAAAGAGAAAAGAGAAAAGAGAAAAGAGAAAAGAGAAAAGAGAAAAGAGAAAAGAGAAAAGAGAAAAGAGAAAGAGAAAGAGAAAGAGAAAGAGAAAGAGAAAAGAGAAAAGAGAAAGAGAAAGAGAAAGAGAAAGAGAGAGAGAGAGAGAGAGAGAGAGAGAGAGAGAGAGAGAGAGAGAGAGAGAGAGAGAGAGAGAGAGAGAGAGAGAGAGAGAGAGAGAGAGAGAGAGAGAGAGAGAGAGAGAGAGAGAGAGATTTTGGGTGGGGACAGGAGGAGGGGCAGAGGAGGTTATCCACTTGTGTCTGAAATGTGGTCGCAGGAGAGAGAAAAGCTGGCACATCTAAATTTCCATATTATTTAGTTGCTGAGAGCCCATAACATTGCTCACTGCAAACCTTTACCATTTCTTAGGCTGAGAAGTTTGCCCTTGAGATGGGTTAAAGGTTGGCTGGCAGCATTGTTCTTTTGGTATCTCACAAAGCATAAGCCGACAAGAGAAAAGTCCCGTGCATCATGGGGGCTGAGGCAGCGAGTGCAGCGTATCGTGCATCAAGCAGTGCGGAGCAGCCGGGGAACATCGTGTGCGTCACATAGCATGACTCAGCGCGGTCAGAGTACCACGTCCTGCGCACACCATGATGAGAGGAGATTATCATGTGCCGCGAATAGTGCTGCGGTGAGAGTAACTGCACCAAGTTATCATGAGGCATGAAGCAGTGATGGAAGAATAAATGATGGGTGATGAAAACGTTGGTGGATCAAATGTTAAAAAAGAGCAAAGTGTGTATGTGTATGTATATGTATATGTATATGTATATATATATATATATATATATATATATATATATATATATATATATATATATATATATATATATATATATATATATATATATAACAGCCTTTTTACAGCCATATTTTTCTCTGCTAAGTCGGGGTTAGCTTTTTGCGGGCTCCATGCAATCATGTTTCCATTCTTGAGGTAATGTTTTTATGGCCAGATGACCCTTCCTGACACCAACCCTGGTCGCCTCTTACGACACACAGGGATATGGTACACCTATTTTAACCGGGGCATACACCGGGACCAGTACACTGGTACTCATTTCATCGACCTCAGAAAGATGACAGGCTGAGTCAACCACCTGGTGTTAATTCAGTGGAAAACGGGGCTCAAACTCAGATCCCTAGGATCCCATGCCAGCCACCCTAACCACTAAGCCAACACCAGGCTAAATGTAAATATAAATAAATAAATATGAATATTAAAAAAATATATATGCAGTATATACATACATAGACATACATACATTCATACTTATACATTGCCATCATAAAGTATTCACACCCCTTGACTTTTTCACATTTTGTTGTGGTACAACCGGAATTTAAAATGGATTAAATAATTAGATTTTTTTTTTGTCACCAATCGACACAAAATTCCCCAAAATGACAAAGTGAAAACATTTTTGAGAATTTTTTACAAACCTATGAAAAATTAAAAGCTGAAATTACTTGTGTCAATAAGTATTCAGCAATCTGAGTCACTAGTTTGTAGCAGCACCTTTGGCAGCAATTATATCTTCAAGTCTTCTTGGGTGTCTTTATCAGATTTGCACATCTAGATTTGGGGATTTTCTCCCATTCTTCCTTGCAGATTTGCTCAAGCTCTGTCAAGTTGGATGGGGAGCATCAGTGAACAGCAATCTTCAAGTCTGTCCACAGATTCTCAATGGGATTCAAGTCTGGACTTTGGCTGGGCCGCTCAAGGACTTTCACCATTCTTGTTGTGAAGCCATTGCAGTGTTGCTTTAGCTGCATGCTTGGGGTCATTGTCTTGTTGGAATGTAAATCGTCGTGACAGTCCAAGGTCTTTTCACTCTGAAGTAGGTTCTCCTCAAGGATTTGGCTGTATTTTGCTCCATTCATTGTTCCCCCGATCCGTATAAGTCTCCCAGTCCCTGCCTCTGAAAAGCATCTCCATGGCATGATGCTGCCACCACTGTGCTTCACGGTAGGGATGGTGTTAGATGGGTGATGAGCTGTGCTCGGTTTCTACCAGACGTAGCACTTTGCGTTTAGGCCAAACAGTTCAATTTTGTCTCATCAGCCCACAGAATATTTTGCTTTATGCTCATATATTTTACTAACAGCTATGTTTTGGAAAAAATTAATAGTCCATGACCTAAGTTGGACCATAAGCCCTAATCGTACCAAATTTGAGTGGAATCGGTTGGAATTTGTGGGAATGCATCACAACCATACACACCGACACACATCCTCAGTTTTATAGATATAGAGATTTTGTTTGTTGATCATAAATTATTTGTCAAATTCACTTTCTGACCAGTCTAAAGCGAGTTGACAGCCATTACCTTTATTGAGCAAAAACGATCATTCCATTGATGAGGTCACACAGATGACATCATGGTCATGACCATGGATGTTTTCTCAATTTTTGAGGGGTGATACCTGCCAGGTTGGATTCATTTTTCACTTTAACACCTCAAAAAATTATTAGAATTAAAAACCACACTCATTTCTTAAAAACCAATATCATCACATCAAAAAATATTCTGATTCTGTGGATCTTTAAATTTGCATTGTAGGGGATGGAGTTTAGACTTGGAATTTGCATTGACAGGGGATGGAGTTTAGACCTGGAATTTGCATTGACAGGGGATGGAGTTTAGACCTGGAACTTGCATTCCCAGGGGATGGAGTTTAGACCTGGAATTTGCATTGACAGGGGATGGAGTTTAGACCTGGAACTTGCATTCCCAGGGGATGGAGTTTAGACCTGGAATTTGCATTGACAGGGGTGCAGTTTGGACCCGAAATTTGCATTGTAGGTGATGGAGTTTAGACCTGGAATTTGCATTGACAGGGGATGGAGTTTAGACCTGGAATTTGCATTGACAGGGGGTGGAGTTTAGATCTGGAATTTGCATTGACAGGGGATGGAGTCTAGACCCGGAAGTTGCATTGACAGGGGTGCAGTTTGGACCCGGAATTTGCATTGTAGGGGATGGAGTTTAGACCTGAAATTTGCATTGACAGGGGATGGAGTTTAGACCTGGAATTTGCATTGACAGGGGGTGGAGTTTAGACCTGGAATTTGCATTGACAGGGGATGGAGTCTAGACCCAGAAGTTGCATTGACAGGGGTGCAGTTTGGACCCGGAATTTGCATTGTAGGGGATGGAGTTTAGACCTGAAATTTGCATTGACAGGGGATGGAGTTTAGACCCGGAATTTGCATTGACAGGGGATGAAGTTTGGACTTGAAATTTACATTGGCAATGGTTGAATTTTAGACCTTGAATTTGCATTGACAGGGGGTGCAGTTTGGACCAGGAATTTACATTAGCAGGGGAGTGAGTTTGGAACTGGATTTTGCATTGGCAGTGGGTGGAGTTTTAACCTGGAATTTGCATTGACAGGGGGTGCAGTTTGGACCTGGAATTTACATTGGCAGTGGTTGAATTTTAGACCTGGAATTTGCATTGACAGGGGGTGGAGTTTGGTCCCAGAATTTGCATTTTCGGGATGGAGTTTAGACCTGGAATTTGCATTGACAGGGGATGGAGTTTAGATCTGGAATTTGCATTGACAGGGGGTGCAGTTTGGACCTGGAATTTGCATTGTGGGGGATGGAGTTTAGACCTGGAATTTGCATTGACAGGGGATGGAGTTTGGACTTGAAATTTACATTGGCAGTGGGTGGAGTTTAGATCTGGAATTTGCATTGGTAAGAGATGAAGTTTGGACCTGAAATTTACATTGGCAATGGTTGAATTTCAGATATGGAATTTGCATTGACAGGGGTTGCAGTTTGGATCTGGAATTTACATGAGCAGCGGAGTGAGTTTGGACCTGGAATTTGCATTGGCATAGGGGTGGAGTTTGGACATGGAATTTGCATTGACAGGGGATGGAGTTTAGACCTGGAATTTGCATTGACAGGGGATGGAGTTTAGACCTGGAACTTGCATTCCCAGGGGATGGAGTTTAGACCTGGAATTTGCATTGACAGGGGATGGAGTTTAGACCTGGAACTTGCATTCCCAGGGGATGGAGTTTAGACCTGGAATTTGCATTGACAGGGGTGCAGTTTGGACCCGAAATTTGCATTGTAGGGGATGGAGTTTAGACCTGGAATTTGCATTGACAGGGGATGGAGTTTAGACCTGGAATTTCCATTGACAGGGGGTGCAGTTTGGACCTGGAATTTACATTGGCAGTGGTTGAATTTTAGACCTTGAATTTGCATTGACAGGGGGTGGAGTTTGGTCCAAGAATTTGCATTGTAGTGGATGGAGTTTAGACCTGGAATTTGCTTTGACAGGGGATGGAGTTTAGATCCGGAATTTGCATTGACAGGGGGTGCAGTTTGGACCCGGAATTTGCATTGTGGGGGATGGAGTTTAGACCTGGAATTTGCATTGACAGGGATGGAGTTTAGACTTGGAATTTGCATTGACAGGGGATGGACTTTAGACCTGGAATTTGCATTGACAGGGGGTGCAGTTTGGACCTGGAATTTGCATCGTGGGGGATGGAGTTTAGACCTGGAATTTGCATTGACAGGGGATGGAGTTTGGACTTGAAATTTACATTGGCAGTGGGTGGAGTTTAGATCTGGAATTTGCATTGGTAAGAGATGAAGTTTGGACCTGAAGTTTACATTGGCAATGGTTGAATTTAAATATGGAATTTGCATTGACAGGGGTTGCAGTTTGGATCTGGAATTTACATGAGCAGCGGAGTGAGTTTGGACCTGGAATTTGCATTGGCAGAGGGGTGGAGTTTGGACATGGAATTTGCATTGACAGGGGATGGAGTTTAGACCTGGAATTTGCATTGACAGGGGATGGAGTTTAGACCTGGAACTTGCATTCCCAGGGGATGGAGTTTAGACCTGGAATTTGCATTGACAGGGGTGCAGTTTGGACCCGAAATTTGCATTGTAGGGGATGGAGTTTAGACCTGGAATTTGCATTGACAGGGGATGGAGTTTAGACCTGGAATTTGCATTGACAGGGGTGCAGTTTGGACCTGGAATTTACATTGGCAGTGGTTGAATTTTAGACCTTGAATTTGCATTGACAGGGGGTGGAGTTTGGTCCAAGAATTTGCATTGTAGGGGATGGAGTTTAGACCTGGAATTTGCTTTGACAGGGGATGGAGTTTAGATCCGGAATTTGCATTGACAGGGGGTGCAGTTTGGACCCGGAATTTGCATTGTGGGGGATGGAGTTTAGACCTGGAATTTGCATTGACAGGGATGGAGTTTGGACTTGAAATTTACATTGGCAGTGGGTGGAGTTTAGATCTGGAATTTGCATTGGTCAGGGATGAAGTTTGGACCTGAAATTTACCTTGACAATGGTTGAATTTTAGATGTGGAATTTGCATTGACAGGGGGTGCAGTTTGGATCTGGAATTTACATTAGCAGCGGAGTGAGTTTCGACCTGGAATTTGAATTGGTAGGGGGGTGGAGTTTGGACATGGAATTTGCATTGACAGGGGATGGAGTTTAGACCCAGAATTTGCATTGACAGGGGGATGGAGTTTAGATCCGGAATTTGCATTGACAGGGGGTGCAGTTTGGACCTGGAATTTGCATTGTAGTGGATGGAGTTTAGACCTGGAATTTGCTTTGACAGGGGATGGAGTTTAGATCCGGAATTTGCATTGACAGGGGGTGCAGTTTGGACCCGGAATTTGCATTGTGGGGGATGGAGTTTAGACCTGGAATTTGCATTGACAGGGATGGAGTTTAGACTTGGAATTTGCATTGACAGGGGATGGACTTTAGACCTGGAATTTGCATTGACAGGGGGTGCAGTTTGGACCTGGAATTTGCATCGTGGGGGATGGAGTTTAGACCTGGAATTTGCATTGACAGGGGATGGAGTTTGGACTTGAAATTTACATTGGCAGTGGGTGGAGTTTAGATCTGGAATTTGCATTGGTAAGAGATGAAGTTTGGACCTGAAATTTACATTGGCAATGGTTGAATTTAAATATGGAATTTGCATTGACAGGGGTTGCAGTTTGGATCTGGAATTTACATGAGCAGCGGAGTGAGTTTGGACCTGGAATTTGCATTGGCAGAGGGGTGGAGTTTGGACATGGAATTTGCATTGACAGGGGATGGAGTTTAGACCTGGAATTTGCATTGACAGGGGATGGAGTTTAGACCTGGAACTTGCATTCCCAGGGGATGGAGTTTAGACCTGGAATTTGCATTGACAGGGGTGCAGTTTGGACCCGAAATTTGCATTGTAGGGGATGGAGTTTAGACCTGGAATTTGCATTGACAGGGGATGGAGTTTAGACCTGGAATTTGCATTGACAGGGGGTGCAGTTTGGACCTGGAATTTACATTGGCAGTGGTTGAATTTTAGACCTTGAATTTGCATTGACAGGGGGTGGAGTTTGGTCCAAGAATTTGCATTGTAGGGGATGGAGTTTAGACCTGGAATTTGCTTTGACAGGGGATGGAGTTTAGATCCGGAATTTGCATTGACAGGGGGTGCAGTTTGGACCCGGAATTTGCATTGTGGGGGATGGAGTTTAGACCTGGAATTTGCATTGACAGGGATGGAGTTTGGACTTGAAATTTACATTGGCAGTGGGTGGAGTTTAGATCTGGAATTTGCATTGGTCAGGGATGAAGTTTGGACCTGAAATTTACCTTGACAATGGTTGAATTTTAGATGTGGAATTTGCATTGACAGGGGGTGCAGTTTGGATCTGGAATTTACATTAGCAGCGGAGTGAGTTTCGACCTGGAATTTGAATTGGTAGGGGGGTGGAGTTTGGACATGGAATTTGCATTGACAGGGGATGGAGTTTAGACCCAGAATTTGCATTGACAGGGGGTGCCATTTGGATCTGGAATTTACATTGGAAGGGAAGTGAGTTTTGACCTGGAATTTGCATTGGCAGGGGGGTGGAGTTTGGAACTGGAATTTGCATTGACAGGGGATGGAGTTTAGACACGGAATTTGCATTGACAGGGGGTGCCATTTGGATCTGGAATTTACATTAGCAGCGGAGTGAGTTTGGACCTGGAATTTGCATTGGCAGGGGGATGGAGTTTGGACCTGGAATTTGCATTGGCAGGGGAGTGAGTTTGGAACTGGAATTTACATTAGCAGGGGAGTGAGTTTGGACCTGGAATTTGCATTGGCAGGGGATGGAGTTTAGACCTGGAATTTGCCTTCGCAGGGGATGGAGTTTAGACCTGGAATTTGCACTAGCAGGGGATGGAGTTCAGACCTGGAAATTGCACTAGCATGGGATGGAGTTCAGACCTGGAATTTGCATTGGCAGGGGATGGAGTTTAGACCTGGAATTTGCATTGGCAGGGGATGGAGTTTAGACGTGGAATTTACATTTGCAGGGGATGGAGTTTAGACCATAATTGCACATGATTAGACATGGGTGGAATTGTTTAGAGTTAGACCATAAATGCACATTAGACCTAAAACCGACATAAGTAGGGGGTGTAGTTTAATCTCCATTTAAACTTCCATTGGAAAAATAGCATTCCTGCATGAAAAATATATCTATTGCTGCATTATGGCTTCAAATTCCTGGGACCTCTGCACACTCGCAGTAGGAATTCTGCACAGTCTTGCGAACCATGAGCGCATTCGTCTGCATCCCAGTACATTTGTCTTTTCAAGCTTCGCCTTAAAAGCTTCATCTTTTTATTCCTTCTTACTTGTGTGTGTCGCTGTTTTAGTCACGTATAATGTGTCACGGCAGAACTGGATGGGGACCTTGTTGCCGACAATGCTGTTTATTTAAATGGTCTTTCTAATATAACACATCGCATAACTTAGTGTTTTAGCACGGTAAACACCTGCCGTGTATTTTATAAAAATAAACATGAACCTTTGTTCTGCAGAAGTCATGGGTCACACGAAAGGCAGGTGTTTGAATTCAGTCCTGGTGATGGGAAAGGTCGTGCATGGTTTTGAAGGGATTCGAAGAGGATGATGATGAACAACACTCAGAAAAGGAACATTGTGCCTCATTTTTTAAAAAGGAAGAAGCTCCTTCACTGTGCAGTGAGTCCCTTTTAACGAACGAGTGGGAATGAGGCATTGATGTATCAATGTGCACCACTAAGCACAGATGGGTAACTTCAAGGCCATTTCCATAGCACGGATGTTCAATCACTCTGCTTTGACTGCTCAACCAACCAGCACAACCTATAGCCATATACATAACAGTACAGTACTATGATTTCATGAACTAACTGCTCCGCAATGCAGTGCCCCTTGATGCATTGAAACACAGAGCCAGAGACGCATAGCCAATCATAGTAAGCTTATGGTATACAGCTCCACTGAAACTCTGATTCCACGAGCAAGTTGCGAGAGCTGGCATGGGATTCTAAAAGGGGTAGGGATGAAGGCGACAAAAATGCAAATAGTGTCTTCTGTCATTGAGCTGGCAATCTGGAAGCGACAATTCCCATTTATTGCCACATCTGATGCAATTTAAATACTCTAATGGCAGTGACGTTCTTCGTTTGAACCTGTTTCTTTGATCTATGTAGCTTTTCGATGCCTATGGTTAGTCATAAAAAAAAAAACTGCATTGGTGTCAAAGCCAGTGACCAAGAGCAACTGAATATCAGGATTCATTCATACCTACATTATTTCTTCCACTGAAAGGCTACAGATGGTTATGTTTTCAACCCTGTTTGTCTCTGTTTTTTTTTTGTTTGTCTGTGAGAAGGATATCTCAAAAAGTTGGGAAAGGATTCGGATGAAATTTGGTGGGCAGGTTGGATGTGTGACAAGGAAGAACTGATTAGATTTTGGTAAAGATCCGAATCCAGATCCGGATATGAAATGTTTTTAATTTTTAAAGTGATTCTTCACCATTGAGAGATAGGGCCAAAAACGATGTGTTGCACAACATTTCAAAAAATTATTGGGTCCAATATGTTCTACTGGATCTGCTTCTTCTTGCATATGGCAGTTTGGCTGCCAGGTACCTATCATTTTGTTGGGGTGCAACTATGTCGCTGATGCTGTGCCCCGACACCAGTACACTGGTACTCATTTCACCGACCTCAAAAGGACAGACTGAGTCAACCCCCCTGGTGTTAATTCAGTGGAAACGGGGTTCAAACTCAGGATCCGAAGATCACAAGCCAGCTACCCGAACCACTAAGCCAACACCAGGTTTTTTCTACTGGATCAGGCATTGCGTGGTGGAGATATGCGCTCAACCAAGTGCCCTTCTAGTTGTTGTTTCATATGTAGCCTGTGGCTACTGGTTGCATCATTTTCTTTTCTGGAAGTGTGATAGCAATATCGCTGATACAGTGCCCCCTGTTCCCAGTAAGCTGGTACTCATTTTGCTGACCTCGGACGGATGACAGGCAGAGTCAACCCACCTGGTGTTATTTCCATGGAAAGACAGGGGCTCAAACTCAAGACCCTAAGATCTTTAACCAGCTCCATTTACCATCAAGTCAACACCAGGCTTTCTTCACAATTGAGAGGTAGGGACAAAAATGATGCACAGTATAGCACAATATCTCAAAAAGTTATGGACGGATTCGATTGAAACTTGGTGGACAGGTTGGGTGTGTGTCAACGACGCATTGATTAGATTTTGGTGAAGATCAGGATATGAGAATGTTTTTGAAATTACAAAGTGATTCTTCACCGTTTACAGATGGGGCCAGAAACGATGCATAACACGATATTTCAAAAAGTTGTGGACGAATTATGACTTGTTACAAGACTTGGTGTTTGACTTGGCTACGTGACAAGTACAAGCCGATTAGATTTGGTTCAGGTCCGGATGTAGCTCCAACCTATCAGTGGGATATTAAACGTAAACTGTTTAGAATGGTGGAGGCATGTGCTCTACCAAGTACCTTTCTAATTTAAATATTTCTTGTCACAATTCGCAGGAGGACACGCCTCGACTCCTTCCCTCAGAAATCAAACTGCAAACGCAGAGTCTGAAGTCATACGAAGATGACCATCAACTCCGAAAATCCTCATGCTTTTGTTTCCTAGCAATCTCAAAATGGCCTTGAACAAGTTATGGCAGAACTACAGATGTGCACGTTACCGCTGAAGGCCGCTGATGGCGATAGCATGCACAACTCTGATCGTGTTCTAAGGCATTACTTGAATAATCAGAACTACTGTCAGCTTGCAAGGTTTCTGTCTGGAGCTCAGTGGTGCACTGCAGATGCAGAAAGAGTTGTACACCTCTCAAAATTATTGGAATCTTCCATGTGATGAGGGCGAAGCACAATGTCCGCTGCTCACGTCGCAGGCAGTCAGTGCTCTCTTGGGTTCTTTTTACCTACTCTTCTGTGGTCTTACCTCTTCCGCTGTATTGATCGTACGATCCCTCTGCCCTCCAAATCATCTCTCCCTCCACGCCAGCAACAAATCGAGAATATACACATTCTGCCATTAGCCCTCTTGCAGATAAACGAGCATACCTCAATTCCTTTGTTCCCTTTTCCTCCCATTTGTGGAACCTCTTTCACAATCAGATGTTCAATCCCACTCTTTCCTCCAGGGTTTCAAGCAGGCGGTGCACCACCACCTCAGGTCACCCCCATCCCAAACCGCAATGTTTTCCACTCCCATTAACCTGACCTAACCCAACCCTCTTACTTGCAGGTTACTATTCTCTTTCTCTTGTTTATCCATTATTTGGCTTACGGTGTCCAAACTATTGCCCAACTGTCGGTTTGTGGCCTGTTAACCCTATGTCACCTCACTCTTTCAGATGATAGTCGAATAAGCCCAGGCGACTCCATATTGTAAAAAATCAAATTTTAAAAAGGATTTAAACAAGTCTGAAGATGCTTTTGTTCACGATGTTCACGAAGACGATGGTTCACGAGCGGTATTTGACGATGTAGATTGTTTCAGAAGTCAATGATGAGACAATGTGATAATGTTTGACCAAGTTATAAAAATGATCAACATGATGTGGTACGAGTGACAGGTCATTAGCTGCAAAATGTCGAAAACCAGGTTTCGTTCAAAAACTTAAAAAATTTGACCTTTGCATAACTTTAAAAGGTCACAAAACAATGTTGTGGACATTAAAATAAGGAAACAGGATACGTGCTATAGCTTATTGGAGTTAGTTCGTCGAAGAAGGTCGAAAACCCGGTTCAATTCCCACAACTTTGAAAATTTGACCTTTGAGCCCTTTAAAGGTCAAGGATTATGACCTTTGGTGCAAAACTTCCTCTGGAACATTCCAGGAACAATATAATGTCATAAAGGCCATATGGCATTTCACACTTCTCGGATTATCTATACTTTGATGAAATCAGCGTAAAAACAAACTTGAAGGGGGCGCCACGGGCAAGGTGTTCGAGATAGAGCAAAATGGTTTCAAGATTTTAGGTGGGGAATGACCTCCAGATTATGCATAAAAAATATTGTCATCCCAGCTCTCAAAGTTTGGGCGGTCGTATGATTTTTATGTCAAAATTCGAAATTTTCTAAGTTTGTGACCTCGTGACGAAAATGAAAAAAAATCGAGCTCCGTGGGGCTATGCAGGTGCCATTGGTCTAACCAAATAGCGAAACCCCTGTCAGATTCGACAAACCCCCAAGGAGAAGATGCAAATTGAAATCGGCTACCCCCTAAAAACACATGTTCTTTGGGCGTGGCTCCACCCATAATGGGCGGACCACGCCCATTTTCAGGAAAACACAACTAGATCATGATATAAACCTCCCACCAAAATTTCATCAGGATCGGATCAAAACCCACGGAGCTATGCTCGGGACAGACAGACAGACAGACAGACAGACACACAACAATAACGAAGAGTGGTCACTTATATTTTTCGTGAAAATATTTTTTCGTGAACCAAAAAGGCTTCTCCACAAAACAGTAAGGCTTGTCAGGTTTCCATAACTGACCAAATCTCACGAAGACACCGCAATGACCACCAGCTGAACAAACATCTGCTGCTAATAGACGTTAGGGGGGTCCCAGGTGTGAATCACGCAGTTTCGTTTTTCCACTCGTCTTCCTGCCCACCTGACCGTGGGCTCCCTTGGAAAAGCAAAAACACTCGACCTGGATATTGCCTCTCCCAAAGGCATCACGTGCACCTTAAAGCACCGGCGATTGCACATGGACATCAACGTAGGACAGGAATCACACGGGAGCGTTACAAGAAAAACGCGACAAAGGCAAATGGTTCGACTGTGTGGAGTACTGTGCACAGCTGCTATGTCTTGTCAACCCGAACCGCGCTAATTTAACGAATACAACACGTGCTCACTCGATGCCAATAGCAGTAGCCGAGATGGTTTCAGGTAAACAAGCAGGTAGATGAAAACATGGCCGAAACCAATCTCCGGAACCAAGCGGAACAGAGTACAAGTGCACTCATCGCCGGGTGCCGGATGCCTCGCACACACCATTTGAGTGGTAAGAAGCATTCTCAGGAATAAGGACTTCGGCCTCCAACTCCATTTAATCGTCGCCTCTTCCTCATTTGCATTCACCGTGACCCGCATCGAGTCACGGTGACCTTATTTTACAGTGCGCAAGCCAGGCACGTGTCAATCATTGTTCGAGGAGACAGCGAGAGCAGCAGGAGGTCGGGTGGATGAGATGAGTGTGTTTCATTAAAGGGAGATCAGGCATGCAGTAACTTGTGAATAGAATCTCGGGAGTGTGAGAAAGAAAAATGGCTTCCTTTATGGCAGAGATGCAATTATGCCAACGTTTGTAACGCCAGAAGGCAACCGTACCCTTCGAATCACTTTGTCTGCAACATACTGTATAATTGGGCACAATCGCTAATATCCAATTGAACTCGAGCCATACTGTAACATTAAATATGATGGATGTAAAGATGTTCTGTTTCTCCCCAACCCACCCCCTCTCCTCCCAATAACTAGTCTTTGTGTTAAAGAATAAAAGGTTGACATTAAAGATCTGCTCACTGTGGGTTTGCATCACTCAACGTCAAAACGCTGACATGTCCATGACAAAATGAGTCTGAACAGCTGCTAAACTGACAAACTCCATCATTGATTCTGGTGACCTTGTGTGGTGTCCTGTCGATGCAGACGACGTGGGCTGGGCCGTGCAGGAGACTGTGACTTGTTGTCGTTCCACTCTCAACAACAAAATCACTAGTCTTCCACAAGGGCTAGCTCATGAATCGTGTTTTCACATCCTCTTCTCAGTCATGCCGTCACATCATTGGCCAAGACGAGAGTTTAAACCCATGTCCAATTAACGATTTTTATCTCACTAGATCTGAGGTCTGGCAGGATAGCCTAGAGGTATGCACGCTCGCTTCTAAGCTGTCTCTAATCATTACGCACAGTGGCATGGGTTCAAATCCCAACCCAGCTATAAACTGTCATCCTGGTGTTTCACAGGCAGGGTGATTCATCAATGCGTGCACGCCGTCGTTCCAAAAGATGTTAAACTGGACGTCCCATCTGCCAGCATTAGTTGGTGAATGTTAAAGATCCCACGGTGTCCTTTGCCAAGAGTGGGCGAGCCATCACCGGCACCCTCAACACCCAGCACCATGTACGGCACGTGAGCGCGTACGCACACGCACACGAGATCATCTGAATACAATGCCTAACGACAAGTTGGAGGACAAAACTAAATCATTTTCTGAAACTGTCGAAAATGGAAGACTACGTCTCAAGGAGAAAACATCAACACAACAACACAAGCAGGTGCAGATAAAGAGCAACAGGTGGAACACACAATGGAGTAAAGGATTTGGACAGGCAACTGCAAATTGATGGCCAAAGTGTCTCGGCTCAAGAGGATACCGCGCATCGCAAGTCGTTCACGTGAAAGAAAGAAATAAAATAAATAAAATATCCCCTGCACAGTTCCCTTATCATTCATTCAGACGTCGCTTCACTGCATCATTATTCTCAGGGAATGTAAAACACCGTTCAAAATCGCTAAGCATTCACCGGTCTTCAAAACGCGATTTTCTTTTCTGGGTAGGGCTTTCACGATCAAAAACTGTCACCGGGATTCTATATGACTGACACTTGCTGTCGTCGCATGAGCATGTTGTTCACGGACACATTCGCATGCGTTACATGCGCCTTATCAAATACCTCACTGTGTGTACGTTTCCATAACAACAATAATGACTCCTGTTGCAGGTACATAAGGTGACAGGCCGGTCATCCTTGATGCATATCCAAAGCTTTGCGCAAACGTTGAAGCTTGTGTGCTCGTGAGAGCAGTATGGCAGAATGAAAATCCAGGGCATTATGTACAATGGCCATTTTAAACACCTAAAAATCTTTAAGGGCTGGCAGGATAGCCTGGAGGTATGCACCCTTGCCACTGACATGTGTTGCCTGGTTTCGAAACTGACCCAGCTAGAAACTGCCATCTTGATGTTTCGTAGGTAGGGCAATTGTCGTGTGTACCGCCAATTGGTTGGACGTTAAACCGGAGGAACCGACTGCCCAAAAATGGTCGTTGGTGGATGTTAAAGATCTCACGATACTCTTCATGAAGAGAATTTGAGTTATTGGTGGCAGCCTGAACATATTACAAATTCCTACCGAACTACTGATGGGAAGGCAATGGCAACATTAATCATAACCATTGGGCAGGAACAGCTTCAGCAGCATCGAAGCTCTGCAAAAGGTATGGTACATCGAGATGAGGATGCAAGGTCTTCAAACTGATTTCCCCTCATGGGTTGTCGGTGATTGCAGTGAAGACAAAGTGATCCTAATAAACACGCATCGATGCTTGATAAGGTTTGGAGAAATTATTCGGCCACCAACTGCTGTATAACTCAAGGCCATTAGCAGACCCAGGGTCATGATGGGTGAGCAAACAGCTAGACGAAGAAAATGGCTGCGGATTACACGAACTACCTTAACGGCTCATTTCACAGGCGGTGAACACACGAAAGGACTTAACACCAAGAGGGAACGATTCTCGAATCAGCAACCAGGCGGAGCAATGGCTGCTGGTGCGCAAAGTTCTGCAAATGGGAAATGAAGTGAAATAATCTGGAATTAGACACTCGATTGGCTCTTGTACATCACGTGAGGAATCAAACTCACAAATGTAACTATAGAAGCACTAGGTAGGTCACTGATGGCAGGAAGAATGCGTAAAGTGGAAATGTATAGACATGGCATCAGCACATCAAACTTACGAGGTCACAAAACGTTCACGTACAGACTAATCGACAATTACGTCATCATACTGTCTATTCCATGTAACCAATATGCTGTTTCA
The DNA here is from genome assembly GCF_056783735.1 of Eptatretus burgeri. Classification (NCBI taxonomy): domain Eukaryota; kingdom Metazoa; phylum Chordata; class Myxini; order Myxiniformes; family Myxinidae; genus Eptatretus; species Eptatretus burgeri. The sequence continues at coordinate 41,360,471 of NC_140971.1, read as the reverse complement.
CATCAATGTCAATATCCACACCTGAGTCAATACAGTTCATCAATGTGTGTGCCACGTTAAACTGGGCGTCCTATCTGCTGGCATTAGTTGGTGGACCTTAAATATCCCATGGTGTCCTTCGCGAAGAGTACGCAAATTAGGGCGCTGTCACACCTTGACGTTTTAGCCAGCAATGGCAACGTATAAAAATGTATGTAAAACGTTGGTGTACGCTGAAATTTTGATGTTGTTTAAAAAAGTTTTGGTCGTATTCATAACGAGTTGGACATATGCATAATGTATTAGTAACGTACACAGAACGTTTTAATCACATATAGATAACAGACCAATGAATGATTAGCGTGTTGTCGGTGTTCACAACATATGCCCAACGATAGTCTAACGTATGCATAGCGCGCTGCACGCATCGCCGACGATCACGTGGCGTAGCCTATTAAAAAGCTGCCGCTCGCCGATTTAAATCATAACCGCCTGAGAATTGGAAGTGTCAAAATCGCTGTCACACCTTGACGATTTAGACAGCGTATGCCGACCTCTGAAAAATTTGTCTAAAACGCTGGCACACGTCGAATACGTTATGGGTAAGTTGTGTATACGTTAAGAGCACGCTGAAAAACACTGCTATACATCGTAATACGCCTT
>NC_140971.1:41319829-41349829 GCF_056783735.1 Eptatretus burgeri | reverse complement strand
GAGTGCATCCCTCTGCCAGGCTGAACAATTTACGTTTTGTATACCACTGATAGGCCAGATCTGCATCCGTTCCTCAACCCAAATCTAATCAGCTTGTTCTTGTCACCTACACAACTCATTCACCAAATATTGTCATAACCTATCCACAATGCTTTGAAATAGCTAGTTATATTCCACTGTATATTGTTTTTGGCCCGATCTCTAAAGATTAAAAAACACTACAAAACCGAGAGAATTCATAGAACACGATACACCACACAGTGTTTATGATTATACTTCAATTTTAACACAATAATGATTTTAAAGATTTGTTGTTGTTTTTTTAATCCGGAAGTTTAGCACTGTTGAAGCAGTCTCATACACCAATGACCCTAATACATGACCTATATAACATGACCAAGTACTGCAAAACTGGAGGTTCTTGGAAGTGTTAAGGAGATTTGTGTTTTACAGTGTTCAACTTCACATAATATATTAATAAACGTTTAAAGAGGTTTAAAGGCTGATAAATAACTCCATTCCGGGTTTTACACAGTCAATTACACCACCCTAACACGTTACATTAGTTCTTCATGCCTGTTGTTTGTGTCCTTTATGACGTCCTTAAAACGATAAGTTTCCTGTTGGGAATGATTTTCAATTTTGTTTGACTTCCAAGTAGACAGACAGAGTAAAAATATTATCTCACTCCTCTCTGCACATATGTGATCAGGAAAATGCAGAGCCAAAATACGTCAAAACCTCAAACTTTTCATCTGATTCACGTTCAAAATATAACATTCAATTTAAATAAGTTGTTCCTCCATCATAAAATGATAAGACAGATGGACAGACGGACCTGAACCAATTGCTTGACCAACCCCGCTTTTAGCTTCACGTGGTAATTATAATATCTCAATCCGAATCCTCACCAAAATATAATCGGCTGTTCTTGTCACCTACCCAACTCATCCACCAAGTTTTGTCCGAATCTGTCCATAGCTTTTTGAGTTATTGTGCTACATATTGTTTTTGGCCCCATATCTCTCTCAATGGTGATGAATTAATTTTGAAAATTCTCGTATCTGGATCCCGATCTTCATGAAAATCTAATCAATTAGTCCTTGTCACACACCCAAACTGTCCCAGTTTCGTCCGAATCCATCTATAACGTTTTTAGATATCCTGCTCACAGACAGATAGACAGACAGAGAAACAGAAAGACAAACAGGGGTGAAAACATAACCTCCATCTACTCTCTGAGTGAAAGACCCTTACCTTACCACTGCTGCCTTACTACCGCATGCAGTTTAATGTGCATCTGAGGGACAGCACACACATTGATGCACCGCCCTGCCTGCGAGACACCACACTGATAGTTAATAGCTGGGCCGGGATTCAAATGGATGTTGGTGAGGTGAGGTGTGTGTCCCTCTAGGCTATCCTGCCAGCCCAAGCATACACAAAGGGTGGGAAAGTTTCCGAGAAAGCACATTTGCAGCAGATGCAGGAATGATATGAGCATGCCACACGCAAATCCCTGAAATTTTCACGAGAACAGCAGGAGATACAACATGAAATATTTCATATACAAGCTAACCATATAGACCCATTGAGTTAGTGATTGGCAGGACCATCGTATGAATTGTTAGACTTGTGTGAACTGCGATGTGTGAGAGGTAGTGGTGATGAGGGAGTGGATTTAAGTGCAATAGGGAAATCACACAAAAGCATTTATGGGGAACAGCGAACGTAAGCAGACATCATCGAGGAAACTAAGTAACACAGATTGTGGAATTGCTAAACAGGTTACGTTTGAGATGACTGGGAAAAACGCATTTCGCATTCATCGTCACCATTTGCATATAAATGGTATATAAACATCTCACAAAAACAAAGAGAGGAAAAAAAAACTAAAATCTGCTTCAAGCTAAAACATTGATAGTAAAATATATGTTTATAATGCTATTTTGGAGATTCATCTCCATATTACATGCAAAATAAGGAAAGGTGGAGGAAAAGGGGAGGGTGCAGGGGGTTGGGTGTTGCATATTTGGTATACGAGTGTCTGTTTAAAAAGGTAATCATACATTGGATGCAATTGACTGAATTGTTTGTGGTTATAATAATTTTTACTTCCGGTAGATGTGCCCCACAAAATGCCATGATAAGCTATCTATAGACCTTCCCATGGCGTTTGTCCAAGACATAAAAACCCCTGGGGGAGGGAGGAGCAAATTAAGTCGCTACATCCTTTGTTACATGATCCTTTGTCCCTTTGGCAAGCCTGGTTGAGATTGGATAAGTCACGACTGAATGCATCATGGTCAGACAGACACCAAATTGCATATTTTTACCACGGGCGTGCGAAGCCAAAAGCAGGGCTAAAGCAATTGGTTCAACTTGTGTCTGTCTGTCTGTCTGTCCACAAACATCAGTTTATGATCAAGGAACAAGTTCATTTCAATTAGATTTTATATGTTTGAATACGAATCGGAACATTCGTCGGAAAATGAACTTGGAGTTGAGCAGTACTGTAAGCCTGGTGTTGGCTTAGTGGTTAGGGTGGTGGCTTGGGATCATAGGGTCCTGAGTTCAAGCCCTGTTGGCTGCTGAATTAAAATACACCAGGAGGTTGACTCAGCCTGTCATCCTTCCGAGGTCGGCAAAATGAGTACCAGTGTACTGGTAAGGGGGACACTGCATCAGCGGCATAGCCACGTCCCAGCTAATGATGCAACCAGCAGTCACAGGCTGCACTCGATAGAGAGAGAGCAGTATAACTGTGTCTCAATAGCATATGCACAAAGAGGAGCGAGATAATTTTTCACTCTGTCTGCATGTCTGGCAGTCAAACAAAATTGAAAATTATTCCAAACAGGAAACTTGCTGATTTTAAGGATGTCATAAAGGACACAAACAGCGGGCACGAAGAACTAATACAACGTGATAAATAAGGTGGTGTGAACTGTGAAAGACATCAACGTGCGTATATTTTGAAAAAAAAATTCTACAACTTTTAAAACCTCAATTTTATTTCCATTGAATTATATACTTTAACACTGCAGAACACAAACCGACTCCTTGGCACTTTCAAAAAACCTTTCATTTAGCAGTACTTGGACAAAATATTTTGGCATTTTACATGATCTCGACCAATCAAATTTGCTGCATGCAGACCCCTCCATGTCCTTTTTTCTCAAGACTGTGTGGAGAAAGGTGTTTTATGAACTCTCTTTCGATGATTGAAGAGGGAGGGAGGATGTGAACTATTAATCATGATGTGAATGTATAAAAACGCTCGGCTTATCTGCAGTAATATGAAAGCCTATTGTTCTTGCTGGGATTATTGTACACTATCCTTCCCTCTTCCATCTCCAGGCAGTGTACAACATCAACGCTGGGTGCCCTTGATGACGTGCGCCGAAAGGGCATTCTCAGTTTTTACTCTGTTGTACACCGCTCCTTCCCAATTCCATACCCAGCCAATGTATGACGTCATCGTCGGGCGTCGAAGGGAGTACTCAGTTTTTACTCTGTTTGTTCCCTCTTGTTGGCTTCGTGATTAGGGTAGCTGGCTCGGGATCGTCGGGTCCTCAATTTGAGCCCCGTTTCCACTGAATTAACAAAAGGTGGGGTTGACTCAGCTTGTCATCCTTCCGAGGTCGGCAAAATGAGTAATAGTGTACTGACATCATCAGCAGCATAGTCGCACCCCAACAAAATGATAGCTACCTGCATAGTCGCACCCCAACAAAATGATAGCACAGCCAGGCTGTCATACGCAAGAAGAACTCCGTTAGTTAATTTTCTTCCTTGTCTGGGTGATATCTCAACCATCCTTTGAGTTAGGAAGCTGAAATTTGGGGACAAGTGTGAAGATGTGGTTTGGCAAAAACGTTATTTTTTGATGAATCAATTAATTGATTAATTATGTAATTTTTTTGTAGATTTATTAATTTTGATTGATTTCCTTTCTCATCTGGGCAATAGCTCAGGAACCTTTTGAGCAAGGAAGCTGATATTTGGACACGGCAGTGAACAAGTGATTTGTCTATTACGGGTATTTTTGATTTATTGAGTAATCAATTAATCAAGTGATTATTTTTTTTCGATGAATTATTTAATTTTCAAAAAGTTACAGATTTGGATGAAACAGTGGTGCTTTTGGTATGCTATTAGCCAATTGATTAAGAAATTAATTGCATAATTAAAATAAATAAATAAATAGTAATCGTAAAAGGATTTATCAATTAATAAGGCAATTATTGTACATCACTCCCTCCCAATTCCGACTCCATGTGCTGCATGGCGGCATTGGCAATGTCACATGCTGGAGGATTTGCTATTTATTTATTTGGCATAGGGAAAGTGAACTTTGCATGTACCTCCACTTGTTGTGCACCGCTCCTTCCCAATTCCACATCCAGGCAATGCATAATGTCATCGCCAGGCGCTGAAGGGAGTACTCAGTTTTTACTCTGTTGCCTGGTGTTAGCTGAGCACTGAGGGTAGCTGGCTTGGGATTGTCGGGTCCTGAGTTTGAGCCCCGTTTACCACTGAATTAACACCAGGTGGGGTTGACTCAGCCTTTCCTCCTTCCGAGGTCGGCAAAATGAGTAGCAGTGTCCTGGTATAAGGGCACAGCATCAGTGGTATATATGACTGGTGTTGGCTTAATGGTTAGGGTGGTGGACTTGGAATCCGAGGGTCCTGAGTTCAAATCCCGCTCAGCTGTTGAATTTATACCAGGTGGGGTTAACTCGACCTGTCATCCTTCCAATGTCAGCAAAATGAGTGCCAGTCTGCTGGCATACTGTTTTGGAGTGGCGACCCGTCCAGGATTGTGCCCAATAGCCAAGGAGACTGCTTGGACAGTACCAACGCTCTGCACAGAGTATGGTCCCAATGGATGGATGGATGGATCAGTGGCATAATCGTACCCCCACAAAATGATAACTACCCAGCAGCCAAGCTGCAAGACGAAGAAGAAGAACTCTGTTTGCTTGTTTGTTTTCTTGCTTTCTTTCTTGTTTGTCTGGGCGATATCAGCCAACCTTTAAGTGAGGAAGCTGAAATTTGGGCACAAAAGTGAAGATGTGGTTTGGCAAAAACATCATTTTTTTTATTTTTTGATTAATCAATTAATCGATTAATTACTTAATTATTATTGATTTACTACTTATTTATTTTCTTTCTCATCTGGGAAATATCTCAGGCACCTATTAGTCCAGGAGTGTTAAGTCAAATTTGAGTCAAACCCAGAACAAATTTATAACAAGCTGAAACTTTCAGAATATGTTCAGAAAACTGTCAGTAATATCATACTAAAAGTCCTCAAGAATGCCCCTTGGGGCTTTTGAGAAATTCAAGATGGTGTCCAAGATGGCCACCAGCTTGAGATTTTCTCATATTTCAAGCTGAAATCATCATAGAATTAAAAATAATGGGTGAAAACATAGCTTTAAGTTATAAAGAATCAATTACTATGGCTATTTTAAAGATAAAATCAACTTATTACAGATTTAATATGGCTGACATGCACAATACAATGTTTTCTTTTCAGAGCAGGAGATGGAGTCGTGCATCATTTGTAAGGACTTGTGCATCAAGGATTTTGTGCAAGTTGGACCCAAAGGAAGGACAACTCTAGTAGCTGCAAGCCTTGAGAGACAGGATGGTCTTCCTGAACTTCTACAGATACAGGAGTCACTGACACTTCACATTGCCTGTAGAAAAGCCTACACCCGGGAATCATCCATCAGATCTGAGACGAGAAAGTCTGAGAAATCAGCGGCAGATGAGGGATTTCAACAACCCACTCTGCGGTCCAGAACTCCTTTGTTTGACATCACTACACACTGCCTTTTCTGCTCTGAAGTACTGATTACTAGCAGCAGACTTGAAACCAAATGCAGAAAGTTAACAAGCAATGTGGAGACAATAGAGTTCCAGAACAATGTGTTGGAAATGGCAACAGAGAGGGGTGATGAGTGGGGAGAGGCGGTTACCAAAAGAATAGAAGCAAACATTGATTTGGTTGCCGCAGAGGAAAAATACCATCGTGCCTGTGCCCACGAATTTCTTTCGAACCCACAAAAGTTGAAACCTGTTGGCAAACCAATTGATGTTCAAAGGAATTCAGCTTTCAATGAGCTATATGCACATATAGATGACAATGACGAATGTCAATATGCAGTTTCTGACCTCATGGAGCACATGGAAACATTCTTGAATGGTGAGGAAGGCTATTCTCTCAAGTACTCCAAACAGAAACTGAAAGAGCGATACAAAGATGATATCATTGTAACAATCCTCCCTGGAAAATCCAGCATAGTCAGTGTCCGTGAATCTGCTCACCGGATACTTCGTGAGAGGTGGGTGGCAGATCAAGCAGCTGACAAAGCTTGTGAAAATGAAAGAATAATTGAAATGGAAGCTTCAATTATTCGTGATGAGATTCGTTTGTCAGTGTATGATCTCGGTGAATATCCAACCTTGGAAGAAACTGAAAATGGTTCCTCTCTGATTCCTGAGTCTCTGAAGTGCTTCTTGCATAAGTTGTTGGACCCAAAGGGCAAAAATGCTGCTGTAGTGAGTCGGCGATGCACTGCCATTGCTCATTCTGTCATTTCTGCCTGCAGACCAAGGTCTTTCATTTCACCAGTGCTACTTGCCATAGCAGTGTACATACATCGCAAGTATGCCTCTCGCGAGCTGATAGACATCCTCAGTAGCATCAGTTTTGCAGATGACTACAAGGAGGTCCAGCGATTTGAAAACAGCCTCATATCCGCTGGTGAGCCCTCCTATGGCCTCAATGGTTTCACCCAGTGTGTATTTGATAATGCAGATTTCAATGTTGCGACACTAACTGGGCACAACACTTTCCATGCCATGGGTGGCATAGCTTGTGTAACACCACCCGGAACAGTAGAAAAGTCTCCTGCCAAGCGCACAATGCAACTACCCCCAGCTGAAGCAGTTGGCACTTTTGGGCACATACCCATCAAGACATTCAGAAAACCTGCAGTTCCTGCTTTGCAGTCAGTTACAATAGAGCCTCTGCAGATCTCCGACACTCACAGACTGCAAGCATCAGCTCTTGATTCCATTTGGATGCTTGGGTACATGTTGAACTTGACACCGTGTCTGCCTTGGAGTGGCTTCATGAAAACTGTTCTGAAAAGTGATGAGTTCCAAACCTCCAGAATTGAGACTCTCCCATTCATCAATCTGGAACCAAGCAACCCCAGCACTATCTACACTGCACTGTGCTTTGCACAGACACAAAGTGACAAGCACAACCTCAAGATCTGCCCAGTAACATTTGATCAGCCTGTGTATGAAAAGGCTTCTGAAATTGTTGCTGCCTCCAGAGACTTGGACAAAGTGGTGGTGCGACTTGGTGGCTTCCATCTGCTGATGTCCTACCTAGGCAGCATTGGGAAGATCATGACATGGAGCGGGATGGAAAACCTGTGGGAACGAGTGTATGCCAAAGGTTCAGTGGTGCATATGCTCACAGGTCATGCCTTCTCTCGAGCAGTGCGTGCCCACATTCTGACCTTGCTGGCCCTCATCTATGTACTGCTAGACAAGTCAGACTGGGAGAGCCAGACTAACAAGGAACATCTGGTCAGTTTGTACCAGGACACAGTGGACTAAGATGAAGATGCTGCTGAGATAGATGAAGATGAAAGTCTGCAAGAGTTTCAACAGTTTCTCACTCACCACCTCGATCAAGCTGGCACACAGAGCAGAACGGGGAAGTTATTATGGCTGCAGTACATCCACCAGGTGTTGCTCATGCTCAACTTCATCAGAGCTAAGAGGACTGGCAACTGGAAGCTTCATCTTCACTGTGTGCAGGAGATGATCCTGCATTTCCATGCAGCAGGTCATCTACCATATGCCAAGTCTGGCAGACTGTACTTGCAGCAGATGAACTCCATTGCACAAGTCATGCCACCTGAGGAGTACACGTTGTTCTCTGCAAAGGGGTATTTCACCATCTGCCGAGCCAATTAATTCTGGACTGGCAACTTCTCTGAGCAGACAATCGAGCAGTTCCTCATGATGAGGATGCTGAAAACCAGTGGAGGGATGACACAAGCTGGAGGGATAACAGACAGCACCTTAACCAAATGGGTGCATGCACTGCCTCACTGTGTTCCTTTGTGCGATGCTTTGGAAAAGTTCACTGGTGTGCACACTGCTACCTCTGAACAACACAAAGATCTTCGTTCATCCACTCAGGCTACAGACAAGAAAGACTACGATGTCTTCCTCCAGTGGCTGCAGGCACATCCACCATTTGCAGGTTACCAGCCTGATCGCCTAGTGTCTATTTCCACTGGTGTTGTAGCTGACACATCTGTCAACTGTGACAATGCCATGCAGATTGGTCAAGTTGCAGCATCTAAAATAACAGGGAAGCAGTTCACAGAGATCACCCTGCATCGCAGTGACAAAGTCAAGACTATGGGAGATAAGAACAGCATCAACGTCGGGGGGCAAAACACAGAGGTGAATCCCACTCTCTTCTTCAACAGGATCACTTGTGTCCTCAAGACAAGTTCTGACATGAAGCAGTTCATGTCATATATGCTGGCTCCTCAACCTCCATCCCTGTTTCATGATGGTGCCATTCGGAAACCAACAAAGAGTGCCCTAGGTTCTCTCCTCAAGTCATTTGCCCTTGTACAACCCAACATTCCAAACAACTGCCAGTTTGTCATAGATGGAGGCCATCTGTTGCAGTCAGTAGTCTGGCCACAGCCATCAACCTATGGAGGTGTGTGCCAGTGCTACATTGCCTACATCCTGAAGCACTATGGGGTTGGCACTACTACTGTGTTCGATGGCTACAGAACCATCTCCACCAAGGCAGCAGAGCAACTACGCAGGGCAAAGAAGTCAACATCCGGTGACATCCTATAAGACCAGAACATGCAAACCACTACTACTCAGGCAGCATTTCTGGCAAATAACCACAACAAGGAGCGTCTCATAGAGATGCTCAGTAGCTTGCTGAATCAAGCAGGCATCCAGGTGAAGCAGGCGCAAGCTGATGCAGATGCATTGATTGTGTCAACTGCTCTGTCTTTGGCAGTGCCTGGCAAACCGGTGGTTGTTGTCGGAACTGACACTGACCTGCTGGTAATGCTGGTGACTCTAGCAACCACAAACATGGACCTGTACATGTTATTCTGCAAGAACCCCACAACACTCTACAGAGTTCATGACATTCAAGCAAGCATTGGTGACACAAGTAAATATCTGATGGTGCTGCATGCCATAACTGGATGTGACACCGTGTCTGCTCTGTATCGCCAAGGGAAGCGCAAGGCATTCAATCTGGTGCAGAACAATAAGGAGTATGACCTACTCAACACATTCATCAACACGGAGAGCACTCATCAGCAAGTACAAGAAGCAGGTGAAAGCTTCCTCCTGAAGCTCTATGGTGCATCCAGTTGTGCATCACTGGACGTGTTCCGCTACATCGCCTACAACAAGGCAATCAGCAGAACGTCACTTTCCTCAACGTTCCAGTTGGCAACTTTGCCTCCAACAAGTGCTGCAGCCAAGCAACATTCCTTCAGAACATATCTCACTATTCAGGAATGGATGGGGAGGCCCTTGCAGCCAACAGTATGGGGATGGAAACTGGAAGACATCCTGACTCCAGTTGACACTGACCGTCCCATTGCTCCAGACACTCTGCTCAACATGATCTCTTGTGGCTGCAGAGCAGATGGCTGTGGAGTGTCATGTGGCTGCAGGAAGATGGGGGTGCACTGCTCTGCCCTGAGTACAAAGTGCACTGGTCAAACCTGCAACAATGCAGCACCAATGGCATCCTTGCTGGATGCTTACGGAGGAACTGAAGAATGAACTCCTGTTTCTCCAGAAACTGATGATGAGGATGATGTCTGAGGGTGAACATGTGTCATGTTGTAAATATGTTTCACAAGTTTTAACATTTGTAATTGTTTTGTTAAATGTTTTTTGTTAATGTATTTAACACATTACATGAATATTCTTATTTTACTCTATTTTTTAAGGTTTCTATAGTATTACCACAGATATGGTGAAAATTGTTCATAGCCCAGGAGTAATAGGTTTAGACCTATGTATAACTGCAAAAGGATTTCATTAAATCTTCAAAATATTGTTGAAATTGAATTCCCTGCCCCCAAAAAACATATATTTAGACTCATTATTTGCATTTTTATGATGTTTTAAGCCTGAAATATGAGAAAAATCTCAAGCCGGCGGCCATCTTGGACGCCATCTTGAATTTCTCAAAAGTCCCAACGGAGATTCTTGGGGACTTTTCGTATGTTATTCCTGACAGTTTTCTGAACATTTCCTGAAAGTTTCAGCTTGTTATAAATTTTTCCGGGTCTAAACCTATTACTCCTGGGCTATATTGAGCGAGGAAGTTTTGGACACAACAGTGAACAAATGATTTGGCTACAAAGGGTATTTTTGATTTACTGATTAATCAATTAATTATTCATTTTTCGATTCATTATTTAATTTTCAAAAGTTACAGATTTGGACGAAACAGTAGTAGTTTTGGTGTACTATTAACCAATAGATTAAGAAATTAATTATTTGACGATTACGATTTATATATTTTATTTATGCAATGAATCAATCAATTATTGTACACTGCTCCCTCCCAATTCCGGCTCCATGTACTGCACTGCAGCATCGTCGGGCACCAAAGTTCCCCCGGCGATGTGACGCGCTGGAGGATTTGTTAGTTATTTATTCGGCATGGGGCGGTGTACTTTGAATGCACCTCTACTTGTTATTCCTTATTTGCCACAAATCGGATCAATCCTATCTCTCACAGACCGCCACAGCAAAACCTGACTTCACAGGATTGTTCCAAGTCATTTTATCCTTCAATGAACCTAATTGGTCCAACGTATTAGTGGCGATCTTGGATTTATGAACTTTTATTGTTTCAAAAGAATTTCAAAGATCTTCTCTTGAACAGCTGATCCAATTGATGCAAAACTTCAGCGCCATCATCAATGGACCAGGGTGCATCAAGTTTGCGAATAATTATCTCTGAAATAAAATTGTCAGCAGGAGGCAATCAAAATTTGACAAAAAAAACTTTCATCGGTTAATTGATAGATTTTGAACGAGATAACTGGCATATTTAGATAATGGGATACTCGCAAAAGTACTCACCGCGAGTGAGAGGAAAAGTAAGGAAAAGTATCCGTCCCCAGTGATGGGAAAAGTTCAAGTTAACATATCAATTTAAATTATTTCATATGGATTAAAAAAAGGTTAATTGTGCTGCACTCTTGGTTTCACTCAGAGCCAAAGCTCTGAGCCTCTTATACAATACCACCAAAGCGAAATGGTGGTGCAACATCGGGCGGCAGAGGTTGGATTTGTTTTTATGACATAAAATTTGGTATCAACGTTGTTACCTCCACCATGGAAGATGGATGGAGGTTATGTTTTCATCCCTGTCTGTTTGTTTATTTGTCTGTGAGCAGGATATTTCAAAAAGTTATGGATGGATTCGGGTGAAATTTGGTGGGCAGGATGGGTGTGTGACAAGGACAAATCAATTAGATTTTGTTGAAGATCTAGATCTGAATACTGGAATATTTTCAGTGATTCTTCACCATTGAGAGATGGGGCCAAAAATGATATATAGCATGATATCTCAAAATCCAAATCCAAATCCAAATCCATTGGGACCATACTCTGCACAGAGCGTTGGTGCTGCTAAAGCAGTCTCCTGGGTTGTTGGACACAATTCTGGATGGGTCACCACTCTGACGCAGGATACTCCAATGGCTCAATCATCCCAGAAAGCTGGTACTCATTATGCCGACCTCAGAAGGATGACAGGGTGAGTCAACCCAACCTGGTATCAATTCAACAACAAGCAGTCCGTTTGTTTGTTTGTCCACACAGAACCATCTTGGGAAAACGAAAAAACTTTGAACATCTGTATCTCTGAAACCGCACCAAGGAAAAAAAACAATGAAACTTGGCACATAGCAAGTACTCCTCATGGGGAATGAGCTTGATTTTTTTTATGACATCATAATTTCATATGTAGAATGCCACATCCAATCAGCATGAAAATTTTTTGAGGGTCATCTAGGGATAAAAAGGGCCACAAATTTTTTTGATGACGTCATCGGTCACATGATTCGGCAGCGATATTGTTATAAAAACAAAAGCCTTCAAAAATCTTCTTATCTGAAATGGCTGAATCAGTCATCATTGCCAGCAGTTATTAAGTGGCAGTTCTAATGTTGTCTCTTATTAATTACGTAACACACCAGTACACAAACACCACACAAAATACACCACATAAAATTCTGGTGAGGGTCTGCAATCTCTGATTGCTCTTTTTCTTGTTCTCTTTCTCTCCCTCTTCCTCATACCATCTGCAGCCATGGCTAACACAATCAATTTGGGGAAGTTATCACAAGATGATCGAGTAAAATTGAAAATGACGGCCCGGACAGCATTTGCTTGAGTACCATGCTAACATTGTTTACATTGGATACCGCCATGTTGTTAAGCAGTGCCAAGCTCTCTGTTCCATTCCTGGCTTGAGTGCTTTGAATCAAGCTAGCCACTTGGCCAGCAATAAGCGAGTTGTTTGCTAATGGAACACACCCCTACACCAAGCCCACACCCCTACACCAAGCCCACACCCCTACACCAAGCCCAACAGGAATAGTGTCTGTTGAGGTTACCAAAGATAAAGAAATAAAAGCTGAGGTGGGGAGATAGGACAGAATAAAAGTAAGTCGAGAAAGCCTCTTCAGAGAGGCATCACAGTTGGGATGGTGGTCGAACAGAGACATAAATAAGACATGGTTGAAGAGAGGGTCATATGGAATCAGAGATATTCCATAGGGATGAGAGTGAACATGGGAGATGCGTGGGTCTGGAAAAGGGAGTTCCTGATGTATACCTTTACACCACTGTCAGGACAAGCACTGGTTCTGTCAAAGTGGTTCAAGGCAAACCCAGGGAGTAAGAATAAGAAAGTTTGGGATATTCTGTTAGGCATGTCTTCTGGGGATGAGGCAGCAAGCTCTTGTAAGAGATACAAGAGAATGGAGTAGACACTCATGGATCAGATGCCCAAAAATGGCTGTGAATCGATGAAAGATCTTAAGCATTCTCACATACACAGGAGACAGTTTGCACAATTTGGTGTGACATGTCTCTCATGTTGCAAGTTCAAATGGTGTAGCGAGTTCAAAATTCAATGGGAAATAGTGAGCGATCTTGAGAATCCTCACGCAAGACCAACTGTTGTCTCTCCAGCCAATATTAAATGTATTGAAGAGTTACTTTTGCAGAATCGCTGGAGTAAAAGTGAAATGGCAGGAGAATTGCATGTAACCAGGCATACTGTCTCATATTGTGACTTCACTGCATGGTCAGGCTTGCCTTCACACATGACCCCACTACTCTATAACTGGGATGGGTTGAGAAGTTTTACATTATCCCACATACAGTCCAGACTTGTCACCTTTTTATTTCATTTCCTTGGATCACTAAAAGAACATCATGGTAGAATGAAGTTTACGATTGCCAAGGACGTCAAACAATTTGTCCTAAAATGGCGATGTTCCAGTCCCAAATATTTATCGGCAGATGGCATCAAGGCACTACAACATCAATGGGAGATATGTAGCAGGTGAATATGCTGAGAAAAATATGAAATTTCATTAATCACACCCACCACATACATCCTGATTTTCCAAAAATTCCAACACCGTTCAACCTTCAACTACTCTCACATTCTAATCCGATGTACCATACACTCTGTTACACAGCATCAGCGCTGCAAAGCAGTTTCTTGGCTTGGGGTCATTCTGTGTGGTTTGTCGTCCATCTCCTTGCAGTAGATAAGGCAGGTATTTGTAATTTGTTCAGGGTGCCAGTGACAGCTCACCTACTCTTCGCGAAGGACACCCTGGAATATTTAACATTCATCAACTAATACTGGCAGACGAGATGCCCAGTTTCACATCCAATAGATTGATGGCACATACAATGATGAATCACCCTGCTTGTGAAATACCAGGATGACAGTTTATAGCTGGGTCAGGATTCAAACCCAGGCTAGACAGATTAAAGGTGAGTCTGCATACTTCTGGGCCATCCTGCCAGCCTTTTCACATTACACGAGCACATAAATATCCAAATGAGTTTTTTTTGGTTATGATCAATGAGAAAAAACTCCAAAGAATCCTCACACAATTACCATCTACAAACATTAGAAGAATTCCAAGAAGGGACAAAAGTGAGAATATATATATATATGTGTATATATATATATATGTATGTATATATATATATATATATATATATATATATATATATATATATATATATATATATATATATACATATATGGAAAATGGGCACAAAGGATAAAGGAAAAGAAAAGCGGAAAAAAGAATGAGAGTGAAGAATGGCCCTGTGCAAAGAGCATTCGTGAAGCGAGATGAGATGATGTAAACATGCTGCTGAATGATTGAGTCAAGGCTGCTCCAAAGATTGGTTTGGCGTGAAAAAGACTTTGAAGGATGTGCAGGAAGAAAATGGTGAAAAGTAAAATCAGCTTTGCAGTCCACGAAGTGAGAACAGACGGAATGTTACTTGCTTTCGGCAGAGATATTGGCAACCAACAACTGTGGCCTTGGAAATAGAGGTTTCAAACTTCTCGCTTGCTCGGCTGTGATCATGCATTGGCACAACGCACCTTCGGGACACAATCTGCTTTTCATTGGTGCAGTGAAAACTTTCCATATTATTACTCCGTTATTTTATCTCCGAATTGTGTGCACATGATTAGGCAAGACAAATCAAATTATGAGGGAGATCAAACTAATTGAATCTAGATTTGCAAATGAAGAATGACATGTCAAATTGTTTTTTGTCTTTTTTTATTCCACAAACTAATCGACACTCCCAGCTCCATCCTCATTTGGTTTTAAATTTATTTTTATTTTCAGAATACAAAGATGAAAAGGGTAGAGAATAAGATGTATAGAATGTGGCAATAAATTAGTAAGATGAACGGGAAAGCACAGCTCGAAATTAGGAGATATTCACATCATGTACTCAAGTAATCGTTCGACGTAATATAGCGAGACGTGGCCGAGCTCGAATAAATTTCTAATCTCCCATAAGTGTACAATTGTTTGATCCAATACCATCGCCTGTTGTGTGCAAGTATATTGATGAGTAGAGAAAACTATTTATAAATTCATTAAAATATGTAGACATCCCAAAATAAACAAAAGTTTGAATTTAGATTGGATATTAAATCTGGTCGTTTATTAAATCTAGTTTACCAAACGTGTGCTTAAAACCTGATCATGATTTCGAGTTTATTTACAGTGATAATTGTACTTTGTCATAATAGGAACACAATTGTTTATGCTGTACTGTTAATATAAAAAAATTCGTTTTCCAAGTCGAGCTGTCATTACTTATATATTACAACATTGAGAATTCTTGTGCTCTTCCTTTGTTACCTCTGCCACCAAAAGGTGGATAGAGGTTATGTTTCCACTCCTGTCTGTTTGTCTATCTCATCTGTGAGCAGGATATCTCAAAAAGTTATGGATGGATTTTGACGAAATTTGGTGGACAGGTTGAGTGTGTCAGGTCAGGTCAGGTCAGGACGGTATAGGAGCATGCGCCAGAGCAGCGCGTCGCTGCGTCCACTATCCACCGGTACTCCAGGGGACTCCGTCTGGCCATCCCGCAGGCAGATGCCTGGCCCATCCCCATCTCCTTGAGATGCCAGTCAAGCTGCTGCAACCACGAGGCACATGGTCAGCCCATTGGCCTCCTCCACTCATGAGACTCCCTCGCTGAGAGAATCTGGTGAGCAGGATCAGCGTCAGGAAAACGAGCCATATGTCCATATAGCTGCAACTGATGCTCACGGACCATGCAGGTAACAAATCTCATCCGAGTCTCTCTCAGCAACCGCTCGTTGGACACAAAGTCCGACCAGCGACAGCCAAGGATTCTCCAAAGAGACCTGGTACCAAAGGAATTAAGTCTCTGTCTCAGATCCTTGATCAGAGTCAAAGTCTTGCATCCATAGAGCAAGACTGGAAGCACCAAGGACTTGAAGACTCAGACTTTCGTGCTCCTGCACTGGTACCGGCAGCACAACACCCCATGATCCAGTGAATCAATGACTCACCAGGGCGACCCAGACGTCTATTCACCTCTGACTCACAGCCAGCAAAGACATGAATATCACTGCCAAGGTAAGTGAATCTTTCCATGACCTCAACATCCTCACCACAAACAAGTGCAGACAGGATAGCAGCATCCAAGATGTCACTGAAAGCCTGGACCCTAGTTTTGACCAAGGAAACCCGTAATCCCAGTGGCTCTGACTCCTCATTCAGCACCTCGAGGGCCCCCAAAAGGATATCGAAAGTCTCCGCAAAGATGACTGCATCATCTGCGAAAGCAAGGTCAGAGATCTTGACATTCCCAAACGATGCACCGCAACTTGATCTCTCCGACATCCTCCCTAAAATCCAGTCCATACAAGTGCTGAAAAGCGTGGGGGCCAGTACACATCCCTGACGAACTCCAGTAATAACTGGAAATAAGTCAGAGATGGCACCACCATATCTCACAGCACTCTCAGTAACAGAGTAGAGTTCAGACATCAGATCAATCAGTTTTGGTGGCACCCCACAAAGACAAAGAATCCTCCAGAGGGCATCTTGATTCACTGAATCAAACGCTTTACAGAGATCGACATCGGCTGCAAGCAGCCCCTGCCGAAACTCTCTGCGTTTGGTGAGGACCCGAAGAGCAAGGATACGTTCAATTGTTGATCTCTTTGTTGTAAACCCTGACTGCTCTGGACGCTGGTACTCAAGCAGATGGTGGCGAACCCGATCAAGAATTATCCGAGCAAAGACCTTGCCCGGCATTGAGGGCAGCATCACCCCTCGGTAGTTGTTGCAGTCTTGGCGATCACCCTTCCCTTGGATAACAAGGCCCCTCTTCCAGTCAGTTGGGATGATGCCTGTGTTCCAGACAGAGCACAGAACTGCATGCAATGACACGAGTGTAGCATTTCCACCAGCCTTGAGAAGTTCAGCATGGATGCCACAGATCCCTGGAGCTTTACCCGGTTCAACCGGTTCACCGCAGCCCGTGTTTCCACAAGCGAAGGTGGACCACAGTTGATTGGAGGGTCAGCAACAGGGATTGCAACACTCCTGATGTCCAACTCGACAGCTGGAGGATCATCCTGGTACAACCGCTCAAAGTAACAGGCCAAGTGGGCCTTTACTTTGGTCTCCTCTGTCAAGAACCAACCACCCTCTGCTCTCACTGCAGTACACCGAGGGATGGGCTTGGATGAACGCAATGTGCGAATTCCCCTGTAAGCAGGATGAGAACCACCTGTCCACAGGAGATGCTCTACCCCTCACGGATTCCTCGAACATTGGCCTCCTTGTCCACCCTTAGCACACATACAGTTTTACGCCTCAGCTCCCTGAACAGCTCAGCTCTGCCATTCAACCTAGCCCTGTGACCCTGGTCAATGGTATCCAGTGTCCCTTGAGAGACAACATTCTTCTTTGCCCTGCAGTGAGTTCCAAGACATTCACCGGCAACATCAAGGAAGGTGGTCTTGAAGGCACTCCACAACTCTTCAGGACCCCCAAGGCACCCAGACCCCCCAAATCTCCACTCAGCCTGTTCGCAAACTCCTCAGCTACCATCTCATCCTTGAGCTTGCCAACATCTAGCCTAGGCTGGGATGGTACCATTCTCCTGGATTTAAGGTGCAGCTTCAGAGTTGCTACAACAAGCCGGTGGTCAGTCTTGAGGAACTGAGCACTCCGGTCGACCCTGCAGTTCTGGATCATCCTCCAACGACCGTCAACGAGGACATGGTCAATCTCCTTTGACACACCGCCAGCGTTGGAATACCAAGTCCAGCGATGAGCTTGTGGGCACTGAAATCATGAACCGGCCACCCAAACTCCATGACTTCTTGCAAAGTCAAGGAACTTAGTGCTATTCTGGTTCATAGTTCGTGACCCATGGGGACCAACACATGTCTCATAACCGTCCCTATCAGTTCCATTCAATGCATTGAAATCCCCCAAGACTTGAAGTGTATCTCGTCTGGGGCACTGATCAACCACAGACTCGAGCGTGGCGTAGAATGTGTCCTTCACGGTGACATCACTCGCCTCAGTCGGAGCATAAACAGAGACCAGGGAAATGATACCGAAGGAGTGACGAATCCTTAGTCTCATAATACGCTCGTTGACCGGTGTTACCTCAATTATCATTGGGGTCAGCTTATTGAACACAAATACAGCAACTCCTTGAGTATGGTTACCATCCGAGCGACCACACCAATTGTAGGTGTAACCACGCATCATGATTTCACCGCAATCCGGTCTCCAAACCTGTGAGAGTGCTGCAATACCGATGTCCAAACGCTTGAGCTCAGATGATAACAGAGACAGGTGATCATCCTCTCTTTGGAATAGGACATTCCAGGCACCCACCCGAAGGGACCGCCTCAGGTTAACCCAAAGACACAGCCATCTGGTGGACGACACCAAAGCACCACTCCGACACACTCTCCCGCAATCTGACCCAGGAATGTTACCCTGTGGTTTCCCTCCTATCATCAAAGATTGGGGGTCCCGAAGGCAAGGGGGAAAACCCCAATCCCATCATCCGTTGAGCTGCCCTGCGAAGGGAAGCTGCACAGGAGGTCCTCCCATGGAGTGGGTTTTCAGATTTCTTTGTGTTTTTGTGTTTTGCGGATTGAAGGATTTTACTGTGGCCGGAGTGCAAATCCTGCCACCAACCTCCTAAAAAGAAGTAACCCAACTGCAGGAGGATGTCCGCAGACACAGCTGGGCACTAGATATGGATGGCCGTTGGCTCACAAGGAGTTCCTCCGCCCTTTGACAGGTTTTGTTTTTAATCCTGCTGGGTGTCCATATCCAAACACACTCCTCACCAAAAAAAGCCTGGTGGGGGAGACGGTTTAGTCGCTAACAACTCAACCATGGAACAGGTTAGTACAGGTTTACATGATACCTGCACCAAGTCACATATCTAATCTGGTCTTACCTGACATAAGAGTGTGTGACGAGGACAAATTGATTCAATTTTGGTGAAGATCCGGATCTGGAGAGCAGAAAGTTTTTTAAGTGATTCTTCACCATTGAGAGATCGTGCCAAAAACAATCATATGTAGCACTATATCTCAAAAAGTTGTGGATGGATCATGACAAAATCTGATGGATGATTTCAGAAGGTGACAATAATAAGCTGAATAGGTTTTCGTTCAGGTCCAGAAGCAGATCCAGCCTATCATTGGAATACAAAACGTAAACTGGTGGAGGTATGTGCTTCACCGAGTGCCGTTCTAGTTTACGATGAGATTGAAAAACAAAAACAAACTATGAAAGTATTTTCAGCCCCAAAAGGTGAAACAGCGGAGTATCTTTTCACCATATCAGGGATTGAGCAGATTAATGTGTATTCTTTGTTAATAATTTTATAATATTCGTACTGATTTTGTCTTTGGAATTGCAGGATAGCTCAGTCAGGAACAACCTCGGCAAAGAGCTGTCTTGTCTGCAAGGGACGCTGTGTCTTAAAGATGTAAATGTAGATATAGATTGGACACATAAATCTTGCTGTCCCACCTGCACATTTACATATATATATATATATATATATATATATATATATATATATATATATATATATATATATATATATATATATATATATATGGTGTGTTCAAAAAATATCCAACCTTTGTTCATAAAAAATACTCGTATCCAGATACAACAACCTTACACAAATCTCCTTCAAAGTAGTCCCCTTGGGCTGCCACAAACTCCTCCCAACGGTTCTGCCACTGTCGGAAGCAGCGCTGGAATGCCTCTTTTGGGATGGCGTGCAGCTGGTCCGTCGCATTCTGCATGATGTCTTCTCTGGAGTGAAATCTGGTCCCTTTTAGGGGCATTTTCAGCTTGGGGAAAAGCCAGAAGTCACACGGAGCCACGTCGGGAGAGTAGGGAGCCTGACGAAGTACAGGTGTGTTGTGTTTGGCCAGGAAACTCTGTATCAAATGTGAAGAATGGGTGAGTGCGTTATCGTGATGAAGCTGCCAATTGACCGCTGCCCACAGGTCCGGCCGTTTGCGTCGCACAGCGTCACGAAGGCGACGCAGTACCTCTTGGTAGTATCCTGCATCAGCAGGGTCCTCATTTGGTCAATGATGATCTCATTTCGGGATGTTGAGGGCCTACCAGAACATGCTTCACTTTCCACTGATGTGGGACCATCTTTGAAGCGGTTGTACCACTCTTTTATCTGTATGGTGCCCATTGCTTCATTCCCGAAGGCCTGTTGAATCTTGTAGATCGTTTCCATTTGGGAATCGCCAAGCTTTACACAAAATTTGATGCAGTAGCGTTGTTCAAGTTTTTCCCTCATTGTGTCAAAAACGAAAATCCGACGGCGCTCACTTCCACTTCCTCACTCATCGGCGGTCTGTCGGCGACTGACAGCTTCTGCAGGCGGGAAAATATTCACGCATACGAATTAGGATCGCTTACATACGTGCACCAAACCACGCCTCCCGAGCTTCATTTGTTTACGCACGAAAAATTAAGGTTGGATACTTTTAGAACACACCTCGTATATATACATTTATATACATATACATATATATACATTTCTATATATATAATATAATATATATATATATACACATAATATATATATATTTCCATAATATATATATATATATATCTATATGTATATTTACATATATATATATATATATAAATATATATATATATATCTATATGTATATTTACATATATATATATATATATATCTATATGTATATTTACATATATATATATATATATATATATATATATATATATCTATATGTATATTTACATATATATATATATATATATATATATATATATATATATATATATATCTATATGTATATTTACATATATATATATATATATATATATATATCTATATGTATATTTACATATATATATATATATATATATATATATATATATATATATACATATATATATATATATATATATATATATATATATATATATATATATATATATATATATATATATATATGTATATTTACATATATATATATATATATATATATATATATGTATATTTACATATATATATATATACATATATATATATATTTACATATATATATATACATATATATATATATTTACACATATATATATATATATATATATATATATATATATATATATATATATATATATATATATATATATATATATATATATATATACAGTAGACGAGGCGTAAGTCGTCACCATCGGGACCGAGAAAAAAGTGACGACTTAGAAATGTGACGACTTACGCGTATGTGAACATTCATGATGACTGTGGGGTGAAGGATGAAGTCGCGCGTGGTCTGGACACATGTGTGAGAGCCGGCTATTGTACCAAAAGGAAAACACAATCCTCGGGGCATAGGTGGGGGTGAGTTGGTGAGTTGGAAAGTGATCAAGCAAAGATGGAATTCATGAATCAGTTTATCAAAAGTAAAGATAATGAACAACTCTGTAAGACAACTCGTATACCATCGGTGATGGTATGGTGACAAATTACATGACACACAGTCATCGTGCTAATAATTACCACTCAATGCCTATGTGTGAGTGAGTGCGGTTATGTACAAAACAAGCCAATATAAAACCATGATCGGACTTCAACACTAAGCTCGATCGATCCTTTACTTCTTCACGAAGTAATCCGTTATGTTTGACTGCCTCAAACTTTTGGGCATCTGTTGCATGAGAAAGGATTCAAACCGGTCATTGTATTCCATGATGTTGGCTGGGCAATCCTCCACCGAAAGACAGTATCGGCCGAATATTTGGCCGAATCGGCTGAAACCGAATATTTGGCTGAGCCGACATTTGCCGAAACCAGATGATGAGCGCGTCATCGACATCTTCAAAGGACACACATTTCACGCATTTCACACTT
Source organism: Eptatretus burgeri (assembly GCF_056783735.1). Taxonomy (NCBI): domain Eukaryota; kingdom Metazoa; phylum Chordata; class Myxini; order Myxiniformes; family Myxinidae; genus Eptatretus; species Eptatretus burgeri. The sequence continues at coordinate 41,327,701 of NC_140971.1, read as the reverse complement.
CCCACCGGCCTCACGATCTTCTCCACTTCTCCAAATATCTTTCCATTATTCTTCAAGATATCGTTCAATGTCTGCCGTTTGATGTCCAACTTCTCAGCTATGGCTGTTTTCTTCATCAGTGGATTTTCCTCGCAAAACTGGATAATGTCGTATTTTTCTTGGTAGGTTTTAGTTGTAAGCTTACACTTAGTCGCCATTGTCCTGCCTGCAGTGCGATCAACATGTGTACGCAGTTATAAATAGCCTATCACTGGCGGTGTAAACCAATGAGCGAGCATCACGATTCCATGAAATCGGGCTTCTCACGAGGCAGCAGTTCCATGTGACGAGTTAGGAGTGGTAATTTACTTGAGTTTCCATTACGCGAGAACGGACAACATCTGACGACTAAGACGAAGTGACGACTTAGAAATGACGACTTACAGAGAGATGACCCTTTATTCAAAGGGATTTAACATGAGATAAATTCGGGACTTTTTGATGCTGCCGACTTCGGTGAAGTGACGAGTTACACGCTGCCGACTTACACCTAGTCTACTGTATATACATATATATATATATATATATATATATATATATATATATATATACATACATATATATATATATACATATATATATATATATATATATATACATATATATACATATATATATATACATATATATACATATATACATATATATATATATATACATATATACATATATATATATATATATATATATATATATATATATATATATATATATACATATATATACATATATATACATATATATATATATATACATATACATATATATATATATATATATACATATATATACATATATATACACATATATATATATACACATATATATATATATATATATATATATATATATATATATATATATATATATATATATATATATATATATATATATATATATATATATATATATATTGTTGTGGTTACCAGATTCGCAAACCACCATTCAGGTCCCTTAGGTGAGGTATCTCGGTAAGTACATGTGTAGTTAGGCCCGAACCCGTTGTCTAGTGGGAATACATGTCATTTATGCGAGCTGCGACTCTTCAGGATAGCCGTTTTTCTTTTACTATCTTTATTTTGGACCACCCGCCATGATTACCACCACAACCACAACATCAACCACCAACCACAACGCCGCTTCACCACAACCGCCACGACCTTCACGTCACACCTCGCAGCCGTCGCATCGCCACCGTTCTTGCCCCGCTGTGGGTACCGGTGTTGGACTCGTGCAGGGCGCACGTTGAACAGCGTGTACAAAATCACGGATTTTGTGCTTCAAAAACGGATCAAAAACGACACACGCCCACTTTTTGCCGTCCAATCGGTGAGCGAGGGGCGATTTGGCCCCGCCTCCAGAACGATCGATATATGCAAATTTGTGGATCAAAAAGCCTTCACGCCCACTTTTTCTCGGGCCAATGGGGAGCGAGGTGAAAGGTCAAAGGGAGGGGGTCAAAGGCGAAGCTTCGGGGGGGATAAAAGGACGGTGTTGGTCAGTCAGCAGAACGAGAACGAGAACGAGAACGAGAAGGAGAAGGAGTCGGAACGGAGGGGACGAGTGTGGAAGTCTGGAGCCCGAAGCCTGCAGTAGCTGGAGAAGCTGAAGAGAGTCGAACGAGGAGAGCCCAAAGAAGAGTCCAGGGTGGAGAGTCCAGAGGCGGCAGCGGCGAAGGCAGACGAGGGGGTGCTCGCGACGGTGCCGGGAGCTGCACGCCCGAGGAAGGCCGGCAGCGCGACCTGGCCGAGGTGGAGACGCACACCAGGGATAATAAAGATCCTCTATACCCCGAGCATCAGCAACCCCCTCCTGTTTCCCCCCGCGCTGAGATAGTGCGACCAAGGGGGCCCCGTTCCCACCCCCTGCCAGGCACCGTCCACGAGGCCCGCGGGTTGGGGCGCCATCGCCGCTCCGCGTCTCATCACCAGACGGGTAGGCGCGACCCGGTCTCGGCCTCAGGCCCGCCTCATTCTTGAGGGTATTTCTTTTCCTTGGTTTTGGGTATGTGTTGTCGGCGCCGTCTGTGAAGTAGAATTGTATAAGTGTTGCCGTGTGCTCGGTAGTCGGTAATAGCTCTGCACTGTGTTTTCACTTTTATATTTGCTTTTTGTGTAAATGGAATTGTGTTTTCTTTTTTTTGTGTGCATTTGGTGGAATTGTATTTGTGTGCTTCCCGTGTGCCGCGAATAAATGTGCTTTATTGTTAAACTGTTCTCCCGCTTCGCTTCGTCTTTTCCTCCATTGAATCCTCATCTTGCTTCACGTAAAGGGTTGGTAGTGGGCTGAATACGCCCGATAATTAATCGAACCGTCGAGGTCGACGATAACACCGCTCGGTTATTCTGATAGTACGCTTAAGTGGAACGGGTCGCTTAAGTGGCCCGTGTCCGAAGTCGACCTGCGGCGAGGTGCGATCGCCCGGTCTACCCTCCGCGTGGGTACTTAGGTAGGTCGAATTTGGCGAGCAACCCTATCCCACGCGGGGGCTGATTGGCTCGATCGCGGTGAGACCGAAAGGTCCACCCGTGACTGGTTCCCGGCGTTAGTCCGAGAGGGTCACGACTGGATTGTCCGTCCGGTGGGCGACGTGCCGCGATTCGAGTTACGTGGCCGTCAGCACGCCGGCGGGCGCGGAATCCGCAACACTGGTGTCAGGTCGTGCGATATAAACTCATCGCCCTCCTCGCGGCACTGGTATCGGAGAACAGGAAAACAGGCTCTCCTGTCTCCGGCTAAATTCACGGGAATCGGTCCAGGGGTGAGAGAAGCGACTCCCGATTCCCTCCAAATTACGAGCGAGCGAAATTAACCCTTCACGAGAAGCAAGATGGCGTCTCAAGGCGAGCGGGTGCCGGGTGGATTTGGTATGTGTAATAGTAATGTAGAATCCATGGCTCAGGACGAGATCACCGTGCAAGAGAAACCCGTACCAGAAGGTTGGGAAAGGCATCGATGCAGTTCATCTGGTCGGTTTTTTTTATTATAACCCCACCGCTAAATGTAGTCAGTGGGAGTGGCCAGGGCAGGTGACGATACAGCACGTTATGGAACTCGTGCAGAGCATAAATGACAAACTGGATTACAGGAATGCCGAAATGAAAGAAAGGAACAACGAAATGAAGAGAAATACGCAACAAATGGAAAATAAAAAATGGATGGAAACGCACTCGAAGCGAAAAACCAAATGAAAGAAATGCGGGGTGAGATGCAGAGCATGGGCATAGGCCTGCAGGCAGGCATTATGGCAATGGCGAGGAGCGAAACGCGGACCACGGGCGAGAAAATGGCGCTGCCACGTGCTGGGACGAACGAGCTGGGGGGGAGTGCAACGGCTGTCAGGCCCGCGGTCGGGGCGGGCGAGAAAATAATTCGGGAGACGTGTAAGACGAGACACGAGGTAAAGAAGGTATTAGAAAAATTAAAAGAAAGCCAGGAGGAGACAGAGGAGGGATTGAAGGTCGAAACGGTGGAGTGTGAGAAAAGACTTCAAGACATGAAGAGAGTTGATAAGCTGGGACTGGAGGGAAAAACGGAGACAGAGGAACTGGGAAGACGGGTAGAAAACCACAAGCGCAAGCCGGAAGAACAGTTAGAAGCCAAAGCAAAGTCTGAGTGTGCGGAGATGAGAAAGGAATTGGAAAAGAAAGTTTCTGAGTTACAGAAACACCAAAACAAAGAGAGGGAACTACAAAACGAACTGAGAGTGTTAAAAGAGGAAAGGAAGAGAACGGAAAATGAAACTTTAAGAAACCACACTGTACAGATCGAACAGCTGGAAGCGAAGGCCAGACTAAAGAATGAGGAACAAGAAAGAGTAATGAAGGAAGAACGAATGAGACAGGAGAAAGAAATCAGTCAGTTGAAAGAAATGACGAGATTGCAGAAGGAGGAACAAGAAAGACAGTGGAATAGAAAACTGAAAGAGTATGAATTTGAAACTGAACGACAAAAAGAAAAAAAAAGTTTGAATACGAGGAGAAAGTAAAGGAGCAAGGAATGAAGCAGGAAGGAGAAATCAGGAGATTGAAGGACACAACGAGATTGGAGAGGGAAGAACGAGAGGAACAATGGAATAGAAAACAAAAAGAACATGAATTTGAGGTTGACCAATTGGAAGAAAAGCTGAGGCTGGAGTACGAGATAGACAAAGAACAGCGAATGAAACACAAACAGGAGATTAACCAAATGAAGAAAACCATGAAACTGGAGAAGGAAGGACAGGAGAGGAAACGAGGAAGAGTAATGAGACAGCAGCAAATGAAACACAAAAAGGAGATTAACCAAATGAAGCAAACCATGAAACTGGAGAAGGAAGGACAGGAGAGGAAACGAGGAAGAGTCGTGAGAGAACAGCGAATGAAACACAGGAAGGAAATGAGCCAATTGAAAGAAACGATGAGATTGGAAAACAAAAAGCAGGAGGAACAGTGGGAAAGAAAACAACAACTCTATGAGTGTGAAATTGAACAACTAAAACGGAGGGAGAACGAACAGCTAATGGGGCTCAGAGAGAAAGAACGACTCAGATGGGAAAGGAAAAGGAACCAGGAAGAGACAGAAAAAGGAACCAGGAGAGAAAATGTATAGAGACACGGGAGACAGAAAAAATAGAGGAGAGACTGCACGATGAAGACGGGGTAAGTGACGCGCACACACACACGGAGGTAGTGGAGGACAATGGGGGTGAGCTCGCGGAGCGTGTGGGGACCCAGTGCGAGCACCTGGATGGCCTCCTCCAGGAACGAGGGGAGGGAGTCTGCCCCCTTGAGGTGAGTCACGACCAGGTGAGTTCGGTCGTGCTTTGCGAGGTTGAGGGGACGGGTGCTGTGGACGGGTGCACGGAGAGCTTGGGGGGTATAGAGGCCCCGGAGACCCTTGTGGGGACACAAATCCCCAGTGTGGTTGTCCCTGTGTGTGTGGTGCAAGGTGTGAGTGCGTCCCCGTGTGTGGAAGCGACCCCGTGTGTGAGTGGTGTGGTGGCGATGGAGCCAGAGTACGTGCTTCCCAGCACGCCGTGCGTGGGTGAGGCACCGTGTGTGAGTGAGGCCGTGTGTGTGAGTGAAACGGCCAGTATGAGTGAGGCACCACGTGTGAGTGGTGTGGTGGCGATTGTGCCGGTGTACGTGCTTCCCAGCACACGGTGTATGGATGAGGCACCGCGGTTGAGTGCCCCCGCGTGTATGAGTGAGGGACGTTGTGTGGAAGAGACCGCGTGTGTGTGTCGCCGTGTGTATGAGTGAGGTACCGCGGGTGAGTGCCCCCGCGTGTATGAGTGAGGCACGGTGTGTGGATGAGGCACAGCGGTTGAGTGCCCTCGCGTGCGTGGGTGAGGCACCGCGGGTGAGTGCCCCCGCGCGAGTGAATGGAGCACCACGTGTGAGTAGTATGGTTTGTGTGAGTAGTGAGGCACGCGTGAGTGAACGGCCGTGTGCAAGGTCGCTGTGTGCCAGGGAGACCGTGTGTGTGAGAGAGCGGTATGTGAGGGAGATGTCGGTTGGCATGCGGGAGCACGCAGCCGCGTCTCCCGGTGTGAATGTGATGGAGTGGACTGTGTGCGTCGTAACACGCAGGTGTGCGTGGGTCGAATGGCGACGACGGCGACATGGGAGGAACGAAAGCCGAGTAGCGGCTGTGGTTGTTTCGAGGACCGTGCCGGGTTCACCCAGCAGTGAGCACGCGGTTCGTGCTGTGCAACGCACGAGACCACCACGTGCTCGCTTGCGAGAGTGAAGTCCCGGTCCGGAAACGCACGCGGTGGATTTGCCGATCCCGCGGACGGACAAAGTTTAGGCAGGTAAACGGATTTGGACCGGACGGGTTCTCCACGCGATCGTGTGTGTTAAGCTCCAACGGGCAAAGCACATGTGTTCGCGTGGGGAACCCCTCGAGACGTGGGGCTTGTGTTTTTTTTTTTTGCGCACGGTGACGTCATGGCTGCACGTGTGGTTGGAATCCGGCAGGAGGGGTATCTCTGCCGGATGGTACCGTCCAAGGAGGGACGAGGAACACGTGCAGCTGCATGACGTCACGGGCAGGTGTAAAGTGCGCGAGCTCTGAGTTGCCGCGCAGGTGCTGCGCATGAAAAAAAGGGAAAAACAAGCCTCACTTTCTGGTGCACAGGATTCCTGGGCAAGGGGTGGAGACCCCCTTGTTCTGGGCACAGGATGAAAACTAGTTAGGGGGAAGGGTTAGCTTAGTTAGACCGACTTCATGGGGCAGGGGTAAGTCCTCATGGAGTCCGTGGAATGGATTAGGTAGAGGGATTTAGTGAGCTTTAGGTGGGGAAATAAAATTGATTAATGGGATTATTTGGAGACAGTGACAGACTTGAGGATGTGTAGAGGGGACGTAGCTTAGCTACGTAGGTTAAAAGGAACGTGCTACTAGTTTAAGGGACGACGTGGGAGCACGAGTTAGTTAGGGGAGGTAGTTAGAAGGATGGCAGAGTTCAGCGGTGAGTGTGTTGAAGAGTTGTGGGTTGTGAGGTGAGTACGTGTACATGTTGAGTGAGTGAGGCCAGCGGGTCTGTGTGTATGGAGCGAATGGGGAATGCATGGTGCGATGAGTGATTGGGGGGAGGAGTGACTCCCGCCCAAGGGACCCCGGGGTCAGAGTAAAGTGAGTTAGCTGGGTTAGTCAAATTGAAAAATGGAGGTCGTTTTGCTGTTGGTGGGAAAGTCGGCTCGAGACCCATTTGGAGGGGTGCAGGAGCCCTGTTGACGGGCTTGGGAGCGTGGCTGCGAAAGGTGAGTATCGCTGAGTGGGTACCCCGGGCACCAGGCTAGTCGGCCGCGGTAGGCCATGGGCCCATGGGGGGCCGGGATAGCGTAGTGGGCACGGGTGCACCTGCTTGGTGTGGGGGCCCGGGGCGCCATTAGCCGCGTGGGCAGTGTTGTGGGCACGGGTGACCCTCGGAAAGGGGCCCGGGAGGCCGGCCTGCCACGTGTGCGTTTCAGGGGAGGTGCCATGGGGGGCACTCCCCGGTGTTAGGGAGCTGGTAGGCTCGGAGGCAGTGTAGTGCCCGGGGTGCCATAGCGGGAGATTCGGCAGAGGGTCGTGCCTGCCAAAGGGAGCCACGTGTCCCAGCCAGGAGACCGTGTGAGGGCACGGAGAGAAAATTGGGGGGCGAGGCCCGAAATTGTAAGGACACCAACACAGGCGACGGGAATCTGGGTTGTTAGAACCAATAGTTTAAGCGAGAGGCGCTTGTTGAAAGCCCCGGGGTAGTTTAACAGTTAAATGGTTAGGGTAGATTAGGAGATGTACCCCTCCGCACCATCCATCCCCTCGCTCTCGTTGTGGGCCGCTGGACCCACTTTGGGTTAGATCGCCGAACTCTGGGGAGGCCATTCTGAGGCTTGAGTTGGGCCTCGACACAGGACATTAGCTCTCCCTTGTTCCCCTCCGGGAAGGGAACGTAGGGGTTGGGAGTAGGCTAGGTGACAGGATAGGTTAGCCGAACAAGGACGATAAAGGGGGTTAGGGGACGATTTATAGTGGGGGAGTAAAAATAAAAACAACAAAAAAAATAAGTTGGGGCTAAATTGGGGTTTGACAAATTAAGGGAGTGGGTATGTACAGTGACAGGCAAAGGCGATAGGTGGGAGGGAGACAGGTCGGTAGGTCCGAGCCCGCCTTCCAAGTGGCCAGCACCACCGCACTCCCTCCACCAACTTCCACTGACGGCAAAAGCTGGCCAGCTTCGTCTGCAGCTGCTGTGCTGCAAGGCCTGTGCCGGCCCACTTCATCTGCCGGCTGGCTGTTTTGCTGCAAGGCCTGTGCCGGCCACTTCATCTACAGCTGTGGTACTTCAAGGCCTGTGCCGGCCAG
>NC_140971.1:41309829-41312329 GCF_056783735.1 Eptatretus burgeri | reverse complement strand
TGGAAAATGTTGTTATATATTCTGGAATTGCACAACATGTGCAAATACGTTTGAAAAATGAAAACCACCACGTTTTTTGTTAACCACATGCCATGATCTGTATGAGTGTTTGAACCAGCCTTTGCATTTGGAAGTGCAAAACGAATATAGCCCAGCTACTTTGAACTTTCACAAAACTTGACGGATCATAGGATAACCAATTTTGTTTTTGAAAGTTTAGGGATGGAAATATTACTTAACAATAATTTAACCTCCAAATCACCTGTAAGTGTACACTTTAAAAATAATAATAATAATAATGATAATAATAATAATAACAAAAACCTACACCCATCAATTATCAAGGAGAATCAGGAACAAACAGTCCTGAATGAATAGATTTAAAATTTGCAAATAAAGCATAATTTGTTTTTGTCAACCAGTTCTTCAACACTGACACATAAGCATAGCATCATTGCCCATTCTGACATCATTGGTGCTTTCCTTATATTATAAGAAACTGAGATGTCATTCCATCATATCTGAAAGCATGCGATTTTCGTTTTTTAATTTCGTTACAGAAGACGTTTTTGATACTCAGCTTTGGCTACCGATGACATTATGACAAGCAGAACCAATCATAAAAAGTACTAGAATGGCACTCTTCGACGCCGTGATGTCACCAGTTAGGCCTACCCCCACATTATTACATTATTATACATACTTGGATGAAGTTTGATTTATATCTCTGAATCCAGATTCAAAATATTAAATAATTATGGTTGCCAGACCATGCGTCCAATCAGGTTGAAATTTAAAAAATGTATTCCCCATGACTACTAGATCATAATGTAATGTTTCACTTCGATCGATGAAGCGGTTCAAGGGAAATAATTTTTAAAAAAGATTTTTGGTCAATCCAATATGGCTGCCAGACCATGTGACCTATTAATTATTCTTGAACAACCTGGTATCCCCAAGGCTTGAGGAACATGGGGGTGAAATTTCTCCTCGCTCTGTAAAACCCACCTGGAGAAGAAGATTTTTACAGATTTATTCTTCAAAAAATCATAGCTGCCAAACCATGTGACCCATGACATCATAGGTGGAGAACTGTTTATTCCTCATGAAGAAGCGATCATACCTGCAAAGTTTCGCCTCAATCTGTTCAGCCATTTTGGTGAAGAAGATTTTTTTTCAGGTTTTTATGTTAAAAACAATATGGCTACTGAGCCGTGTAACCAATGACGTCATCAGTTTTTTCCTCCCATAAATTTAGCCCGAGATGACCCTCAAACATTTTCATACTGATCGGATAAAGCATTCAATGTATGCAATTATGACATAATAACAAAGCTACCTGTGACATCATCAAAAAAAATCAGTTTCCCATGCGGAGTACTTCACATCTACCAAGTTTCAATTCTTTCCATGGAGCAGTTTTGGAGATCCAATTTTTTTTCCTTTTTACCAAACTGGCTGCCACACCACGTGACCTATGACGTCACAATTATCATTCCAACATTCTACATGAGTAGTCACACATATGGTGAAAATTTCGTCTTCGTCAGCTGAGGCATAAAATTGGAACTTTTAATATTCGCAAATAGTCCTTCAGAACTGTATTATATTAGTACAAAAGAGCAGATGAGTGCTCCTTTAACGAGGTCACAGTGCTCCTTTAGCTGCAAGTTCAACATGCACACTGCATGGAGCACAACGTACAGCACAATCGAAACAGGAGATGCTCTGAAAGGTGTTGAAGCCCCACAGAGCAAGGCCTTGCATTATTCTCCGGCACTCAAGGACTCGGGCTGAATGGGGGCAAGGTGTCCCTGGAAACTCAGCCTTTACATTGGCACTGTTTCCCTGTATAGCATTATCCGTGCTTGTAGGCATCGATCCGGGCAAAAAAAAAAAATCCTATATTACAGGCAAAGTGTTGAGAACAGTGCACCTGTTAGATCTATGTGGGCATGGACTTCTTTCTCTATACATTTACCTGTGCAAGGAAAGACGAAGACATATTGTGATGTCAATCGCATGCACATTGACGGAAGCTTCACAAATAGCCCACACAAGGGCAAGAGCAAGGACAAGGACACAAAGCAAGGATTTAGGGTTAGAGTTTGGAATGGCTGTGGCGAAGGCAGAAATCCACAAAGGCAAAGTTTTTAAAAGAAAAAAATTGAGGACAATATTTCTAACTTCGTGTTGATACCGGGAAGGGATCAGGTGACACAAAGATTTTGCATGGAAAAGCAGAGTAGAGTTACAGCATTCACTGTATGGTGTTTGGCACAGCAAGCAATGAAAGTTTATTGTGCTAGAGCCAACAGCATTTTAACGCAATAAGCCTGGAGCTGAAATAATGGAAGGGGGTTTTCGCCACAGTACAAATTTCATTTGAAGCCCTAGCAACGTGCTTAACTGCACTCTTTCGGGTGAGGACAGTGGAATTGGAAGCATATATATGCATTAATATGATGACTTCATGCCGAGTTAACGCTGAATTAAGATA
>NC_140971.1:41242329-41302329 GCF_056783735.1 Eptatretus burgeri | reverse complement strand
GAGCAGGGTCACCCCTCAGTCGTTGTTGCAGTCTTGGTGATCACCCTTCCATTTCCAGAGAGGGACTACAAGGCCCCTATTCCAGTCAATTGGGTTGATGCCTGTGTCCCAGGCAGAGCACAGAACTGCATGCAATGATATGAGTATATCATATCCACCAGCCTTGAGAAGTTCAGCATGGATGCCGCAGATCCCAGGAGCTTTACCCCATTTCAACCGGAACACCGCAGCCTGTTTTTCCAAAAATGAAGGTGGTGCACAGTTGATTGGAGGGTCAGCAATATGGATTGCAACACCCCTGACATCCAACTCGACAGCTGGTGTGGCAGCCTGGTAGAGCCACTCAAAATAACCGGCCCAACAGGCCTTCACTTCGGACTCCTCTGTCAAGAGCCCTCCACCCTCTTCTCTTCCTGCAGTACACTGAGGGATGGGCTTGGAGGTATGCAATGTGCAAATTCTCCTGTAAGCAGGATGTGAATCACTTGACCACAAGTGATGCTCTTCTCCCTCACAGATTCTTCACACATAGGCCTCCATGTCCACACTTAGTGCATGTACAGTTTTACGCCTAAGCTCCCTGAACAGCTCAGCTATGCGGTTCAGCCTGGTCCTGTGACTCTGGTCGATGGTATGCAGCAACTTTTGAGAGACAAAATTCTTCTTCGCCCTTCAGTGAGTTCCAAGGCATCTCCTGGCAACATCAAGGAAGGTGGTCTTGAAAGCACTCCACAACTTTTCAGGATACCCCAAAGCACCCAGAACCCCCAAATCTCCACTCAACATGTTCACAAACTCCTCAGCTGCCCTCTCATCCTTGAGCTTGCCAACATTCAGCCTAGGCTGTGATGGTACCATTCTCCTGGATTTAAGCTGCAACTTCAGAGTTGCTACAACAAGCCGGTTGTAAGTATTGAGGAACTGAGCACTCCGGTAGATCCTGCAGTTCTGGACCATTCTCCAGTGACCATCAATGAGCACATGGTCAATCTCCTTTGTCATACCATCAGCGTTGGCAATTAGTCCAGCAATGAGCCTCTGGACGCTGAAACCATGAACCAGCCACCCTAAGTCCATGACTTCTTGCAAAGTCAAGGAACTTAGTGTTATTCAAGTTCACAGTTCCAGACCCATGGGGACCAACACATGTCTCATAACCATCCCGATCAGTTCCAGTAGATGCATTAAAATCCCCCAAGACTATAAGAGTATCTCACCTGGGGCACTGATCAACCACTGACTCGAGCATTGTATAGAATGCGTCCTTCATGGTGAGATCACTCGCCTCAGTCGGAGCATATAGAGAGACCAGGGAAATGACCCCCAAGGAGTAACGAATCCTTTGTCTCATAATATGCTTTCTGACCAGTGTTCCCTCAATTATCATTTAAGTCAGCTTATTTGACACAGCTACAGCAACTCCTTGGGCATGGTGACCATCAGAGCGACCAGACCAATAGTAGGTGTCACCACCCACCATGATCTCGCCCAATCTGGTCTTCAAACCTCAGATATTTCTGCATTACTAATGTCGAAATGCTTGAGCTCAGATGATAACACAGACAGGTGATCATCCTCACTTTGGGATAGGACATTCCAGGCACCCACCGGAAGGGACCGGCTCAGATTAACCCAAGGAGACCTCCATCTGGTGGACGACACCTCAGCACCACCCCAACACACCCTTCCATCGACACACACCTCAGCACCATTGCTATCTGACCCAGGAAGGTTACCCCATGATTTCCCTCTTGTCATTAAAGATTGAGGGGTCCTGAAAGCTTTGCCCCAATATAATCATCTGGTGAGCTGCCCTGTGAAGGGCAGCTGCACAGTAGGTACTCCCATGGTATGCACAGGAGGTACTCCCATGATACTTTTTATGCTTTTAGAAAGTTTTGCCGAATGAAGGGTTTTACGGTGGCCGGAGTGCAAATCCTGCCACCAAAATCCTAATAAAAAGTCACCAAACTGTAGGAGGATGTCCACAGATACAGTTTGGTACTAGATATGGATGGCCATTGGCTCAAAAGCAGCTCCTCTGCCCTTTACCAGGTTTTGTTCTTAATCCTGCTGGATGTCCATATCATACCCCCTCCTCACCAAGAAACTTGGTGGGGGAGACGGTTTAGTTGCCAACAACCCGACCATGGAACAGGTTCATCCAGGTTTACATGGTATGTGTAGCAAGTCACAGATCTAAAGGCCCGGTCACACCTTGACGTTTTAGCCAACGTATGCCGATTTTTGATTTTTTTTTCTAAAACGCTGGCACACGTTGAATATGTTATGGGTAAGTTTTGATAACATTGAGAGCACGCTGAAAAACACTGCCATACGTCGTTGTACGTTGGCTTTAAACGTTGTACTTTTCGGTTGTCCTCAAATTTTTTCATGCTTGAAATTTCACGACGTATGCTGGCGTATGACTCACACGTTCCGCTACGCTGGCCACAAGTTGTATGCACGGTCTGCGATCGTTGACAGACGTCAACACATGCTACTTGTAAGTTAATCATAAGTTGAGACACGCCGAGGTAATGTTTAGCGTACCCGAAACTTATTTCTAACCTATGATTAACGTGTTGTTGGCACGTTACGCGATCGTTGTCACACATCGACAGACGTTACTTTTAAGTTACTCATAGGCGGAAAGACGTCGGTATAATGGATCGTCCTTGCGTCAGCGTCCACGGCCACGGCCAGGACACTTATTTGCAGCATTCTTCAAACTTTTCTTCGGCATGACGAGGATGTTCACACTTCGATGTCTAGCCTGGCTATGATTCCAATTGTCCATCGGCAGCGTCTATTTAAAATAGTCGAGTTTGAGCGTTTTAACACGTTCAGAAGAAACGCTTCAAATTTCCAAACCCCAGCGTCAAAAAACAAAGGCGAGTAACAGCAATTTAAATCGTTCATTGTAAACAATGAAAATAGCTGAGTGGTACCGTTTAAAAGTCGTTGAGTGTAAAAAACAATCCAATTGTTGAGCGCAAGCGTCTACTTTCAATAGTGGAGATGCAGCCATTTAAATCGTTGAGTTTATCATTTAAATCGTTAAACGCAAGGACGATCCATCATAACCCACACCCTCCCCCTCACACTCACCTACTACTGCCAACATGAACAAACTACTACTAATACTAATACTGATACTGATACCGTTACTGTTACTGCTGACATGGACATCGACTCAAAAAGGACTCGAAAACACTGTTGGGTTCCCCTTTTATGAGCAGCATTTTTATATACCAATTCCCAAAACCGCTGGGAACACGTTTTTATATGGCAGTTGTAAGCGAGAAACATTCATTTTTTTTTTGTCGACCGGATGACGTCATTGGAATACGTCTACATACGTCGATGTGTGTTGGGACTACGTAAAGAATTGGTTCAAAGCACGTCAAACATAAGTTAGAAATAAGTTTCGCGTAAAAAAGACATTACGGCGACGTGTTTCGACTTATGAGTAGCTTATAAGTAGTCTTTGTGGACGTGTGTAAGCGTCCGCATATCGTGTGTACAACTTATCCCCATCGCACGCGGAACGTGTGTCATACGCCGAGTACGTCGTAAAATTTTGAACATGTTTAAAATTTCTTGACGTACTCTACTTACTACGACGTATGATAGCGTACTTTAGCGTTGTACTCACGTATACCAAACTTACTCATACCGTATTTGACGTGCCCCAACGTTTTAGACACATTTTTCTTAGGTCGGCATACGCTGGCAAGATCGCCAAGGTGTGACCGCGATGTTGTCACTTCCATTTCTACGGCAGTTATGATTCGAATCGTTGTGCGTCAGCCTTTTAATAGGCTACGTCATGACATCGTCGGCGATGCGTGCAACGTGCTATGCCGAAGTTAGACTATCGTTGGGCATAGGTTGTGTAGGCCGACAACAGGTTCAGCATTCGATGGTATAAGTTATCTATAACACAACGAAACGTTCTGTGTCCATTACTAATATGTTATGCATACGACCAACTCGTTATGAATACGTCCGAATCTTAATTAAAAAACATCAAAAGTTCAAAGTAAGCCAGCGTTTTACATACATTTTAATACGTTGCCATCGCTGGCTAAAACGTCAAGGTGTGACCGGGCCTTAATCTGACCTGACCTGACATCAACTTCCTAATCGTGAAAAAGGGCTGGCAGGGTGGCCCAAAGGTATGTACACTCGCCTCGAAGCTGTCTGTCCTGGATTTGAATCCTGACCCAGCCGATGCATGCTCCCATACCTCACCTGACCTGACCACCTGTAAACTATCATCTTGGTGTTTCAACAGGCAGGATAATTCATCATCGTGCGTGCCATCCCTCAGATGGATGTTAATCCGTCTCCTAACATTCGATGGTGGACATTAAAGATCCCATGCTGTCCTTTCACTGACACATTGACCAAATTCCAAATTCCTGCCCTAACTACTGCTGGGAAGGCATTGGCAAACCACCCAGAATAACACTTGCCAAGAAACTGCTTCATCGGCAATGATGCTCTGTAACAGAGTATGTTACATCAGAATCAGAATTGTGAAACAATCTTTTGTCCATTTATCCAAGTAAATTAATGATGTGAAAGATCCTCTACGAGTCTTGGAAGCCTCATAAAATCAACACAGCTCCCTGTCGTGGCTGGGTTGCATCGTTTAGGCTTAAAATGGTGGCGAGATTTACACGGCACACACGTTTTCTTGTTTTTACTGAGTGTGGTTTTTCATTTCCCTGTGCACAGACACGCCTTCAATTCCTGAGCGGACATAACGCATGACTGAACCTCTGCCCCAAAAATCAATACCTACATTTCTAACAGAAAGTCACGGTTTGAAAGGATGCTTAACAAGAGATGAACCATAACGGGCAGAACTCGGCCTCTACATATCCACAAGCACGTCCCGAGTGTATCACACACTGTTTTATGCAATTGAATGTATGAAGTGTCCAAAAGACATGGTCTTAGTTTTAAATTTTCACACCATTCATAACTGCTCAGTGGGCCATCCATGTTTGGTCCTTTAGATTGTGAAAACAGATCTCCAGGATGTTTGGGAAACTTGCTGCTGTTTGAACTTGGGAAAATTTGGGAAATTTGGAGAGAAAGAACTTGGGAAAAACTTGGAAAATTGAAACCTTGCTGCTGTTTGCCCAATTTAGGAGAGGCTGCTGCTATGCACTGGATATATATATATATATATATATATATATATATATATATATATATATATATATATATATATATATATATATATATATATATATATATATACACATATATATATACACATATATATATATATATATATATATATATATATATATATATATATTATCCAAGTATCCTCTCCCATTGGTCAAGGCACCAATTTATAATTTGCTCGAAGTTCCGGCACTCAGTGTTCTTTTTGAAAGGCATCGTGGGTGGGATCTTTAAGGTTCACCAGAAAATGGTAGTAGATGGAACAGAAGGCTTAACACCCCCTCCAAAAGAAGGCACACTCATTGATGCAACATCCTGCCTGCAAAGCACCATGATGAGAGTTTAATAATCGGGCTTGAAATCAAATTCCGACTGGACAGTTCAATAGTGAGTACGCCATCTCTGTGTGGTCGTGCCAGCCCAATATACTCTATGTGACAATTTCATACTGTAAGGTCAAGCAGGAACAGATCACAAATGTTGACGAGACAGAAGAGTGGTATTAGAAACCCTTCAAGGTGCACACATACCTGCCAGTGTTACACATGAATGCTGATGGGTGCACATCCAAAACACCCTCTCATTGCCAGTCCATCACCCACTGATCAGGGCTACTCTTGTAATTCTTCTCTCAGGGTTCGAATGTTGATTTGTGGTCACTCGGCAGCTAATTGGTGAGTCATTTTTTCAAGCTGGCACCCGGGCTTTGTAATCATCCTCGCTCTGTAATTGCGGCCTATTTGACAGCCTGGTTGGAATGACAGATGGCAACCGTGTGTAGAGGCGCATAAACGAATATCCATTTTCTGCAAAACTGTCGTGAGGATTTTCCACCCGTCGAACAGCTTAAAACACAAACACAAACACACACATCAATTGTAAGATGTGCGATATTACAGGAAGAAGTGCAAATCATTTGTTGACCACTTAGTACCTGACTTCCCCATATGTGGCACTCATCATCATGCTATAAAGATGACTGCCCTACTCCAAGGATTCCCTTTAAGGGGCAGCGATGAGACCACTTTGTGATGTTGTCAAATCGTGTAACATTCATAGTAGAATGATATGGTATGAACCGTGTGCCACAAAAAATGTGTAAGAATGGTGCAAACGGTTTTGAAAAAGGACGCAAAGTGCATGCGATGAACAACTGCCTGGATGGCCAATATCTGCCACCACACAGGAACATGTGATGAGATATCTGCCATCGTAGATCTGTCTCATGGTACAATACACACTGTAATACATAATAACCTGGGTTTCCCCAAAGAGTGTGTAAGGTGGTTGTAAAAAATACCAACTGATGAACACAGAATCATTTGCATATATGCTGGAGTCTTCAGTACAATGAAGAGGAAGGCGATGCATTTTTTTGTGCATCACCACCACAGACTAAACATTTGTTCAGCATTATGGACCCCACATTAAACAGGAAGCCATGCAATTTAAACACATATTGTCACCAATGTCAGGGAGATCATCTATGATAGGCTTATCACAGCTGTGGATTGCAGACAAAGTCATTTCCAATTCTGGTTACTGGTTACTTTTATTAATGTACAAGTCCTTGATACTGATCGGGATTCTGCTCCTGGTATTTTGGGCTACAGAAAGGGAGGGGACCTTATCCATGATGATCTGTGATCCTGGCTATGACACACCTGCTCGTAGCTTCAGGCTTAGGATTGAGTTCAATAATTCACCTGCTCTACCATGCCACTGCCCTGCATGGGACCTGTGGCTTCAAACCCAGTTCAGCTGTTCTGATGTGCCTTTCCCTAGCTTGTCTTATGTACAAGTCTGAGTTAAAGTCCATGCCCAAGTTTCATTGTTCAACTACTCCACTGCATCAAACCCAGTGGACTAGTTATACTGACTATAGAAACTCATTGTGTGGGCTCTTGGCATAACCTTCAAAGATTCTAAAGGCTAACCAATGCCCACATCAGTATCTTAGTCCTTTTGTATCACATTCTGCATTTCACATAACTGCTTGCTGTTACTCATTACCTGTTGTATCATAGTATACTGGTTTGATCGCTGATCTTTTCTTTTATCTGCATGATGTTATATGCAAGTTAGCACATGATATAGTTTTTTTGAATGTGTTGTGATTGTGGTATTTTTGCCTGGAATGCACCACAACTTAATGGGTGGGAGGGGGCTCATCCAGAATATGTATGGTTTTCAAAATTGATTGAATCAAGCAAAGTTTTACATTTGTCATGATAACTATTGTAGTGTAAATGACTGGCTCATGAGTTTGATGTTGAGGCATATATTTCTGGTGAGGATCTCTTTGCCCAAATATATACTTAAAATGTGAACGAAGGTCAAGTTAAGGGTCATCACAGATAGTGAATGTGACAGTGTAGTTCTCGGGATAACATCCAGCATGACAAAAGATGAAATAAATGTGGCATTATTTCGCCACATGGGTCTTAAAGGTCCACAAAATCAGAAATTAAAAAATACATATATTTTGCTGTGATGGTATCGATTTATAAGTAATAAACAAAGACCTGAATGTGGTTTTATTATTCAAATAATCTTTTGAGGTGTGAAAGGTAAAAAAAAGCCAACCCAGCAGGTACAGCCCCTAAAATTCAAGAAAACCTCCATGGTCTTCCAAAGCCAGCCACCTCCTCCACCTCCTCTATCACTGGGCATCCTCAGTCGTGCAAAGTCCTTCCTCGGCCAACCTGAGCTCCTGATCACATACAAAGCTTTCGTCCTCAGCCTGTTTGAGTACTGCTCTCTCCTCTGGGCCGGTGCTCCTGCCTCGCACCTTTCTCGGCTTCACGCTGTGGAAACCAAGGCATTTTGGACCATTGGTATCTCCCACGATGAGGCTGAGTCTTTGGATCTCTCACTCTCTCACCGCAGGCAGTCGGTGGTCTTTCTGTCTTCTACCGTCTCCTCTCGGTCTCGCCCCCCCACCCCCACTGTCTGCTATAAGTAGATGATAAATGGGGTTTCTGGGACTTCCATTCAAATGAATGTGGAAAAAGGGGAAAACTTTCTGACCCAAGCCCCAAAAGCCCAAAATAGGAGACGAATTCTCTCCCCACCTATCCCCTTCCCTCCCATACAAGAAAATGTAAAATTGAGACTATGAAAGATTGAGACTTCCTGATTAAAGCACTTCTTCCCTTTCATATTTTCATTCCACTCAAACAGCGAACCAACGAATATTTGTCCATGTTCTACTTCAGGGAATAACTTCATTTTCTTATAACATTCATTTCCATCGAGTATATTCACAAAGAATAACTTGGAACTTGGTTGTTGGTATAAGTGTATTTGTTGTGCAGAAATGAAATGATAAACTTCTCTTAATGCTCGTATTTTTCATGGTCTTTCCAAATTCAACATTATGTGTTATTTTATGTAAGTTTTTCTCAAAATAATTCAAAGCAAGCTGTTTTAAAATGAGTCAGTCTGGAGTCAGCCAAGTTTCCTTACCCGAAACAAAATTCCGAAGTCATTTCCTATGTGGGACACACCCTGAAAAAACCCATTGTTTTCACATTTCATTGACGTCATGAAGTTGCTTATTTAAACCAACTTTTGTGCCGAGTGTGTTTTATTTCAAATATGGAACATTCAGATTATTAATACAACCTTGCAGATCAATCGTTTTCACAAGATGACAGGTGAGATCCAACCCAATTCATAATTTGTTGTTTAAAACAAAATTAAATCACCATACAACCAATAATTATTGTATGTCTTTTTCTAACAGGTTGTCCCAAATAAGAACATCGATGATAACTGATGTTGAAAATGAGTTATTTGAATAACACGATGAGTGGATAAAAATGAGTGACTTCCTTGAAGACATTCTTTATTTTCGAAAAGAATTGAATGGTATTTTTCTTGGCTGGCAAGAAATTCGCTCACGTCCTCTGATCTTGAATGAGCCGAGTCAAAGGTGAGAAATTATCGCTCTGTCTCTGTATCTGTGTGTGTGTATATATATATATATGTGTATATATGTGTATGTGTGTGTATATGTGTGTGTGTGTGTGTGTGTGTGTGTGTGTGTGTGTGTGTGTGTGTGTGTGTGTGTGTGTGTGTGTGTGTGTGTGTGTGTGTGTGTGTGTGTGTGTGTGTGTGTATATATATATATATGTGCATGTGTGTATTTGTGCGTGCGTGTGTGCATTTGTGTGCGTATGTGTGTTTGTGCATTTGTGTGCGTGTGTGTGTGTGTTTGTGCATGTGTGTGTGTGTATGTGTGTGTGTGTATATGTGTGTGCATATGTGTGTGTGTGTATATGTGTGTGCGTGTGTGTCTGTATCTGTCTTTGACTCATTATTATTATTATGATTATTATTATTATATTTTTCAGTTTAAACACCTGTCTGGATGAACCAAACACACAACTTAATCTTCTGGAGGAATCTGACACGACACTCCATCTTCTGGAGGTAAATGTTATATTTATTATTTTATTAATGTCATAATATAATCATCTTTATATACGATAATTATTCTTCACTCTTTGTTTTGAACAGAATATGTTGATCGAGTTTCAAAATCAAAACAAACAATCAGACTGCTGCGAAAGAAGATTTTGTTCAATGTTATTACTTTGGTTTAATTATAAATGCTTTCCTTATAATTATCTGATTTTGAATAACAAGAAAAGAATAGAGATGTAAAGGGGAGGGAGGGGGGTTGTGGAGGGTTAGGGTTGGGGGGTAGGTGCGCTCCCCCAACGACCCACCACCTTCCTCATCCCTCTCCCCTCCCCTCCCCGTGTGTGTGGGGAAGGGTGGGGGGTGGGATGAGGGGGTGGTGGGTCAAGGGTGGGGCTTGTGTGGGTGGGTGGGGTTTGTGTGGGTGGAACTTGTGTGGGTGGGTGGGGCTTGAGTGGGTGGAGCTTGTGTGGGTTGGGCTTGTGTGGGTGGGTGGAGCTTGTGTGGGTTGGGCTTGTGTGGGTGGGTGGAGCTTGTTTGGGTGGGGCTTGTGTGGGTGGGGTTTGCATGGATGTGGCTTATGTGGGTGGGGCTTGTGTGTATGTGGCTTTTGTGAGTGGAGCTTGTGTGGGTGTGGATTGTGACGGTGGAGCAATTTTTTTTAAATTAAATAAACATGTTGTGTGTGGGAGCCAATAAACTAATCACTAATTATGTGGATATGATGGATGTGGATGTGGCTGATGTGGTTGGGGTTTGCGTGGATGTGGCTTATGTGGGTGGGGCTTGTGTGGATGTGGCTTTTGTGAGTGGGGCTTGTGTGGGTGAGGATTGTGTGGGTGGAGCTATTTTTTAAAGTAAATAAACATGTTGTGTGTGGGAACCAATAAACTAATCACTAATTATGTGGATATGATGGATGTGGATGTGGCTTATGTGGGTGGGGTTTGCATGGGTTTGGCTTTTGTGAGTGGGGCTTGTGTGGATGTGGCTTTTGTGAGTGGGGTTTGCGTGGATGTGGCTTATGTGGGTGGGGCTTGTGTGGATGTGGCTTGTGTGGGCGCAGTCAAAAAGGGGCGGGGGAAAAAGGGGTGGAGTCAAAAAAAATTTCAATTTATCTTTGTCTTTTGTAATTTCTGTGAATAAAATGAACCTAAAATCTCTTCCCCCTTTAAATCACATAATTTGTAGGTCCAGGGAACTGTACCGACGACATCAACAATTTTAAAAAGTTCATTTGTCCATCACTTGGTATAACCTTTTTCAAAATGAGATTTCCACCTGTATATTCTTACAATATCACCAACTTTGAACTAAGGCTTTCTGACATTAATTCCTTTTTCATATTTTAATTTTGTAAATGTTTCTGATGGCTTCATTTTTGTTGAGGTATGAATCATGTATTTGTACTTATCTACAATGTCCTGAATTAAAGACAACCATTGTTGAGAACTGAGTTGAGTGAATTTTTTATATAGTCTCTCTTTTAAAGTGCGATCAAAATGCTCAATAACAACCGCTTTTCCATCATTAAAAGGTGCTGTATAATGTAATGTTATTATTTTAAAGAAAATTCATAAATGTTTTGTTGTAGAACTCTGTTCCCTCATCAGCCCACAATTTTTTAGGTTTTCTCTTGCTTTTATTGAATATATGTTGGAAAGCTAACATAAGAGTATTACCTGTTTTGTTTTTCAAAGTAACAACCCACGCATATCGACTCCTCAAATCAATAACGGTTAAAGCATACTTTGACCGCTTATCATTATTGAGTTCAATGAAATCAGCGGACCAGATATAATCAACTTCCTTGGAATAAACCTTCCTTCTATGAAACTTTTTGATTATTGGTAAATGTAATTCATCAGCTCATTGCTCTTCAATCTTAATGACATCATTAGAGCCTATAAGTTTTTTGAATATCCAAGCCCAAGTTTCAATTTAGCACTGATCATCTTCTTAACGATGAGCCTATCAACTTTTTCTCTCAAGGTTGGATTTTTATCAGAGACAAATTATACAACATTTCTCCATCGGCTTTGTGTTTTTCTTCCAACGTTGTGCTATTTCCATAATCAATATCGTGCCTCATGCACACTTCATCAACCCTATTGAAAGGTTTGCTCCACGGTTGAGGATTGTTAGCCTCATCTTATCTTTTATTTAAGTTTGTTCCTGGACCATCAAGAAAGAATACCCTGGTAGATGTAATTCCCCTGGTATTCCAGTTGTTGTAAATTTACTTCCTGATAAAAACTTTTGTATACCTCCCACTTGTTTGTGTTTGGTGAATTCACTCTTTTTTGAGCCACACACCGAACATGTACCTTTTTGTATAACCATATTATTTATACTTTTCACATACGAGATATTTTTACTCTTGATTTTCTTTTTACATTTTAGACAATAACTCATTTATTTATGTGAAAAATTCCTACAGAGTGCGAAAACCTTTTTAGTTTCCAACATGCACATTTGAATCTTCATTTTTAAAACATAAAGAATCCTGAGAAATGTCTTCACTCTCTCCTCCATTTATTTAAGAAAAAAAATGTAAAACTTTAATAAAAGTCAATTACACCAACATCATCAATAATATAATATTTTCCTTCTTTCTCTTCTTTATCTCCACTTTCTCATTTTAATCTTCTCCCTGAAACAGATGTTAATAGTCTTGACACATATATTTCTTATAGGCTTGCCCATTCTTTATTTTCCTCCATGGTGCATTGAGATTTATTTATTTTCTGTTATACCTTTGATCTTTTTATAATCTCACTGGTTTCCATATTTTTATATTTATTTATTCTCTCTCTTTCCTCCCTCTCCCTCTCCTCCTTCTCTCTCTTCTCACTCTTCTCCCTCTCCTTCTTCTCTCTCTTGTCCCTCTCCTCCTTCTCTCTCTTCTCCCTCTCCTCCTTCTCTCTCTTCCCCATCTTCTCAGTTTCTTCAACTCCTTCCTCATCCCTTACTATCCATGAACCACTTTCACTCCGTAGAATATCATACATATATTCATCTGGATGACTTGATATTCCTGCATCCAAAATAAATTTTTTTACAACAGGAAACCAATAAAATTTCCTCTGATTTTTAAAAGAGCCTTGTGTTTTCTTAACTTTAAAATTTTTTTCATTATTTAACATCTTGTATATTATTTCCGAGTTTGTGGTTTCGTGTCGCGCTATCTTCGACTTTGTTCTGCGCTCGAGTAACGACAAGTAACATGATATTCGGCTTACATTATCTCAAAGACCATATGAGGTGCATGGTACAAAAAAAGTAAATAAAATGGTTCTGAAACAGTGAACTCGTATTCCACTTACTGCATTAAAGTAAAAAAGTAAAAATTAAAAATAATCTGCAGCAGTTCCATTCTCAAACACACCCACCCCAACATGTCGCACAGAGCATGGGTTATGCTAGTTTTAGTTAAATCCAAAGGTGTTGGTTTAATATCAGTATAAAAAGAATCTTTTATTGAAAATAGTTCATTCTTATGTTGTAGAGCATATTTATTAAAATACCGAATAACCTTTTCTTGAAGGTATGCTTGGACACAGAAATGATAATTTTCTTGAAACCTTCTTGCTGTCATTTATGTATCAGAAATATATGACAGATTAATATGACAGGAAATACCTCCCCATCTTCCCAGAGTTAAATCAGTTTGTATTCCCTTACTTATTATCTATAATCCTGTTCTTTGTGTTTTCATTATATAAACTATGGCAAAACCATTTTTAACTTCACCCTTATTAAATTATTTTATTTGTTGTTTGCTAATTGTGCTTCCACAAAACTCATTCTCTGCACCAAGTGGATAATATTCTTCCTGAGGAGAAAAATTTAATTGTTATCGGTCGTATAGGTTAACTTTAAATGACCAATTATACCCTAAATCATTCATATTATATTCCCATTGTTCTATTCTCATACAAACAATACGCCCTTCTTTATAAAAAAATTATTTTAATTGGAACCGTGAATTCTGTATGACCCGGAGGTAAAATCAACACTTCTGTATCTTTCGAATACACAGCCGTTTCATTTCAGGATATATATTGTGATAAATCACTTAATCTCACCGTCATTCGTGTCAGTTGGGCTTGGATAATTTATTAATTTATAAGCATTTGTCACATTAATATTTTTTGCTATACTATATTTCTGTCGTTCAGCCTGTGCCTTTGTGTAATAATTTGATAAATCAATATCCAGTTCTTGGGATACACCAAAGATAGAACCATCTTTACCAACATGTCATTTATATTATATTTAAAATGTCATTAAAAAGTTTTTTTGGTTGAGTTGAAAGAACAAATATCGACATAATTGACCACAACTCTTGGAATTTAATTCTTGGACTTGAATTGTGTGATAAACACCATTCTATGAGAATTTTATTTCTTCAACAGGTGGTGGAAGACCAAAACTATCAAAATAATATTTGTCTTGACCATGAAAAATACAAACCCAATGAGAACCATTCCCATTATTATCTTCTAAGTTCATAATAATATTCTTCGGATGTTTAGACACGTTTGTTAATTCATCTCTCATACAAATAACCACATTATGAATTTTTAATTATTTAATTATTTCAATTATTACAATATTTGATAAGTTTGAAATTTGATGTTGTACTCTTTCCAAATTATTTAAACCACTCATCAATGCTCATTTATTTATTAGAAAGATATAATCCATTACCCCTTTTAGTTAATTTTACACCTGCTTGTGCGATAGAAGAAAGCATATCTCCAACTAACAATCTCGCTTTATCAGGCAGACCTTCAAGTTTTTCAGCAAAATCTACAATTACACCACTTCCACTAATTTGTTTCTCCAACTCTTTGTTATGTCTTTTCAATTATTTTTGAGCCCGGAGTTGAGCCTTCCTTTCGTTGGCAATTTTCACTGCTGCTGAAATACCACCCGTCAATGCTCCAGCTGCACTTAAACCAGCAAATAAAGGAATTAGAAATGGGAGAAATCCTCCACTCGTCTCTCTTATTGAATATTTCTTCAACATTGGTTTTGACATTTTAATCTTAAGTGAGCCAGTATCGTTCAGGATTTTCACCTGTTCTCTTGTGAGCAAAACATCAATTCTTACTGCTCCTTTTCTCTGAATTGTATTGACGTTAATCATTCAAGGCTTTGGATTTTGAATACAAGATGAAAGTTTATGAAGATTGATTTGATTAACATATACCTCGGTTGGCCCTTTACAACTCATTTATTATCAAAAAAATTATGCGAGACTAATCATAACACCATTATCTGTATTAAGCTGTAATTCTGTTTCTTGCAAAAGCAAACAATATGTATCAACTTCTTCACTCTCTTCTATTTCAATGTATGGGGAAGTATCCACTCGATTGGATTTCATAGTTTCCTTTTGAGCATTCAGGTCAATCACATCGATTGTATACAGGCTTTTAAATGCCATCATATCCAAAATAGGTTCTTTATTTCCATTGCTTTCACACACCTTTTGGTAAGACTTGTATGCTTCAGCATAATCATTTTTTTTGCAATTAATTTCCAATCTATATCGTGGATAAAATGTTCCATCTCGAGAAACGCGAAGTTGTTTCACCTTCACAATATATATCTTATCAGTAGCAGTATCACCATCTGTTTTTTTTAAATGAGCCACAGATTCGTGGCTTTCCTTCCAGAACACCCAAATTCCACGTTTAAATGGTTTGGTTCAGTTTAACGTGTTGGCATCTTCCTTTTCAGGTATGATGCATTGAGTGGTTTCCTTGAGTTAAATCTTCCATTCAACATCTCTTCTGTTTGAAGATTAGGAGTATATTCATGAATATACCAACAAATTTCATCAATAACAAATTTATTCTGAGCAGCAAAAGCATTAGCCACACCAAAAAACAATCTATTTTCATGATCATTCCTTTGCAGTTGAAATCTAATTTTAAGACCATACAGAACTTTATCATGATCACAAAATCCAAATATACATTAAAGAGGAACTGCCACAGTAAAACTATTACCTGCTTTTGTAAGATCATTATACATTCCTTTCCTTTGACTATATCCTGGGTCTGTGTTTGTTAATGTTGCCATATCAGGAAAAAAACCTTCGACAGCTCCCTTTCCCATTCTATCACTAAATGAATATAGTGTAAATTTCATCATTTCAGATGTAGCAGAGACATAATCATCCGCTTTAACTTCTTGTGTTCCAATATACAAACGAACACTATCAAATATTTTCCAGAAGAAATCATTTACGAGTGTAGCGTTTGTGTTATTCCCAGCCTTCGTGAATGTAAATTTACACAACAAGAAACTTTTGGCTAGATTCAAATAAGTTTTTTGATGATTTATTTCAAAACTTTTTGTTCCATTTGTATTCCAGTCTGTTCCAGTTATGGCATTTACCTTGAAGTAGTCTTCTTTTTTTGTAGAGTTTGAGATGACAATGGTATCATCCAAATCATAGATACTATCAATTGCTCCATACTTGTATTTATTTTGGAAAAAAGATGATAAAACTTTTGAAACCCTGACCCAAGTATTTGAATTATTTTCTGTCGTTCTTGGGAAGACACATGAGTTTTGCCTCTCTTAATTTCTTTTATTGCTTGTCATTTATGAGATTCCTTTTGGGCATCTTTTATACTCTTTATAGCACCTGCTACATTTCCCACAGCAGAAGTAGTTGAACCAATTAGGTCTTTATGTTTAAGAATAGTTGAACCTATACCCATTAGAGTATCAATTATCCCATCTCCTTTTTTTCTAATTTGATGTCTCTTCAGTCTCAAAATTGATGTCTCAAAACCGACACCCCTTTGTCTCTTAGGTTTATAGTATCCTCTACCAAGATACATACCTTCACCCTTGTGGTGCGGGGAAAGGAACATCCCACCCCCTAGAATTATTTTATATTTTCCCAACTCGTGTTTCCTCACAATAACCATCATATTTATTTATTGGAAAACTTCATGTAGGTGAATTCTAATGGATATAATTTCTTCATTAAAAGAAATCATGCGATTATCTTGGTCGGATATCCTAAAATTTACTCTGTATATGGTTTTTCCTGACACAGGAAGATAAACGAGATTTTTGGGTTCCATATTGAATTTATAACCAATTGGGGTTGAGTATGCACTGAATGAAAATATTGTATTTGTTCTTACTCCATCATTATAAGCGCCATCAATCAAATCACAGTGAATGAATACCGAATTTATGCCTGAGGATATTTGAATGACATTATCACTGTAAAACGTCCCATTAGTTGCAACCTTTTTGAGGAGAAACCCAATAACTCTCTAAATGAATTATCAATTGTGAAATCAACCTTGTAGTTATTTTTAAGTTTAATCATTGATTTTGAAGTATGTTTTTGAATATTCTATAACAAGATTTTTTGGTTCATCACCCTGTTCTTTCATAAGGCAAGCAATTTCGAAAGATATTTCAGAAATCTTATATGCTCCGGGTGAAACTGTTATCGTTTTGTATCCACTTCCAGATAATAACTAAACTTGTCATTTTTCTCGGTGATATTAAACAAGGTATTATAAGTTTCCATGGACAATAAAGACGCCTCATATTCCTTTGTTGCGTCAAGTTGTAGTGGATATGGAAATGAAGAGGTGTGGTCAAAAGAGGTCACTGTGAAGAGGAACCGTCGAGGCCGACGATAACACCGCTCGGTTATCCCGATAGTACGGAACGGGTCGCTTAAGTGGCCCGTGTCCGGAGTCTACCTGCGGCGAGGTGCCATCGCCCGGTCTACCCTCCGTGTGGGTACTTAGGTAGGTCGAATTTGGCGAACAACCCTATCCCACGCAGGGGGCCGATTGGCACGATCGTGGTGAGGCCGAAGGGCCCACCCGTGACTAGTTCCCGGCGTTAGTCCGAGAGGGTCATGACAGAATTGTCCGTCCAGTGGGCGACGTGCCGCGATTCGAGTTACGTGGCCGCTCGCACGCCGGCGGGCGCGAATTCGCAACAATATCATTCACTGAATTATAAAGGTCAACAGGGAAATTTTCCTTTTCTGCATCATTAAAGTAGATGTGTTCAAATAAATCCTTTTCTTTAAATATTTCATCAAATTCTTTAATAACATGAATACGAGTTGTAATTTATTCGTCACTTATACTTGTATCTCTGCTTTTCATATGTTTGCGTTGAGTTTCTTCATCAACATTAAAACAGAATGATAAAACCTTAACCCCATTACCACTCAGATGTTTAATCATTTGTCTCATTCCTTCTGGATTAGTTTCTAATATCCCAAGACCACCAGATTTTAGTTTATTTAACTCACTCTTACAATGTGAATATTT
Source organism: Eptatretus burgeri (assembly GCF_056783735.1). Classification (NCBI taxonomy): domain Eukaryota; kingdom Metazoa; phylum Chordata; class Myxini; order Myxiniformes; family Myxinidae; genus Eptatretus; species Eptatretus burgeri. Next base: position 41,284,354 of record NC_140971.1, on the reverse strand, counting down.
CGTTGTACCAAGAGAAACATCCTCAAATATTTGACCTTCATTCCTCAATTGCATATGTCCCTCTTCTGAAATATAGTAATAATCTTCACCTTCTGCTTCTCCAGGTCTTATTGCTCTCATTGTTGTTGATACAATACGAATGACATGGTGCTTTTTAAGCAAATTTACAATATTTTCATTTGTACTATTCAAGAACCTTGATTTATGAAAGTTTATTTTTCCAGAAGCAGATTTACCCACAAGATTTATAATAATAGTTGCCATTTACATATGTAATTGTTTATAAAATAAAAAATATATCCCTTAATATCTCATCTTGTTTCACAACAATATATTTTTAAGTCGTGTGCTTCAAATAATTCCCAAATTCCTTTTTACTACATAATGTAGAACAATTGTCTCTCAAAAATTGTTTATATCTATTGAATTTAACTTGAATAAAATAAAAGTATTGGCATTGTTTCTTATTGAGCGACGAGGGAGTTGAAAGTATGATTGACTAAGATAAATACAATTACAAGAAGAATGTCTCCCTCTTGTGTAGTAGCGATCCATTACCATTTGGTTTCTCTCATTAACACAATCATCAAAGATAATGAGGTTATTTTTTGATTTATCCAAATTTTGGGGAGACAGAATATCATCCGTATTATCACGAAGAATACAAGTTATAGGCTTTTATTTCTTTTTATATCTCTGTGTATCACAAAATAATTGTATTATATCTTCAATGTTATAATCACTTCGTTTGTTTAGAAGTTTAAATAAACCGATTATATATTCTTTTTGGAGACCAGCATTAAAACCTTGTGAGAGTAGTTGATACTCAGGTTGAAAACTCCACTTTGTGAAAATTATTGAATTATCATAATCTAAAAAGTTGGGAGTTAAATGAGCATCTTTAAAAGTAACCAGGTTTTTCCACACCCGCTTGAACCAACTATGAGACATCTTAATGAATTTGGAAGATTTTTATGGTTGTTAAATTTTATCTTATTTTCCCAAATGGGTAAAAAATCATTCATGTATATATTTGGAAAACGGGTTATTTAATTTTTTATTGGCTTTTTTGGAAACTATGTTTTATCCTAAGTTCAGGTTTAATTTCAAGATAATCCATTATTTTATTTATACAATATCTTGTGTTGATATTTCCCTGAAAATGATTAATTATCGTTAATAATATGAATCCTCAATCCACGAAACATGGTCGTCATTTGTTCAGTCTCTTCTCTTGTAAGAAAAGGCGTATTATCACCGTCATACTTTACATTCATTTCTCGAATCAATCTTGTAAAGTAATTCATTTTTGGTGTAAATCTCAAAAAATTATATTCCTTTATATATTTTTTATTATCATTAATTAGAAGATAATCACAGAACATACATTGTTTATAGGCTTTTGACTCTGTGTTTAATACCCGTCTTTCACACGCAGGACAATTCTCAAATTTGTCACTGTGTATAAACCCGTCTTTCACACGCAGGACAATTCTCAAATTTGACATGTGGAGAATCAGGAAATTCAAGAGGCTCAAAATCTAGTTAACTATTTATATTTATAAAGTAAAACTTTACTTCAAATAAAATTCATCTTTGGTATCATCTTCGGTACTTTCATAATCATCTATAAAACTACTTTCATAACTGTCGTTTGAACACAAACTCTTGGTATCATAACTGTTTTCTGTTCCAACAGAGATACTATCATCACTCTCATAATCTTCAAAATGTTCAGTTGAATAATGACTCGTATTTAATTAGTAGAAAAAACATTACCATCTATATCTGCATATTTTTTTCATTAACAGATTCAACTACATTTTTTATTTTAACGGTAAATTTAAAATGATCCTTAACTACTATTGAACAAAATGTCATTTTACGTGATATATTAACATCCTTTATTTCATCAGGATATACATCTTTATGCTTGTTGAAAAAAAGTACAAATTTCGCCTTGCATATTACAGATGGTCTTATTTTTTCTTTCTGAAGCCTCATCCATAAGGTTTTTCTTTTTTGATACTTTTTCTTGTTTCATTGCTTTTCTTGTTTTGAATATATTGCCAGAAGGAGAAAATAAACTTTTGTTAGAGCTACTTTAATTGATGTTCTTCCAGATATACTAAAAGCCCTTCCACTGAAGGAAATTGAAGAACTCATATTATTCACCATAATTCTTTTTATCCAATAGTTGTTATATTTATCTTTATTCAATTTTACATCCTCGACATATTTCTCAGTATTTTTTACAAATGAAGAGATTGATTGAAACTTGTCTTTTGTGTCTTGATACATTGCATAAATTAAGTGAAAAAAGTTGGAGGATAAAATGGTTTTAAGCACAGATGCACCTATAAATTAAATGAAATTTTCATCAAGAAATTTTTATTTTAAGCAAAGTTTTGTTTTGTAAATATGGTAAATACAACGTACTGCGATGTTTGTAATCATGAATATAAATGTTATAAAAAACACCTTCAAACCAACAAACACACATTCAATCTTTTCAGACAAATATCTCCACTTGACCAAGAAACAAAACATTGCGATAGATGTGATAATGATATTGTTTAAAAATATTTTTTCTAATAAACACCTTCAATCACGCAAACACAAGAACAATGATGAAAGGGAAGGTGCCACTAAATTCTCCGTTGAAAACACTGATGGGGCATTTAAAAGATATATAAAAATAGATTGCTTCGCTTTCAAGACCCTGGACCATCCTCAATCATGGAAGCTGTTGATATGGTTAAACAAAGTATTGAAACTATAATTAAAAACACATTCAGTGAAATGAAAACTTTTAAGTTGTATATGGGAGTAAAATTGAATATGGTAAGAGAAGGCAATGAAACTACTCTCTATATGAGGACAAACCCTCACTTTATCTCATCATTTCAAGATTTTGTAAGATGTGATGTTTACGATGAACTCCAGAGACAAGAACAAGATGTTGATCACACTGTAGTTGGTTGTGGATTTGCAATTACAAAAATAATCTTTTTCGATATACACATCTTAAAATCAGATCCTCTTCAAGCTTCTTCTTATATTGATTTGCCAAAAGAGATAAAACTTAAGAAAGCGGTTGTTAATATTCAAAACAAAGATAATAAATGTTTTCTATGGTCTGTTCTTGCTCACTTACATCCTCCAAAATGGAAACCTGAAAGGGTTGAACATCATAAGAAATACGAGAATACATTAAATGTTAAAGATTTAAAGTTTCCACTGTCATTGAGAGATATTCCTAAATTTGAGAAAATTAATAATCTATCTGTTAATGTATATGGATTAATGAATAAAAACAAAGTTCAGATATTAAAAATTTCAAACAACTTTAAAAATGATGAAACACACATTGACCTTCTCTACTTTACTTCAAAGGAAAAAATCACATTATGCTTTCATCAAAAATTTATCAAGATTAACCAAATCACAACTATACAACAAAAAATGTAAAACATGTCCTTGGAAGAGATGTCTCAACTCCTTTCATACAAAAGAATGATTAAATCAACATTCAAAATATTGTAGTAATCATAAATCAACCGTAATCAATTTACCAAAAGCAGGTTCAAACATATCATTCAAAGATTTTAACAAATCTATAAAACATCCGTTTGTGATATATGCTGATTTTGAAAGTATCCTTGAAAAGATAGGTACTGTTTCTCCAAATCCAAATAAATCATACACCAATAAGTATCAAAAACATACTTGTTGTGGTTTCTGTTATTACATCTAATCATCTGTTGGTGATAAATAAAACAAGTTAGAACTTTATAGAGGAGAAGATTCCTCAGAGGAGTTTGTAAGACGAATGGAAAAAGACTGTATCAGACTAAGAGGAATAATGGTTAAAACCTAAAAACCAATGTCATTAACAAAGGGAGAGAAAAGGGAATTTAGAAAGAACAATATCTGTCATATTTGTGAGGAGAAAATTGAGGGAGAGGTCAAAGTTAGGGATTATTGTCATCTTACTGGAAAATATAGAGGTTCAGCTCATTCCCGTTGTAATCTTAATAACAAGCCCCCAAACTTTATTCCTGTCTTTCTTCACAACAACGCTCACTATGACACATCTATTTATAAATGAACTTTCAAAGACATCTGGAGATATTTGTGCCATTCCTAACACAGATCAAAAATACATCTCATTCACAAAAACAATTCATACATCCCCCATAACCCATATCAGATTTCTTGACGCGTACAAGTTAATGGCAAGTCCATTATCTAACTTCGCATAAAATATTAAAAACTTACCGAATCTTAAATCACATTTCTCAAATCAAGAAGAGATTGATCTCTTATCACAAAAGGGAATATATCCGTATGGCTGCATGGATTCATTTGATAATTTTAAAGAAACACAACTTCCTTCAAGGGAAAGTTTCTATCGCAAGTTGAATAAAACTCATATTTCCGATAGAGATTATAAACAAGCTAAAAAGGTTTGGGAGAAGTTTCATATAAAGAACCTTGGAGAATATCATGACTTGCATCTTAAAACTGATGTTTGTTATTGGCTGATGTGTTTGAAACTTTTAGAACAGTCTGTCATAATAAAAATTCTTATGGATTAGACCCCGCTCACTATTATACAGCTCCAGGTTTGGCTTGGAGTGCTATGTTAATAATAGCACCGCAAAGCGGGCGTAACCCCTCAGCCCCTTGACGCAAACCAATTTCAAGATGGTGGCCATATTGAAAATCGCAGCATGCCCATTTTCAAAAGGAGCCTTCCTCTACTCAACCCCAACACACCCACCAAAAACGGATTTAATCGGACAAGGCGTTCTCCTCCAAATTGACGGAAACCAATTTCAAGATGGCTGCCGTGGCAGCCACAGTGAAAATTGCAGCATGCCCATTTTGGATAGGAACCTTCCTCTACTCAACCCCATTATACCTTGCCAGAATAAAATCAATGTGTGAAGCTGTTCTCAAGTTATTGTCCGGAAACCAAATTCAAGATGGCTGCTCTCGCCGCCATATTGGATATCGGATTGCACTGAATATCGAAAGGAACCTTCCTCTAAACACCCCCATTATATCATACAAAAATGAAATCAATAAGTCAAGCCGTTCTCAAGTTATTGTCTGGAAACCAAATTCAAGATGGCTGCCCTAGCCGCTATATTGGATATCGGATTGTGCTGTATATCGAAAGGAACCTTCCTCTAAACACCCCCATTATACCCCCATGAAAATAAAATCGATGTGTCAAGCCGTACTTGTTATTGTCCGGAAACCAAATTCAAGATGGCTGCCCTAGCCACCATATTGGATATCGCATCGCACTGAATATCGAAAGGAACCTTTCTCAACCGAGCCCCAACACATGCTGCAAAAATGGATTTAATCGGACAAGGCGTTCTCCTTGAAATCGACGGAAACCAATTTCAAGATGGCTGCCATGGAGGCCACATTGAAAATCGCAGCACGCCCATTTTGGAAAGGAACTTTCCTCTACTCAACCCCAACATACCCTGAAAAAATGGAATTAATCCAACAAGGCGTTCTCCTCGAAATTGACGGAAACCAAAAGTTGACAGACGCCCGGATGGACGCCAGGACGCCCGCCCGCCGGAAAACGCCTGTGACAACAATACCCCTTAGCCAAATTCGGGCTGAGTGGTAAAAATGACAAAACAGAATTTGGAATTAATCAGTGATACAGATATGCTTTTAATGATAGAGAAGGCTAAAAGAGGAGGAATATCTCAAGTATGTTCCAAGAGATATGCTAAAGCAAATAACAAATATCTTCCTGATTATAACAAGAATGAGGACAACTCTTACGTGATGTATTATGATGCTAACAATTTGTATGGGTGGGCTATGTCTCAATCTTTACCTCATGGAAAATTTAAATGGGTTAAAGAAAAATATTATGAAAAAGTTTTACAAGACATTGTTGTCTCCTCTCAAAAAAAATTGGATGAAGCTGAAGTTGGATATTATTTTGAGGTTGACTTGAAATATCCAGAAGAACTTCATCACAAACATAAAGACCGACCTTATGCCCGTGATAAAGAAAGTCCAAGAAAAGAATGGTTATGTGATTACCAACAGTCATTTAATATAAAAGGTAAATCTCCAGAAAAAGTACTTACTCCATTAAATGATAAAGAAAGTTATGTTTTGCATCAAAGGAACTTGAGACAACATTTATCTGCACGGTTGAGAGTGAGAAAAATTCATAGGATTTTGAAATTTAAACAGTCATTGGTTAAAGAACTATATTGATTTTAATACAAAAAGGAGAACAGAAGCAAAACCAGATTTTGAGAAGGACTTTTATAAATTAATGAATAATGCTGTATTTGGAAAGACTATGGAAAATGTGAGGAATCGACAAAACATGACTTGCTTCATCTTGGAAACAGGCTTCAAAGTTAATTAATAGACCAAGTTTTGAGTGAGCGGAGGTGTTTTCAGTGAACTTTTGTGCTATTCATTTGAAAAAAGAGAGTATTGAAATGGATAAACCTATTTATTTGGGAACATAAATTCTTGACTTGTCAAAGTCGTTAATGTATGACTATTACTATAATAATTTAAAATCAAAGTACTGTATAAGGATAATGTGTCATTGTTATATATGGATACAGATAGTTTTATATTAGAAATTAAGACAAGTGATGTGTATGAGGATATGATTGATAATATTGATATATATGATACACGTAATTATAAGTCAGGTGATGTGTTGTTTTCATCAAAGAATAATAAGGTTATTGGTAAGTTTAAAGATGAATTGGGTGGGAAGGTCATGAGTGTCTTTATAGGATTGAGATCAAAGTCTTATGCTTTCACGTATATTGATAATAATAACATTGAAAGGTGTGATAAGAAGCTAAAGGGAATAAATAAAAATATAATCAAGGAAACAATAAACTTTAAACATTATTACAACTGTTTAACCTTAAAGAAGGAAGAGTACAGAAAAATGAATACAATAAGAAGTTATAAACATCAATTATATACAGAAGAGATAAAAAAGAAAGCATTGGGAGCTTTTGATGATAAAGGATATATTTTAGAGAGTGGAATCAATCATCTACCTTATGGTTATAAGTATGTGTTAAGATATTGGGTTGGGAATTTTAACAGCTACCACCAACTTTTTACTGATTTATAAATGATAGAACCAAGTAATAACCAAACCAAAGAGTGGATATGTAATCAGCCTTGGTATTTAAATGGGAAACATAAAGAATGTGAGAAATATCCAATAAGTCTTATTTAAGAAATAACTGGGGTAAAAGTAGATAAAACAAACAAGCGCATAAATTTAATTACAAGTAAGTTGGAGGATGTAAAGAAAAAAAAAATCTTTGAATGGACTGAAAACTTTGATGGTTATCAATTGAACAATGGAAAAACTACAAACTCAAAATGATATGTGGCTCAGGAGGTGGTCAAATAAGAGCATTAAGAGAAGTTTATCAGTTCATTTCTTCACAACAAAGACACTTATACCAAGAACCAAGTTCCAAGTTATTATTTGTGAATATACTTGATGGAAATGAATGTTATAAGAAAATGAAGTTATTCCCTGAAGTAGAACATGGACAAATATTGGTTGGTTTGCTCTTTGAGTGGAATGAAAATATGAAAGGGAAGAAGTGCTTTAATCAGGAAGTCTCAATCTTTCATCGTCTCAATTTTACATTTTCTTGTATGGGAGGAAAGGGGATAGGTGGGGAGAAAATTAGTCTCCTATTTTGGGCTTTTGGGGCTTGGGTCAGAAAGTTTTTCCCTTTTCCCCCATTCATTTGAATGGAAGTCCTAGAAACCCCATTAATCATCTACTGTTATATGTGATACTCTAACCCCCCCCCCATATTTCTGCAGGGCACTCAAGGTCCGCCAGCAACCCCCTTCTGGTAAAACTACGAAACTCGCCAACCACTGCTCACCTTCACTCTTTCATTCCTCTTTTTCCCACCTTTGGAATAAACTCCCACACTCTCTACAATCCCATTCTTCCCTCCAGGTCTTCAAAACAGCTGTTCACCACCACCTCTTATCTCCTCCCATCCAAAAACCATGATTTTTTCTACCCCCGTTAATCCACCCCAAACCTACCACCTTCAAATTCCTTTACTTCCTTCCCAAAAGTTCCCTGTCATGTAAGATCCTGAAAGTCCCTGTGGTGTCCATCTTGTATACCCCGTGTACCCCGCCCCATTCCTCTCCCTTCCACAGATCTCCTCACGTCTCTGTTCCCCACTGTTTTGTCCTTCCCTCTCCTGCCCCTCCTTGTTGTGCATTGTGTGTTGGCTCTCATACAAGCCTCGACAATGTGTACAAAAAAAAACAGAAAAAAGGTCAATGCATCATCTGTTGGACGTCATCACCAGTACTATTATCTCAACATGCAAAGGATAATGGCCGCACAACCTACTTCAGACTCCTGAGAAAGTGAGTGTGACAAATAATTTTCTGATCAAGTATCCTGAGATTACAATGATAGTGAAAATTATGATGTTGAAGGTTTTGTCAGGCCGTACATGTATGATGCATGAAATACATCGTGCATGAAATACCTGGCATTCACAACGATCGGGACGACGTCAAAAAAGATTCCGCAGTAGCTTGCTATTGTGAGCAGCCTGCGGCTGCTTTTGCATCATTTTCTGGCGGCGTGGTTGTGCCACTGATGCAGTGCCCTTTATTAACAATACAGTGGTACTCATTTTGCCGACCTCTGAAGGATGATAGGCTGAGTCAATCCCACCCGGTGTTAATTCAATGGCCGACAAAGGCACAAACTCAAGACCCTGGGATCTTAAGCCAGCCACCTTAACCATGAAGCCAACACCAGGCTCACTTGCAATAATAATTGGAAGGTACCAGGTGGTAAATCATCGAGCCAGAATGTGGTAAATGTGGAGTTTAGTGATATTTTGATGTGACACTTCTCTGTAATTATGGAAGTAACTAGAAAGGCACTTGGTAGAGCGCATACCTCCACCAGGCTTAACTATTTACGTTTTGTATCCCACCGACAGGTCAGATCTGGATCCGGACCTGAACCAAAATCTAATTAGCTTGTCCTTGTCACCTGACCAACTCATCCACCACGTTTTGTCATAACTTGTCCACAACGTTTTGAGATATCATGCCATATATCGTTTTGGCCCCATCTCTCAATGGTAAAGAATCACTTAAACATTAAAAAATTCTCGTGCCCGGATGTACAGTGCAATACTAGACGTATAGATGCTTATTATCATTCTGGATGGGGCGATCCTCACAATGTACATGCACATGTAGTGAGTGAATGATGTACAACAGGTTAATTAACAATGATTGAACATAACTGTACAACTGCCAGGGCAACAGTTCTGTATGTCTCTTTCTCTTTGGCCTCCTTATCTCAAGAGACAATGGGTAAGCATCATGAGGTCACTGGTTGATGGAGCAGTGTCGGCTGTGACTATAGAGCCCAATTCTAGAATGGCAGTCTTTGTTACATATATTGCAGGTAAAGTTAGTCGTTCAAGTTTGCATTCTGCTTGCTCTTTCCTTGCGCCGCTGTCTTTCATCCTGCCAAATTGTGTTCTGCTTCTCTTCACTTCCCTTGAATCCCTGTTTCACTGTGCACCACCAGCTGGTACGATCACTGGCAACAGGCTCCCATGTCTCCAGATCAATGTCACATGCCTTCATATCATGTCTGCAGACATCCTTGTAGCGGAGCACTGGGCAGCCTTTGGGCCTTATGCCCATGCCAATCTCGCTATACAGTACGTCCTTTGGGATTCTGCCATCTTCCATATGACACACATGGCCAAGCCATTGTAAACAAACTATGCTGGCTCAGTATTGCATACATGCTCGGGATATTGGCTTGCACAATGATGTCAGTGTTAGGCATGTGGTCCTGCCGTATAATACCAATAATGCGCCTGAGGCAACAGAGATGGAATACGTTAAGTCGGCGCTCTTGGATAGCGTACAAGAGTGCCGACTTAACATAATTCTGTACATTATAATTCTGTACATATGCACAAATATACATTGATACCGATAACAAATAAGAACACAAACATGAAACAATGTAGGCCTACATTGATGTAATTTTCAACGAACTTCTGACACTTTTTGAAGATAATATGAACAATCAACAGGAAAATATCAAAATCAGAAATGGAGATCAGACCTGCATGCCTCGCCTACACCAGCTCAGTGCAGGAAGTGTCCGCAAATAACAGGCATTAAAATATGAAAGTTGTTTGTTGCTGTCAAACTATGCACCATGATCACAGAGATTAAACATAATTTCAACATTTCATAGTTCTGAAGATTAATTATCTATCGGCTTGGAACATGGAAGCTACACCTATATTATATCACTATGAGCCCTGATTACGGATGTTCGTATCAACGTACAGCCGTAATTGATCGGTTTCTAAAGTGGTGGCGATCATGGCCAATGATAAATAGAAATACTGGGTTAAAAAAAAAAACACAAAAACGCGACTTACCCTCAGTTTCTCGCACTTTTCCACAGCTGTTCTGTCCTTTTTCTTGATTTCCATTAGATTAGAATTATCTCATATTCGTGGAGATCACATCGGCTTTCATGTGCTTCAATGTACTCATCCCAAACTGGGAACACAGGCCGATGTATGAATTATCTTCAAAATGGATGCTATGGATGATGCTTGAAGCAGTTGGGCCATGCCATTTTCCTCTGGTAAGTTTCGTTTAGGCTGTCAAAATTTCCCTTCCAGCTGGATCTTTTGGGAAAACAGGCATATTCACACCATTTTGGTTGTATTGCTATAACCAGAAACAATGCATCGAGCTGGCATTCTCAGTATTTCACAGAGTTCAGAACATATGTACACCGTACATAAACATAAGTCCCTGGCAAAAGTATCTTTGAGATGAAGTGGCAGGTCATGTGAAACATGATGTCATCACATTGCCGGGGTTTTTTTTGGGGGGGGGGCAGGGCCAACTGAACGTACAAGGTCACCAAAAATACATTAAAATCTTCATTTCAAGATATTTATTCAAGAAAAACAAACAAACAATTAAATGATTAAGTGTTAAGTGAAGCCATATCTAATCATTAAATCAAACATGAATTTCTGATTATGTGGACCTTTAAGAGAATGTGGTAGTTGGTTCCACATGCAGGAAAAAGAGGAACGAATGAGTGGCAGTGAGATATCATGAGAGTGTGAGATTTAACCAGTTTGTGATTTTGTCAAGGCCTGAAGAGAAGGAAGAGGCTGCAGCCTGCCTGTCTGAAGGATGAGGGATGTCACTGCAGAGGGTGGAGTCATCAGCAAATAGATAGAGGATTTTCCAGAGTCAGATAGATCATTGATGAAGATTAGGAATAGGACTGAGCCAAAAACACTGCCTTGGTGCACTCCAGCCTTGAGAGGGAGAGGAGGTGAAAGGATTCTGTTGAGTGACACATTACATGTTGTCTACGAGAGTAGAGAAAATCAGGAAGCCATGTGTGGAGTTGGTCTTGGATGCCAAAGGCAGAGAGTTTGGAAAGTAAAGCAGGATGCCAGACTGTATCAAAAGCACAAGATATGTCCAGAAAGATGGCCCTGATCTCATGTCTGACATTGAGACCCTCCATCCATTGAAGCAGGGTGAGGAGAAGCAGCATGTCCAAGGTGGAGTGATCTGGGCTGGAACCAAATTGGTGATGTGAGATGAGGTTGTAAGAGAAAAGGAAAGATTTCACATCAACTGCGATGATGGACTCCATGACCTTGCTGATGATTGGAAGTTAGCAAATAGGTCTGTCGTTAAGGCCGAGGTCACATTTGCCACGGCGGCCGTGGGTCTCCAAAATCTGCGGCCACTAGCAGTTATACGGCGGCCACAGTATTTCCACGGTCACACAATGTAGCAGTCACATATGTTTTTATTTTTCAGGTAGCCGCACGACGTATTTAGAAATCGTGGAGACCGAAAACGTGGGGGTGCCGTACGGTCTTTGATTTGATGTCGCACGGTGACCTTAGAGCATCGCTGCGGCGGCCATAGAATTTTCAAGGCAGACGCAAGGTGCCCGCAGGGGGACCCTAAGGCGAACGTGCGGCCAGACAGACGGTAACGAGTAGGTATATATACCAGTTCTTTTTTTACTGAAATAAAAATATACCAGTATATATAACTGAATATACTATAACTATAATATACCGTGGTGCCCCCAGAATGCGAACGCCCCATTGTTTGAACAAATTGGAATCCGAACAATTTTTTCGAGAAAATTTTGCCCTAAAAACCTAATACATTTTAAAAAACCGAACACAACGTAGCGTTCATGTTTGTTCACGTGTCTCCCCCACCTGTTCGAGCCGCATCTTTGCGCTTTGTTCATTTAGTTCGTCGGTGGAAGTCCTCGTGAAAGCATCTCTCGTGTGTCGATCGATACTTTATGCCTCAGTCACATTTGCTCTACGGCGAGGATACGGCGGCGGCATGGCGTACGCCCTCTGAATTAACAGAAACGTACGGCGGCCGCAGAGAAACTGAGGTAGCCTCAGGGTGGCCCTACGCCATATGGCTATATTTTACAGATTGTAAGATCGCCGTGGAATTATAACCTGGAGTTATAACTTTTTTTATTTCTTCATTCGCCGTAGAAATTCGACAAGCCGAAACAAAAGAACTGGTGAAAAAAAAAATAACCCATTCGTTACCGTCCGTCTGGCCACGCGTTCAGATTACGGTCCCCTTGCGGTCGCCTTGTGGGCACCTTGCGTCTGCTTTCAAAATTCTATGGCTGCCGCAAGAACGCCCTAAGGTCACCGTGCGACATCAAATCAAAGACCGTACGGCACACCCATGTTTTCGGTCTCCACAATTTCTAAATACGCCTTGCGGCTACCCGAAAAATAACAAGGACAAATGTGTCCAAGAGCAGCTTTCAAAACCTAAAGGTTTTGTCGGCTAAAAAAAAAAAATTTTTTTTTAAAACAACAGCAACTTCCGATATTTCGTCACGTGCCTTCATTAAGCCAATAGCGAAACCCGTCATAATGTATTTACGTATTTACGATATATCGTGTATTTAAGAAATATATAATGTATTTACGAAATTACAATATGATAAATGGAATAATCTTTAAATAGTAACGTCAACTTTTCGAAACGTCAATGTTCATGATAGACGCTCTCAAAAGGCACTGTCTATGTGAGTATGTGTACATGTGCTCAGTATTTAAGGCGATCCGGATATTGTATATACAAGAGCCGAGTCCGAGAGATTAAGGTTTTGTCTTCAGAAGAAGAAGAAGAAGAAGAAGAAGGAGAAGAAGAAGAAGAAGAAGAAGAAGAAGAAGAAGAAGAAGACGAAGAAGAAGAAGAAGAAGAAGAAGAAGAAGAAGAAGAAGAAGAAGAAGAAGAAGAAGAAGAAGAAGAAGAAGAAGAAGAAGAAGAAGAACGCCAAGCTCACTATGAGCAGCGCTCGCTACGTGAGACGCCGCTAAAACATATGTGACTGCTACATTGTGTGATCGTGGAAATACCATGGCCGCTTTATAACTGCTAGTGCCCTTACATTTTGTAGACCCTCCGACCGCCGAGCCAAATGTGACTTCGGCCTTACCTCGTGTTTTCACCTTCATTTGTGATGTTTCTTTTTTTAATCATCTTGTGTTTTAATTAATAACAAAAAAGCAATCCGATCACGTGGTGTGACGGACTGTCGGGCAAGGATTGAATTTCACAGCAAAACGAGTTGTAATTTGGAATATCCATGATTATGTCAGCCCAATGCGTTTGATGAAAGTAATTGTGGTTCTGCGGGCATCATGTTTGATGAGCTGCCCTGGGGGCAGCGCTCTCGCAGAGTGCGCGAGCGATCGGAACCCAGGACAGAGCTCGAGCCTGTGTGGACCTTTGGATGTGGTGATTGTACCAGTTTAGATACAATACACAGCCACCGAAGGTCATTTACTCATCTTATTTTACCTTAGACATGGGGAATTTCAGTTTAAAGTGTCTTGAAAGTGGGTTTTCTTTGGGTCCACGAACGGATTAATTCACTCCATTATTTCTTATTGGGAAAATATTTTTTGAATCCGAACTTTTTTCAATCCGAACAGCCTCCTGGAACGAATTAAATTGGGATTCTGGGGGCACCACGGTATAGGCAAACACCGATACTCCAATCTCTAGCGGTAGTGCACGGTGGATGCATGGTCAACACAGACTGCCACGGAGGCCGTACGTAGGTGCACGGTGGGCGTAGGGGAACCGTGCGTCGACCCTGCGTTGCCCGCAGGTAGTCACACAGACCGCAAGGCCACCGTACGGCGACCGTGGAAATAGTGCGGCCGCGGTAATTTTTTGGGAGTTGGGAAAATTCATTTTTCATTGACAAGAGCTTATGGCAGCCGCACGAATAAGGCAATCCCACCGTACGCCCTACGTACGGTCGACGTGGAACACATCTACGTCATAGCTTGGCTTGTCGAATTGCTACGGCGAACGTAGAAATGAAAAAAAGTTATAACTCCGCGCTATAATTACACGGCGCCCCTACGGCCTGTAAATATAGCCAAATGGCATAGGGCCTCCCTGAGGCCACCTCAGTTTCTCTGCGGCCGCCGCACGTTTCTGTCAATTCAGAGGGCGTACGGCCACCGTATCCTCGCCGTAGAGCAAATGTGACCTAGGCCGAAGGGATATGTTTTTGCACCTTTTTAATATAATGTAGTGATGTTGGGGGATTTCCAAGCAGATGGAACATGACCAAGGGCAAATTATAGGGTGAAAATGGCAGACAGAGAATGTGCAAGAGTAGCAGAGTAGGTTTTTAGACATGAGCTGATGCTGTCCGGTGAAGTTGCAGAGTCAGAATTGAGTGTTGAAAGGACCTTCTCCACCTTCTCAGGTGGAAAATACACATAATCCAGGAGCAGTTGGGAACAACTTGGAAGGATGGGTACCAAGAGTTGGTGGGGGGGGGGGTTGGGGGACACAAGATTTTGAAGCAAACACAGAATTGAGGAATTTGGCCTTCTCATAAGCGGAGTCGGCTGTGATGCCATTTGAAGAGAGGGAAGGAATGGAAGGGGAGCATACTCCAGAGACAGACTTAACAAGGTGCCACTAGGTTTTAGTGGAGGGAATAAAGTTTGAAACTTCATTCTTGAGGTTGGACAGATGTTGTTTTCTGGCTCTCTTGAGCACCCTTGTTGCGAGCTTTTTGGAATGCATTGAGATTTCCTTCGGTCGGATTAGCTTTCCAGGAAAAGAAGGCAAGTTGTTTCAGAGGAACTTCCTCACCACAGGATTCAGTGTACCATGGGTGGGAAGATGGGTAGGATAAATGAAGACAAGATGGGGATGAATCTGTGCATAATAAAGAGCAGGTTTCAGTGTAATAATTTTCAGGCTGAGTTAACATCAGAGGCAGTAGATATTGGAGACCAGTCCTGAAGAGAGATGGATGCTTGCAGTCCCTGCCAATTGGCCAAAATGAAATGCCAGACTCGCTGGCGTTGAGGCCACTCTCTGAGAATAGCCAGAGAGATGTCGACTTTCACAAGCACGTGATGAGATGAACCAATTGCAGCAGGGGAAGAGCAGGTTACATTTGTAGGAAAGTTAGTCATCACCAAGTCCAGAAGGGAGGATTTGCCAATGGGAGAAATCTGGCTTGGAATATTTACAGATTGAATCAGTCCCATGGAGTCACAGAAGTCCTTTGCTGAAGTGGCATGGCTGGTAAGAGAGGTACCAACACCCATCCAAGTTGCGTGGTGACAATTGAAATCACCACATATGAGGAAGAGAGAGTTGGTATGAGTGGTTAAAAGTTTGTCCATTTTGTCTGAAAGACAGAGAGATGTCGATGGAGTCATCACTGTTAGGAGGATGCTACAACACACAGATGAACAAGAAGTGTGAGGGGAAGGGAAGTCGCAATTAGAGGTCAATCTTGGGGGATGAAAGGTGCAAGATCAGTACAAGGGCAGTGAGAAATTGAGTTCCTGATGTAAAGTGCAACCCTGCCTCCAGGGCATGGTTCAGGTCTATCAAATTGGAGGAGACAATAACTGGGAAGAGACACCAAGGAATCAGCATGTCCTCTGAGAGAAAGGATTATATTAAATAGATGATGTCTGGTATATCATCTGTGACCTGGATTGAGAGATAAATCAGGTTTGAATGGAGACCTCGGATGTTTGAGGTCTACACAGTGAGAGACAGGGGAGAGGAGGCATGGGGAGGGTGAAGGATGGGGAGGTTTTGCGGGAGCAAGGTGAGCCATTTGGGGGTGGGGGAGATAGGGTGTGGGAGAAGGTTTGAGTGTGTGGGGTGCAGGGGAAGGTTTGAGCATGTGAGGTGCAAGGAAATGTTTCAGTGTGTGGGGTGCAGGGGAAGGATTGAGAGGGTGGGGTGAGGGGGAAGAATTTAGGGGGTGGGGTGAGGGGGAAGAATGGAGAGGGTGGTGTGAGGATGGAGGCTGAAAGGGAAGACATGAAGCTATGAGGGGGTGTGGTGGGGATGGATGCTTATTCTGATTACAAATTCCCAGCTTTGACAAATGGAGACAAAGATCATGGGATGGAAGAAAAGATCGCTTGTTGAAAGCACAGAGAAACGTTGTACTGTACATGCATGTGGGGGGCTGGTGGACCAGGCACCTAGCTGACAAGCAGCTGTGAAACATATTCCTTGTAAAGGAGAAGAAGAGACATACAGTGGCTATAGAAAGTCCACACCCCCTTTCAAAATTTTTACCTTTGTGACATTATAGCCTGGAATAAAATTGCAATAAAGCAGACTTTTCCACCTTTATTTACACATCGTAACCCACAATTCTCAAGTGAAAAACAAATTCGATAAATTTCAGAGAAGTAATTAAAAATACAAAACTAGAATATCTTGATTGGATGTGTCCACCACCATTACAATAGCAATTGTAAATTAGCTCAGGTGTAACCAATCACCTTCAAAAATCACACACCAAGTCAATTCACCCTCACCTGTGTTAAATTGTAGTGATTCTGATTATTTCATAATAAAATCAGCTGTTCCTGTAGGTATCCTCTGCAGGGCAGTACATTTCACAGCAAAGACTCAACCATGAGCCCAAGGAGGTTTCAAAATACCTCCGATAAAGTTGTGGAAAGGCACAGATCAGGGGATGGGAATATAAATATTTCAAAGGCCTTGAATATCCCTTTGAGCACAGTCAAGACAATCATTATGAGGTGGAAGGTGTATGGCACCACAAATACCCTGCCTAGATCAGACAGTCTCTCCAAACTGGATGACCAAGCAAGGAGGAGACTGATCAGAGAGGCCACCAAGAGGCCAATAGCAACTTTTAAAGAGCTGCAGTCCTTTATGACAAAGACTGGTCACTGTGTGCATGTGACAATAACATCCCAAGTATTCCACTCCACAAGTCTGGCTTGTACGGGAGGGTGGCAAGAAGGAAGCCATTACTCAAAAAAAGCCCGCCTTGAGTCCCGTTTGAGGTATGCAAAAAAACACTCCGAAGATTCTGAAGCCATGTGGAAAAAAGTTTTGTGGTCTGACGAAACCAAGATGGAACTTTCTGGCTTACATTTGGCACAAAACATTAGGTTTGGCACAAACCCAACACAGCAAATCACCCAAAGAACACCATCCCTACTGTGAAGCATGGTGGTGGCAGTATCGGGTTATGGAGATGTTTCTCATCAGCAGTGATTGAGGCACTTGTCAGGATAGAAGGGAAAATGGATGGAGAAATATACAGAAAAATCCAGGAGGAAAACTTGCTGCCCTCTGCAAGAAAGCTGAAATTGGGACAGACATTCACCCTTCAGTATGACAACGACCCGAAGCACACAGCCAAAGCTACACTGGAGTGACGAAGGAACAAAAAGATAAATGTCCTTGAGTGTCCCAGTCAAAACCCTGACCTAAATCCAACCGAAAATCTGTGGCATGACTTGAAGATTTCTGTCTTTCAATGCTCCCACGCAACTTGACTGAGCTTGAACAGTTTTGTACAAAAGGATGTGAAAATATTGTCCAATCAAGGTGTGCAAAGTTCGTGGAGACTTATCCCAACAGACTCACAGCTGCAATTGCTGCCAAAGGTGGTTCCACCATGTAGTAACTCGGTGGACATTTATCCAACCAGGATATTCTTGTTTTGAATTTCTAATTAATTTTCTGAAATGTGTAGAATTTGTTTTTCACTTTGAAGTTGTGGGTTACGATGTGTAAATAGAAGTGAAAGAAAAGCCTGATTTAATGCAATTTAATTCAAGGCTATATGGCAACAAAAGGTGAAAAATTTGAAACAGGGTGTAGATTTTTTTTAGGCATTGTATGGCGTGGTGTAGAAGGAAAACATGTGAAGCATTTCTGAAGGAGATACAAGGGTTAAAATGCATTTTAAAAATTATTTTTAAATGCCTTTAAAGGAAGAGGAAGTATTTATATTTCATGCAAATTCAGTTTGGATTTATTGAGAAAAGAAGGGGTTGGGGGGGGGGGCTAATGTAGAACCAAAAGCAGAAGGAAATTTATGTAGAAATGAGAATTGTCATGAGGTGAAAAATAAAGTGTCTTTTTTTGTTTGAAATAGGATAATGTCGAGGTGGAAGCAAGATACCCGGGAGGAAGGAAGCAAAACGAGGAACACGGACACAAATAATTTTCACACTTTCTATCCAAGGAGAGACTGTGTCAGGCCTTGAACAATAAGAATGAAACAAATAGCACAAACAACAAACTAATTGACATGAAATATTGCACAGGATTCAACAGCAACAACTATTCGAAGACACAACTTAAAAGCATGACAAATCCGGTTCGGAAAACTCAGCTTTATTGAGGTGGAAACAAGCAGCTCAGATTTTCACCAGCATGTGTGAACAACCCCGAACTGGAAGTTTTGTTGAAGGAAAATGTCAAACGTGTATGGTATGAGTCTTGCCAAAGAGCTTTTGAGAATTTGAAATCTTTGTTGTGAGTGAATGAGAGTTCTGGGAACTCGAAATTTCAGAAAACCATTCAAATTAGCCACATGTGCTCGTGATGTTGGAGTAGGAACAGTTTAGCTTCAAGATGATGATATTGGAAGTGAAGCTTGTCAGTTATTTATCGATAAAACTCCATGTGCATAAGAAGGAACGTTCTACCATTGAAAAAGAGGCCTTAGACCTGATAACAGCATTTTTGAGGTGGATGCAACAAAAGGGACTGGAGACTTAAAACAACCTGTCCACTCCAATCGATTGGAATCAGGGCTGCAACTTGCTACAAGACGTGGAGTGTAGTTAATGCAATCTTGGCGTGGTAATTCAATTTTTACTATACTGTCAGACCCTGCTATTCGCTCATTAGCTATTCGCGGACCAGGTGTATTTGCAGTTTACAAAATGTGACTTGCTTTGATATTCACGGCCCTGTGCTTTGCGTATTCGCAGTTTTTCACGAATGTAAAGAAAAATTCCACGAGCCACGCACATAAAACAGTTTTAAAACAAATTTTCCACAAGCTGCACGATAAACGAGCTGTATGTACATCCAGTAGTGTACTAGTACACAAAAACATATCTTCCACAAGCCATGTACATAACACAGTTCGAAAACATTTCTTCCACCAGGCACATTATAAATGAGCTGTACGTACATGCAGTACAGTACTATAGTACTGTATGTAAAAACATACCTTCCACAAGCCACTCTATAAACAAGCTGTAAGTACATACAGTAGTGTACTAGTATGCAAAAACATATCTTCCAGAAGCCACGTATATCACAGTTCTAAAGCATATCTTCCACCAGGCATGTTGTAAGCGAGTTGCGCAGCTTGTTCCACTATAAAGACGCTTCACCGAATCTATTATGAGCTGCCGAAGATGTTTCCCTCCCTCCCCGCCCCCCCCCCTCCCGCACGAGTTGCATAATTAAAATGCAAAATGTCAGCATGGACCTTTGCATAAGTAATTAAAACACTTCACAGAATTTATTACGAGCTGCCGAAAATGTTTCCCTCCCCCCTCTCGTGAGTTAACAATGAAAATGTTTCACCACACCTGACACCTGCTGAGTAAAATGTTAGCATGAGCTTCCATAATTAAAGTGCTTCACCACATCTGCCCCAGACCCCAACTGAGTACATCTGGTAAAATGTCCATCCATCAACATCCCCCACAAACAATGGCCAGATAACTCACCCCTCCCACAGCAAGTATACAGCATGCCCTGGGTCTTGATCATTCTTCTTGTTCCACTGCCTTGACTAGTGTTTTCCCTCTCGTTTCACTCATTTGTTCATTGATCAAACATGGTTCACAAGCACAAGACCAGTGCCTGAGATGCGTCGACTGCCAAGAGGCAGAAGAAAGTGATGAGCCCGAGTCACAAAGTGAATCTGCTCAACTGGCTGTCAAGAGGACAGAGTGTGGCTTCGATGGGTAGACACTATGGAGTAAACTAATCCACCATTCGCTATGTATGGAAGAACGAGAGGGCAATCCAAGAAAGTGTTGCGATGAGCGCTGTATGGAGCACCAAAGTGGACACCCACGTCCGGGAGGCTTTGACGACATGGAACATGAGGAGTTGGATGCTCTTATCACCTCGCATGCTGAGGAGCTGACAGAGGAGGAGTTGGGAGCCATTACCATGACGATTAAGAGGATGTGACAACGATGACAGTGATTAAGATGAAGAGATGTCGAGGTCCAAACTCATGGCGAAGTTCCGAGGTGAGATATTGCAGGACGTGGGATCAGTTACTGAGAGGCTGTTAGATGCCGATCCGGTCATGGAGCTCCCATGTGGGTTGGATGACACCTCAACTTCACGAGTGGGTTGGATGACATGATGCTCCCATACAAGGAGCAACATTGAAACCTGCAGAAATATACCAGGCAGCTCTCAGTCATGGAATTCTTCCACCCTGGCCAGTCTATCTCAGGAGCACCAGCACTCTCACCTGCCTATCCTGCATCCCATTCGGTGAGCGACTCATCAGGATCCTCACCTGCTTCAGTACCCTCACCTACATTCCTTTCGGTGCATGACTCATCACCCTCACCTCTGTGGTCTTCAAACAGCTCCATTGAGTTCACTGGATTTTAAAACATCATAATCATCATCATTTGAAAAGTTTTTTTTTTGTATACCTTGTCAAGGCTCGTGTGAGAGCTAACACACAACGTACAGCAAGAGGGGCGTGAGACAAGAGGGGAGGGAGTGGGAAGGACAAAAGAGTGGGGAACAGAGACATTAGGAGATCTGTGGAAGGGAGAGGGATGGGACAGGGAACATGGGGAATATAAGATGGACATTACAGGGACTTTCAGGAAGGAAAGCAGGAAATTTGAAGGAGGTGGGCTTGGGTGGATTATCGGGGGTAGAAAAGATCGAGGATTTGGATGGGGGATGATAAGAGGTGGTGGTGAACAGCTGTTTTGAAAGCCTGGAGGGAAGAATGGGAATGAATAGAGTGAGGGAGTTTATTCCAAAGGCAGGGAAAAAGAGGAATGAAAGAGTGAAGGTGAGCAGTGATTCGTGATTTTGGTAGTTTTACCAGAAGGGGGTTGTTGGCGGACCTTGAGCGCCCTGTGGAAATGTGGTGCGGACAAATCACAGAGAGAGCAGGGGGGGGGCGAGGCTGGAGAGGAGACGGCAGAAGACAGAAAGACCACTGACCAACCTGCGGTGATTGAGTGAGAGGCCCAAAGACTCAGCCTCATTGCGGGAGATGCCAATGATCCGAAATGCCTTGGTTTCTGCAGCGTGAAGCCGAGAAAGGTGGGAAGCAGGAGCACCAGCCCAGAGGGGAGAGCAGTACTCCATCAGGTTGCGGACAAAAGCTTTGTAAATGGTCAGGAGCTAATGTGGGCTGAGGAAGGACTTTGCGCGATGGAGGATTCCTAGTCGGCGACTGGCTTTGGAGGCGAGGTTTGAAATGTGGCTTTCCCAGGAAAGGTCATAGCAGATAGTGACACCCAGAAGCTTGAAAGAAAGGACTTCTTCCAGAGGATTGTTGAGAAAGTGGATGTGGGGTTTTCTAAACAGTCCTTTCGAAGAGACATAGTGAGAGTGTGAGATTTGTCCTGATTGAAAGACATGTTCCACGTGTTGGACCAGTTTGTGATTTTACCCAGATCTGCAGTGAGCGAAGAAGCTGCTGCTTGCCGGTCTGAGGGATGACCGATGGTACGGCAGAGGGTGGAGTCATCAGCAAAGAGATATAGAGGATTTTCCAGAGAGTCGGAGAGATCATTGATGAAAAGCAGAAAAAGAACAGGGCCCAGAACGCTACCTTAAGGAACTCTAGCCTGGACAGGTAGAGGGAATGAAAGAACTCCATTTAGGGCCACACGTTGACTGCGACAGGAGAGGAAGTCTGTGAGCCATGAGTGGAGATGGCCTTGGATACCATAGGAAGAGAGTTTGGTGAGCAGGGCAGGGTGCCAGACTGTGTCAAAAGCACGTGATATGTCCAGGATATGGCTCGGATTTCCTGTCTGGCATTGCGGACCTCCATCCATCGTTGGGAGAGCAGAAGCAGCATAGCCAGGGTAGAGTGACCTGGTCTGAAACCAAATTGATGATCGGAAATGAAACCATTGGAGAAGAGGAAGGATTTTATGTCTGAAGCGATGATGGATTCCATAACCTTGCTGATGATTAGGAGAAGGCTGATTGGTCTGTGGTTGCAGGGATGTGTTTTTGCATCTTTTTATGCAGGGCAGTGATGTTTTCTGATTTCCAAGCAGATGGCGGATGACTTTGAGCAAATGAGAAGGTGAATAGAACAGAGAGAGGGTGAGCAAGAGCAGAAGAGCAGGCTTTGAGGACATGTGGGCTGATGCCGTCTGGACCGGTTGCAGAATCTGAGTCGCGGTTTGACAGCAAGCTCTCCACCTTGTCAGGAGAAAAGGACACAGAGTCCAGGGACAGTTGTGTGCAACTGGGTAAGGTGGGTCGAGAAAGTGATGGGTTTAGGACACAAGATTTAGCTGCAAACACCGAGTTTAGGCATTCAGCTTTTTCACGTGCAGTATCAGCAGTGCGGCCATTTGAGGTAAGGGAGGGGATGGAGGGGGAACATACCCCAGAAACAGATTTGATTAGACGCCACCAGGATTTTGAGAAGGGATAGAGGTTTGAGAGTTCAGACTTGAGAT
This sequence comes from Eptatretus burgeri, assembly GCF_056783735.1. Taxonomy (NCBI): domain Eukaryota; kingdom Metazoa; phylum Chordata; class Myxini; order Myxiniformes; family Myxinidae; genus Eptatretus; species Eptatretus burgeri. Next base: position 41,261,180 of record NC_140971.1, on the reverse strand, counting down.
TAGAAAGATGTTGTTTTCCGGCTCGCCTGAGGGTAGATACACACTTGTTCCGAGCTTTATGGAAGGAACTGAGATTTCCCTTAGTTGGGTTTGCTTTCCATGAGGCAAAGGCAAGTTGTTTCGGGACAACTGCCTCACCACAAGCTTCAGTGAACCAAGGGCGGGTGGAAAGGTAGGACAACTGAAGACGAGAGTGGATAAATCTGTGCATGAGTGAGAGCATGTTTCTTTGAAAGAATTCCCAGGATGAGTTGATGTTGGAGAAAGTAGTGATAGGAGACCAGTCTATAACTTTGATGGCTGCTTGGAGACCCTGCCAATCGGCTTGAGTGAAATGCCAGACTCGACGGTGGTGAGGTAGTTCTCTGATAATAGCCAGAGAGATGTCCGCTTTGACAAGGACATGGTCAGAAGAACCGTTTGGAGCGGAAAAAAGAGCAGCAGATATTGTCAGGGAAATTTGTCAAAATCAGATCCAGAAGAGATGGAGTACCATTGGTTGAGATCTGGGTCGGGAAGTTGATGGATTGAGTCAGTCCCAATGAGTCGCAGAAAGCTTTTGCTGAAGTGCCATGACAGGTGCGAGAGGTACCCACACCTTGCCAACTGGCATGATGACAATTGATGTCGCCACTTATGAGGAAGAGAGAGTTTGGATGAGAAGATAGAAGTTGGTCCATGTTTTCAGATAGTGAGGTGTAGATGGAGTCATCACTGTTAGGTGGAGGGTACAGTACACATATAAACATGAGGTGGGAGTGGAGGGGAAGCCGTAGCCAGAGACAGAGGTGTGGGGGAGTGAGGGCAGTGCATGGAGAGTGAGGAACAGAGTCTTTGATGAAGAGAGCAACTCCTCCACCAGGACGAGGCTCAGGTCTGTCATACCGGAGGAGGGAGTAACCAGGGAAAGATACTTGGGAGTCAGACACGTCTTGGGGGAGGAAAGTTTCTGTTCGGCAGATTATGTCTGGTTTGTCAGTGGCAACCTGTATGGAAAGATCTGAAAGTTTTGAGCGAAGGCCCCGGATATTTGAGGTCCACACTTTTAATGAAGAGGTAGGGGAGGAGGCTTTTGTGCAGGGCGTGGGGGACGGAGTGGGAGGGTAGGACAAGGGACGGGGGGGGGGGAGGTAAGGAGGGTTGTTGAAAGAGTGTGGGGGATTGCAGAATAGCTAGGGGAGGGGGCGGATGAGGAGGAGAAAAGGCTCTGTGGTGCTGGGGGAGAGGGATGACAAGAGAGGGGGAAGAAGGCAGTTGAGGATTTGAGGAGGTGGAGTGAAGAGATGGAGGTGAGAGGGCAATGGAAGGAGGCAGCTTTGTGGATGAGAGGGGGGCAACTTTGAGAAGGATGAGCGAGGGGATGAATGGTGGGAGAAAGGTGAGGGGAGTTTTTGAGAGAGGTGAGAGGGAGGCTTGGAGGGAGAAGAGTGTGATGGTTGCTTTGAGAATGAGGGGTGAGAGGGGTGAGTTGGCACTGAAGTTGGAAAAAAAGAATGGTTGATGGAAAGCAAACATTCATAGCAAACTAGGGTTTTTAAAAGTTTTAGGTCAGAGATGCAATTTAACACAATTCTTGATGGATGCAATAAAGGCGAATTCAGAGAATGGAGAGAAGAAACGCTGTAACAGTTGGATTTTTTAGGCAAGGTATGAAGGAGAGGTCGAATTGAGAGCAGTCTGTTTCAGTAGCAGAAGAGTAGTGCATTATGATACAATAAAGAGTACCACATGTGTGAAAGAGGAAGATGAAGCATTATAAGAGATTGTTTTTGTTATTATTATTAATGTTTGAGAGAGTTTTCAACAGATTAGCTCATGGAAGTGTTGTGGAAAAAAAAATCGAGGAAGAAGAAGAGGAGGAAGAAGAAGACGAGATGAAGAAGAAGAAGAAGAATCGAGACTCGTGAGTGTGCAAGGAGAAAGGTAGGGTTTTTTTTGATTTAAGATAAGAAATAGAGTGATTAGTTGGGAGGGATGGGGATGTTAGGAAAGTGGGGAAGATAGAAATTGAAGGTAATGGGGAGAATAAACAAATAAACACGATCGTACACCGAGGGGAACTGGTAGGCCTCAAGCCTCAAGGGTAGGCCTCAAGCACCCTGTAAGACAAGGTCGACGAAAACTCACAAAATATCACGATTTTTGAAACAAAACCGAACTAGGAACACACAGTAACATGTAGGTGAGAAAATAAACAATTAAAACGGGACAGATAACGACCGGAAACTTAACTTTGAGATCGTCAGCAGAGAGCCCTGAAGGAGACCTGCTGACGCTCCAAACCCAGAACCGGAAGTTGTGTTTGTTTGTACAAATAAAAATTTTTAATGGTACCTGGTGTTGTTTTAAAAAAAAACTTTTATGGGATGGTTTATTAATCACATTCCTTCAATAAACATTGGAAATGATACTTGGTGGTGTAATTTTTTTCATTTGTAAGCATTTTTTAATGAAACTGTAATGATGTGCATTCGCGGTCAACATTTTTTTCAAATTTAAAAGTTTCCCTGATAAACCAGGAACCGCTGGAAACTAATGCCCCTTTTTCCATTGAAACAATGCATGAGATTTGCGGCTTTGCCATTCGCTGATTCGCCACTCGCGGCATTTTTCATAAATCAGAAACCACTGGGAACCCACCCCCTTTTTCCCAATTAAACAATTTGTGGTTGTCGACATTCACGGGTTACGAACCACTGGGAACATCCTCGCCCTACTATTCGCGGCATTTCCCAGGAACGTATCTCCTCACGAATCGCAGAGTCTGCCAGTATATATATATATATATATATATATATACATATATATATATATATATATATATATATATATATATATATATATATATATATATATATATATATATATATATATATATATATATATATATATATATATATATATATATATATATATATATATATATATACATACACACACAGTAATCACCCGTTTCTCGCGGGGGTTATGTTCCAAACCTCCCCGCGCTGAGTGAAAATCCACGATGAATGGACGCCTCCCCAAAAAATCGACTCGTCTGGTCTGGTCGGTTTGGGAGTGATTGAGTTTGAGGTGCCGGAGATCGACTAGTCTGGTCTGGTCGGTTTGGCAGTGATTGGGTTTTAGGTGCCGGAGATCGACTAGTCTGGTCTGGTCGGTTTTGAGGTGCTGGGTATGAAAAGTGCTTGTCCAACAGCAGCAAACCTTTTTCCTTCCCGAAGCATATATCGAGCACCTTTACCTTAACCTTCTCCTGGAGCATCCCAGGACCTTCCTCTGGCGCTTCGGTTCCTTGCCAGAAGCCTTAGAAGGTGCATCGCGTTTGGGCGGCATCGTGGGGCTTGGAGAAAAAAATCGTAGAAAATATTCGAAGTTCACAATCGAAACTTTGTCTCGTGCGTTGTGTGACTGGTCGAGCACCACCTGTTATAATTTATTGCTTAAATAATTTATATTTTATATATTTTTACCGAGATGTACCGGGGGAATCCGCAGAAAAAGGCGCGATAGATGAACCGCCATGAAGCGGGGGTTGACTGTATGTATGTATGTATGTATGTATATGTATGTATGTATATGTATATATGTATGTATATATATATATATATATATATATATATATATATATATATGTATGTATATATATATATATATATATGTATGTATTGTTGTGGTTGACGAAATTCGCAAACCACCATTCAGGTCCCTTAGGTGAGATATCTCTGTAAGTATATGTGTAGTTCGGCCCAAACCCGTTGTTTAGAGGGAATAAATGTCATTCATTCGGGCTGCGACCCCTCCAGATAGCCGTTTTTCTTTTACTATCTTTATTTTGGACCAGCCGCCATTACTACCATCACAACCACCACCAACCACGTCTCAACAGCCATCACACAACAACAACAACATCAACAGCCACGACCTTTACCGTCACAACTCGCCCTTGCAACCATCGCATCACCGTCATTCCCGCGCCGCTTGTGGGCACCGATACTGGACTCGTGCAGGGCGCGCACCGAGCAGCGGGTGCAGAAACACCAGCCTTTCCGAAGAAATCGGATCAAAAACGACTCACGCCCACTTCTGTTCCGTCCTATCAGCGAGCATGGGGTGATTTGGCCCCGCCTCCAGGTGCGTCGGAGTAATATCGCTATATGCAGATTCATGGATCAAAAAGCATTCACGCCCACTTTTCCTCTGTCCAATGGGGAGCCAGCCAGAGGTAAAGGGTCGAAGGTGAAGGAGCGAGGCCCCGGGGGCTATAAAGGGCCGCGTTCGCTCGCCAGGAGTTGAGTTGGGAGTTGGTGGAGTCCAGTTGAGTTGGGAAGTCAGTGAAGAGAAGAGTCGGAGAAAGCAGTTGGACGGAGCTGTGGAGAGTTGGAGAGGTGGCGGCGGCGAAGGCAGTTGAGGGGGCGCTCGTGTCAGAGTCGGGGAGCTGCGGAGAGGAGAGGCCGGTAATGCGACCGAGGTCGCGGTGGAGACGCTTGTCGCGGGACCCGAGCCAGCGAGATATCCTCATCCCCCCCGAGCATCAACAACCCCCTCCTGTTTCCCCCCGCGCTGAGATAGTGCAAGAAGGGGGCCCCGTTCCCACCCCATACCAGGCAGTCCCAGCGAGGCCCGTGGAGTCGGGGCGCCACCGCCATTTTGCGGCTCATCACCAGATGGGTAGGCTCGACGCGGTCTCGGCCCCAGGCCCGTCTGCCCCCCTCATCGTGGAGGGTGGTCACTTTTTCTTTTGCTTTGAGTATATGTGTTGTCGGCGCCGTCTGTGAAGTAAAACTGTATAAGTGTTGCCGTGTGCTCGGTAGTCGGTGGTAGATCTGCATTGTGTTTCTCTTTTATATTTGCTTTTTGTGCATTATTGTGTGCTTCTTCCACTTTTACATTTGCTTTTGGTGTATAATTGTATATGTGTGCTATCCGTGTGCCATCGCGAAATAAATGTGCTTTATGTTGAACTGTTTTCCCGTTCCGCTTCGTCTTTTCTCTAATTGAATCTCCATCTTACTTCACGTAAAGGGTTGGTCGTGGGCTAAAGACGCCCAATAATTAATCGAACCGTCGCGGTTGACGATAACACCGCTCGGTTATCCCGATAGTACAGAACGGGTCGCTTAAAGTGGCCCGTGTCCGAAGTCGACCTGCGGCGAGGTGCGCTCGCCCGGTCTACCCTCCGTGTGGGTACTTAGGTAGGTTGAATTTGGCGAGCAACCCTATCCCACGCGGGGGGCCGATTGGCACGATCGTGGTGAGGCCGAAAGGCCCACCCGTGACTAGTTCCCGGCGTTAGTCCGAGAGGGTCACGACGGGATTGTCCGTCCGGTGGGCGACGTGCCGCGATTCGAGTTACGTGGCCGTTCGCACGCCAGCGGGCGCGAATCCGCAACAGTATGTATGTATGTATGTATGTATGTATGTATGTATGTATGTATGTATATATATATATGTATATATATATATATATATATATATATATATATATATATATATATATATATATATATATATATATATATATATATATATATATATCGAGCCTGGTGTTGGCGCAGTGGTTTGGGCAGCGGCTTGGGCTCCAAAAGGTCCTGAGTTCAAGCCCCGTTGGGCCACTGAATTATTACACCAGGAGGTTGACTCAGCCTGTTGTCCTTCCGAGGTCGGCAAGGTGAGTACCAGTGTACTGGGCCGGTGTATACCTCGGCTAAAATAGGTGTACCATATCCCTGTGTCGAAACAGGCAACCAGGGTTGCGTCAGGAAGGGCATCCGGCGTAAAACCTGTGCCAAATCATTATGCGGATCATAATAGATGATCCGCTGTGGCAACCCCTAACGGGAGCAGCTGAAAGAAGAATATATATGAATATATGAATATATATATATATATATATATATATATATATATATATATATATATATATATATATATATATATATATATATATATATATATATATATATATATATATATATATATATATATATATGAGAGACGAGTATAGCACAACTGTCTGTGTCATAAAGCGCTCTCTTCCAAAACCTGGAGTCCTTAAATTAGCATGCACTCTCAAGCATAGTGTAAATAGCACCGTACCAGCTCCTTCCCCATCAGATCCCATTATCGCTTCTATCTAATTGGTTCACACAGGTTGCTCAAATCATGAGAACACAAACTGCCTGTAGCATATCTCATCCCACAATGACTTTCCACTTTAACCAGCCTAAGATGGCTGGGCCATTGCTTTGCACTTTCACGATTTCCTTCCATCCACTTGCTCCAACCCCCTTTGGCAAGCGAATGAGGGATGTCTGCCCAGTCATTTCATCACCCCAGAAACATGTTTCTTTACTAATGACCTCTAAGCCCAGCATGTGCATTGGCACAATGCTCATCCATTTTACAGGTGACTTGGATATCTTGAAAGAAACAAAAGGGAAAACAATCCTGAAACTGCAATGTTGGTTCTGTCTGTCATATCTCGAAAACAAATCTGTGGCCTTTACCTCATCACGGTTGCTCTCCTTTGAACCAAATAGTTTTTACTTCCAAACCCTATTTCTTTTCCATCCTCCCTGTATATTGGTTAGCAAAAAGACCTTGAAAAAAAAAATCACCATTTTTGTACAAGTGCTTGGCCTTTCAATTCAGAAACTTCCCTCATCCAAGTACAAAAGGTTTGGTGGTTGAGTGGGTAAAGCTTTGTTGCATTGCATTCACGAATTTGAGTTCGATTCCCACGGCTGCTTCATGGAAATTTCCACTCTGCGAAAGAGTGGTGACCTGTCAAGGATTAATTCGAGCCTCAAAGCGTTCACAACTTGTCATGAGCATCCCAACACTCTGTCAAAAGATTGGGATCAACCACTACCACCCCCACTCCTTCAGAGCTCAGTGCCAAGGTCAGACCAAATTCACTGCAAAAGTGTTGAAACCTTGGAAGTCAGAAATGAAGTTGTGCTCACATACTCTAAGTGGAGAGCAGTGAGGGGGTAGTGGTGATAGTAAGTAGTGAGCAGTAAGTAGTGAGTGGATCACGGAAAGTGATGAGCAGTAAGTGGTGTGAACAACAGAGAGTGGTGAGCAGTGAGCAGTATGGAGTGTGGAGAACAGTGGTAAAGCAGTCAGTGGTAAGTGTTGCAGTGGAGCATGGTGAGCAGTCATTATTTAATTAGAGATTAATCACTAAATAAACAAAGAAAGTAGATCCAGTATTCTATAACAATCGTTCCAAGTATTATTACACATCCTGCAATGTTGAAGCAGAAACTGTCGAGCATAGGCACAGCATTAGTCTACAAACAGTTATTAATTCTTAGCTTTTCCCAAAGTAACCTTCAGCATGTTTACCTACTGTACATGGAACAGAAATGAGGCAGCACAAGGTTTGCAGTTTGCAATCTCGATTCTGGAAGAAAAAACTCCAACATGTTACCAGATTGCACTAGTTTTGGAGTTGCGCTGAGCCGTAAGCAATTCATAGTGAAAGCCATTTACTCCAGGTACACTGTAGGTCGTTCGTGGATATCTGGCGTTCGGTTTGTCAGCGGAGCAGAGTAAAGTGGGAAAGACATGACATCTCAGTGCGACACAAACACACTTCCCACAACTTACTGGTGATAGGCACAGCCATCAGGAACTTGCCAACACCACTTGCCCAATTAGCCTGACAGTCAACAGATAGCTAAAAGGCCTGCAAAGTAATGTTTGCCCTTATCGTATAATGAGGCCGAGCATCTATTTACCGATCTCATGGACGTGGGTAGGGCAGAGCCTGCGGTGCAATGAACGCCTCTTTAGGGACACAACAGGTGGCCACATGCTACAGGCAGGTAGGAACACAGAAAAATAGGGAAATGAACAAGCAGGTAAATAAATAAATATAAAGACAAAAAAAGAACATTTTAAAAAGTATCCAAAATAGAAGAGGTCCAGGAATGGGTAGTTTTCCCAGAATAGCTTTATTTTTATTTTTTCTAGCAAATATTAAATCATGAGATGAATGGTTGAACATTCTTGAAAGAGATTAATTGAAATAATTTTTTTTAAAAGCCTGTAACTTTTAGACTATATATTTGTTCATGGATTCAAAAGTAACATTTCATCATATTGTTGCGAATTCGCGCCCGCCGGCGTGCGATCGGCCGCTCGACTCGAATGGCGGCCTCCTCGCCCACCGGAACGGACAATTCTGTCGTGACCCTCTCGGAACAACGCCGGGAGCTAGTCACGGGTGGGGGTTTAACCCCACCACGACCGTGTCAATTGCCCACCCGCGCAGGATAGGGTTGCTCGCCAAATTCGATCTACCTAAGTACCTGCGCGGATGGTCGACCGGGCGATCGTACCTCGCCGCAGGCCGACTCCGGACACGAAGCGCTTAAGCGGTCCGTTCCGTGCTATCGGGAAAACCGAGCGGTGTTATCGTTGGCCTCGACGGTTCCGATTAATTATCGGGCGTATTAAGCCCACTACGAACCCTTTACGTGAAGCAAGATGGAGAGTCAATAAAGAAAAGACGAAGCGAAACGGGAAAACAGTTCACACAATGCACATTTATTACGCGACACACGGAAAGCACACATATACAGCCAAACAGTCAGAATGCACCTATATCAGGAAAAAAAAAGAAACAACGACGCAGAGTTACAACCGAATACGCGTACACACGGCAACACTTACACAGTTCTACTTTACAAGACACGGTGCCAAGACACATTCACTCAAAAGCAAAGGAAAGAAGCCACCCTCATAGACAAGGGGGCAGACGGGCCTGTAGGCCAATATGTGCGTGGGACCTGAAGGAGCGGCCAGGTCCGCGAGACCGGGTGGGTCCTACCTGCGTCCTCGTGATGCGTTGACGGATGAGCCGCAGACGTGGCCGCGTGGCTGTGCCCCGACTCCGTGCTCCTTCGCGGGTTTCGTTGGCACGATGTTTGGAGTGGGGTGGGAACGGGGCCCCCTTAGTTGCACTATCTCAGCGCGGGGGGAAAGGGGGAATTGTTGATGCCCTGGGGGAGGGAGAATGGCTGGCTGGCTTGGGTCCCGCGACAAGCGATTTCCCGCCGCGACCTCGTCGCCGACCGCCGTCCTTCTCGCCTCGGACCCGAGCTCCTTGGCCTCTTCCCACAACTCTCCTCAGCCGACTGCAGAACCCAACTCGACGCCTTCGCCACCCGACTCCACTCTCTGCCACACTCCGCTGCTGCCACACTCCGCCCGATGACTCTCTTACCAAAACTCTCACTCTCTGCTAAAACTCTCTGCTTCCAAAACTGACTCTGCCACGATTCGCCTTGTGCTCGGCGTTTTATAGGCTGGCAGGAGAACCAATATGCAAATTTCCGGATCAGGATGAGCTCGGGGGCGGAGCCACACTCGCCCATTGAACGGAGGAAAAGTGGGCGTGAACCTCCCCTGATCCTCGAATTTGCATATTTCGATTTCACACGGACGCGCCTGGAGGCGGGGCCGAGCCGCTCCGCGCTTACTGATTGGACAGATCAGAAGTGGGCGTGTAGCATTCTTGATCCGAATTCTCCCTCGGAAAGGCCGCTATTTGCACTCGCAGCTCGGTGCGTATCGCTTGAACAAGCCCAAGACAGCCCGATGCTCAGTGTTCACAGGTGGTGCGGGAATGGTGGTAGAAGGAGAGAGGTGAGGGTGGTGGAGGGTTTTTGGTGGTGCTTTAATGGTTATGGCGGTTCAAAATAAAGATAGAACAGAAAAACGGCTATCTCAAAGCGTCGCAGCCTGAATGAATCACATAAATTCCCTCTAAACAATGGGTTTGGGGCTAACTTCACATGTACTTTGAGTTATCTCACCTACGGGACCTGAATGGTGGTTTGTGAATTTCCACAGCCGTAACAATATAATGACAGAGAGAACAATATGATGTCATCAGCAGTAATGCAATTATCGCCATCATTGTCAAGTGAAGTGAAAGAAACTGACAAGATTGTTTTGAGGATTTGCATTTTTATCTTGCCAAAACGAAGTTTTTGCAAGATATGTTAGTCAGCTTGTATGTTTTTTTTTTGTTTTTTTTGTTTGTTTGTTTCTTTGTCTGTAATCACGTATAAAAAATTCTGCAGAGAACAGTTATCATTGGAAATTTTTGTAACTTCGCATATCAGAGGCCTATAGAGGTCCCTTTCAGTGCACAAAATTTTTAAGGTCAAGGTCAAAGGTCAAGGTCACTTTGTCGCAAATCAGGGGAGTCGACGAAACCCTTATTTTTTGAGTAATTTTGATCGGATCGTCTTCAAACTTCATGGGAATGTAGTTCATGATCTGGTGCTCAGCTGATTAATTTTTGGTGGCGATTGGCCTTGACCTTCATGGTTAGCGCCTCAGGTCAAACATATTTGACCCCAAGGTCAAATTTTCAAGTTTTAGGAACCATATCGTGTAGTACCTCAAATTGAACACCTCGATGAGTGCTTTCTAGATATGTCAAGCTTGAGACATTATGACGTCATTTGGTGACGTTATGAGGCAAACGCATATTTTTCATGGTTACTCTGTAGAAAGATTCTCATCGGAATCTCTCGTAGGCAGATATTCCTCAAGGAGTCACTCCTGGTGGATAGCAGCTCTATTCACCTCAGTGTGACCTTAAAGATGTCACACGTGGTCATCTTTTGGCAAGATAGGGTCACCCTGCGGGTGACATTGTTTTTATTTATTTATTGTTTGCAAAACCTGGTTTGAGACTGCAGTTTCAGGATTAGACTAGCAATTGGAATTCAGCTGTACCTTGTATGACCCATGATCAGAGGATGGCTTTTGAAAGGAAGCATATTTTTAAAGAGGAAAATAATAATAATAAAGAAGAAGATGAAGAAGAAGAAGAAGAAGAAGAAGAAGAAGAAGAAGAAGAAGAAGAAGATTAAAAAGATAGACAAGGAACTCGAAGGGCACTCAGTAGAGCTCATCCCTCTGCCCCGTAATGCCTGATCCACGAGACAATATCTGGCCCAATACATATTTGAGATATCAGGCTAAAAATTGTTTTTGAGCCTCATCTCTCAATGGTGAAGAATCACTTCAAAAATGATCAGATTCGGATCGGGATTCGGATCTTCACCAAAATTGAATCAATTCTTCCTTGTCACACACCCAACGTGCCCAGCAAGTTTCATCCGAATCCGTAAGCAACTTTTTAAGATATCGTGCTATAAATCGTTTTAGCCTTATCTCTCAATGGTGAAAAATCACTTAAAAATTAGAGTAGTCGGATTCGGATCCAGATCCTCACCAAAATATAAACAGTTCGTCCACGTCACACGCCACACCTGTCCACAAAATTTCATCCTGTCCACAACTTTTTGAGATATCTTGTACACAGACAAACAAACAGAAAGGGGTGAAAACATAACCCCCTTCACCCTTGGTGGTGGAGAGGAATAATAAAAGGCAGAGGAAGAGGAGAAAAAACAAAACAAAAGACGCAGCAGAAGATGAAGGTCGGGAGGAAGGGAGCTGGGTATATTACTTATTGTAAATTGTGTAGTTTTTCAAGAATTCTCCACTTACAGCATATTAAAGATTCCTTGTGGTGTTTACAGCATGCCCAAGAACACACTGCAAGTAAAAACCTAAAACAGTAGTTCTAGCAAAGACAAGCTGTGAGCCTACAACGAGCGTGCAAGAGAGGGATGACACTCAAAATAACAACCTGCTAGACCTCTCCCCATCTCACATTCAGTTCATCAATGTCATGGATCCTTTCCCTGCCAATCACTAGTTACAGATGAGTAGCAGTGCGAAACATGCACGGCAATGACACAGACACTCACACTGCCCGTCGTGTGCAATGAATGGGATGACGCTGTGGACAGATTATTATAAAAGCTCACAGCAATGTTGTTCTGTTAGAAAATCGAAAAATTAGACATAAACTTTATTTTTTGTTTTTTAAACGCCGAGATGAGTGATTGGTTAAATGGGTGCTTCTCAGGTTTGTTTTATTGCCTTTTTGATTTGTATATTGTTTCTTCTTCATAACGTTAATTTTATAAATATATGTGGAAAAATTACAGGCCCAGACCAGGAATTGAACCCAGGTCCTCTGGCAAACTGTACCAGTGTTGTTAGGGTTAGCTCAGATAGCTCAGATGGTACAGTTTGCCAAAGGACCTGGGTTCAATTCCTGGTTTGGGCCTGTAATTTTCCCACATATATTTATAATGTTTGTTCTATCCTGTTCATTTCTAATGACATTAATTTTTGAATTTCATACTCCTGCCAGTCATGAGCAACACCAACTCAGCAATTTATCAATTAGGAAAAATCGACCTTGAAGTCATAACCATCCCTTACTCTCTGGTTCGAAAATGCAGTAAACACGATGCTTCAAGCTTAATGAACCCCTTGAGGAAAGTTTTGTGGTTAAATCAGTAAGCAAAAGTTAATTTATGTTGTTGTACAGACGTACTTCCTTTCTAGCTCTTTCTCATCACTGTTCAGTGGCAGCAGCCATTTTTTTCAATATCAAATTACATGGAATCATCTTCCAGTCCTGAAATGCTGCTAGATTCACACAAATTTATGATAAAAGTCAAACAGCATGATGCTCCTGCCCCAATGATTAACTCTATTTTCCATGGATCCTTCACTTCTTGCAAAATGCAGTGCAATTACCAATATTGTGATCGGAGATTATACCCTGATTGGTGAGATCAGTCCGAACAAGCAATTTAAATCGACTACTTCTTTAAAGGACCCAATTATTCCCACCTTCTTGTGAGATCTTCTGGGGAATGCTTTTGGCCAGGGGGTTTCACGAACCAGCCGGCCAGGCCGAGCATTCAATCAAAGGTGATGTTGATTTGGAATTTGTTCAGAGTGGTGGCGATAACATGCTTACTCTTCATGAAAGACACCATGGGATCATTAATGTCCACCAAGTAATGCTGGCAGACGGGATTATCTGTTTAGTCCATCTGATACATGGTACTCACCTTGACGGATTGCCCTACCTGCTAAACACCAGGATGAAAGCTTATAGCCACACCGAGATTGGAACCCAGGCGAGAAAGCCCAGAGACAAGTGCACACACCTTGAGGCTACCCTTCGCATTTATAACAAGAAAACGAGTAATCGGAGAATGCACACCGTCACCAGGACTTGTTTTATGTGGTGTGTTTTGTGTGGCGTTTGTGTACTGGTGTGTTTCATCATTAATAAGAGACAATTATAACTGCCACTTTATAACTGCTGGCAGTGATGACCGGGTACCAAGATGCCCCGCTTTGATTGTACACCTGACCCTGGCCCATGACGTTTATTATTTTTCAATTTAATTCAGAATGAGATTGAAATAAATTCAATTCAAATCAAATGGAAGAACAAATAGGTGCAGTCTTGCATTGGAGTAATCAATAGGAATCCAAACAAGCAAAAAGAAAAGATGAAGTCATCAGGAGGAACATGGATAGGATTCCCATTTCAGCTGCAACTATTATTGTGGAAAGAGTAGAGAGAGGAAAGAGTAGTTATTTATCTGCTTCAGCAAAGGATGCAAGACTGAGCAAGAAATGAGAAGCGAGGGGAAAAGGAGCAGTGAGCGAGAAGAAAGCGAGAAGAAAGAAAGAGCGAGAAGGCTGGAATGTAGACTTGAGATGCATCACGTAGTCCACTCATGTAACAATGCTTACTGTGAAACATCGTTTCATTTCTTCTCAGATTGATGAGGTCAGATAGTGTGATTTCCTGCCTGACAAAAAAAGAATGTACATGCAATGCCTTCAGGAAGTATTCACACCCCTCGACTTTTGTCACAATATGTTGTGTTACAGCCAAAATGTAAAATGGATTAAATTTAAATTTTTGTCACCGATTTTCACAAAATACCCCATAATGACAAAGTAAAAACATGTTTTTAGAAAATTTTACAAATTTACGAAAAATGAAAAGGTGAAATGCCTTGCATCAATAAGTATTCAACCCCCTGAGCCAATACCTTGTAGAAGCTCCTTTGGCAGCGATTACAGCTTCGAGTCTCCTTGAGTATGTTATAACATCTGGATTTGGGGATTTTTCTCCCATTCTTCCTTGCAGATTTGCTCGAGCTCTGGCAAGTTGGATGGGGAGTATTGGTGAACAGCAATCTTCATGTCTGTCCACAGATTCTCAATGGGATTCAAGTCTGGGCTTCAGCTGGGCCACTCAAGGACTTTCACAGTCTTGGTTTGAACGATTCTGATGTTGCTTTGGCTGTATGCTTGGGATCATTGTCATGTTGGAATGTAAATGTTCACCGCAGTCTTAGGTCGTTTGGACTCTGAAGCAGGTTCTCCTCAAGGATTTGCCTGTATTTGGCTCCATTCATTGTTCCCTCTATCCTTACAAGTCTCCCAGTCCCTGCCTCTGAAAAGCATCCCAGTAGCATGGCGCTGCCACCATCATGCTTCACGGTAGGGATGGTGTTATATGGGTAATGAGCTGTGCTTGGTTTTTGCCAGACGTAGTGCTTTACATTAAGGCCAGAGTTCAACTTTCATCTTATCAGAGCACAGAATCTTGTGCCTCATGCTTCCAGATTCTTTCTCATGCCTTTTCGCAAACTCCAGGTGTGCTGTCATGTGCCTTTTTCTCAGGAGTGACTTTCATCTGGCCACTCTCCCATAAAGCTTCGATTTGTGAAATACTGCAGAGATTGGTGTCCTTCCGACAGGTTCTCCCATCTCAGCCAAGGAACTCTGTAGTTCTGTCAGAGTGGTCATTGGTTTCTCGGTCACCTCCCTGACCAAGGTCCTTCTTGCCCAGTTGCTCAGTTTGTTTGGACGGTCAGCTCTAGAAAGAGTCTGGGTTGTTCCATATTCTTTCCATTTCCTAATGATGGAGCTCACTGTGCTCATGGCAACTTTCAACACTCTCGAAATTATTTTATACCCTTCCCCAGATCCAGATCTATGTCTCCTCACAATTACATCTCAGAGTTCTATGTACAGTTCCTTGGACTTCAACGTAGAGTTTCTGCTCTGACATGCACTGTCAACTGTGGGACCTGACAGAGAAAGGTGTGCTTCTTTCTGAATCATGTCCGATCAGTTGAATTGGGCGCAGGTGGACTGCAATCAAGTTGTGGAGACATGTCAAGGATGATGAAAGGAAATTGGATGCACTTGAGCTCAATTTGGAGTGTCATAGCAAAGGGGTTGAATACTTACTGATGCAAGCTTTTCCTTTTCAGCTTTCAGCTTTTCCTTTTGAATGAATTTGTTAAAATTGCTAAAAACATGTTTTCACTTTGTCATTATGGGGTATTTTGTGTGGATCTGTGAGAAATTTTTTTAATTTAATTCCTTTTAAATTCAGGCTGTACCACAACAAAATGTGAAAAACTCAAGGGGTGTGAAGACTTTCTGAAGGCACTGTATATGCTTGTAGGAAAAAAGCAGCATGCCGAGTAATATAAAATGATCTCATTATTGTTGGCTCATTTTTCAATACCAGACTAGTTCCTGTCCTCAGAGGCAGTAAGTGCAGCATCAGCATGGCGTCACGCTATGTTCTGCTGGGAACGACTGTGTGTCATGGATTGGTCCTCATCCACACAAATGACAGTGCTTCTTTTGTTTGAGTTCCCGTGTTCTGAGCATCATTGACCAAAATGGACAGACGCTGATTGCATCAATGATGCACCACTGCAAGAGAACATTCACAACACAGGACCAGGACATGAGGACTCAAACTCAAGAAGCACCATGATTGGTTGGATGTGGATCAATTCATGACAAACAGTCACTCCCATCAGAACTTAGAATGATGTCACACCGACACTGCACTTACGGCCTCTGTGAAAGGGAACGAGTATGTTCTAGACTTGTCAGGCAACAATAAAGAATTCATTTCTTTGCCACTTTGTGTGCTGCATTTTTCTGTATATTTATATCCACACACGGGGTTCGGTACAAAAGAAACGCTTATGTTTCAGTTGTAACCAAAGCATAGTAGGAAGGCTACATGAGATCACAAGAAAAGGTTTATATCTCCTGCCTATTTTAAGTTGAGCGGCATTGTGAGCGGTCACGTGACAACAACACACCACACTTTCAAAATGGCTGCCCTGCTCGATGCGAATATAAAACAGACAAGTTTTTGGTATTTATTATGGTTGAAGAGATTCCTCCAGTGGATAGTCAGATATTTAAAAAATGTGTACGGAAACTCGACCATTAATGTGATCATCGATAGATGTTGGGCAAAGCATTTCAGGAGTAGGGAAACTGATATCGATGACAAGCCTCAAAGTGGTCGGCCTGCAAGGAGTGACACTGGAAAACAAGTCGGATTCATACGCTCATTAAATGCATTGTAGTTGACGGATATCATGTGGAAAAATATCTTCATATTTGTCACATGTGTGCATATTCCCTGTAATCGGAATTATATTTCGTGAGGTAAAGTATGAGGCATTACTTTCTTACTGACCCTCGTGTGTGTGTGTGTGTGTGTGTGTGTGTGTGTGTGTGTGTGTGTGTGTGTGTGTGTGTGTGTGTGTGTGTGCATATACTGAATATAATAATAATGATAATAAATGCCAGTGTGTGTCAGTCCATCTGTCAGTGTCTCTTCTCCACAACTCCAAAACCATGAAACCCAGGAGCGTAAAACTTTGCGTGCATACTCAGGGAACTCAAGGAAGTGCAAGAGTGAAAATTGGGTGTTTGGCTTAATTAAAACACCCCTTTTGAAGATAATTAATGGCTTTATGTAATTATCCTTTCTGATGGCATTATCCTTGGTCAGCCCTCTGTCAGCTTGCTGGGGTCTTAATTTGCCATTTTATTCGGCCTGCTCAACAACACCTTGACTTGGAACAGACCGCAATGGTTTCTTAATGATAAAATGCTCGTGAATTTTTTTTTTCACTTTCCTCACTCACATCATCGAATGCCTGATCATCATACTGATGAATCGCTGGATGCATTGCAATGCTTATAAATGCCCAGAGACTCCAGTGTTTGTCAAATTATTTCATTTCCACACATGCGATAATCTCTAGAATCTCTTAATCTGAACCAAATTTCAAAACTCAAACTGCAGAATTGAACTTGGCAGCAGTTCTGACTGCTAAAAAAAAAGTTAATTTGTCCAATTTGCACATTGTTTGATGCTCCGGTCATCTCCGGATGGTGTTTAGTATGACCCAGCAATAAGCAACAACAGCAACAAGTATCAAACATTTTGTTGGTCGAGAGACACTGACAGATGGACTATGCTGGAGTGCTCAATAGTGGTCGGCTGATCAATTTCAAAGTACTCAAAAGGAATCGAGAAGTGAACTGGAATCAACGACGATTGCGAGAAATTCCTACTTCATAGAAAGAAGCATTTTGGTTTTTTCGGGGACTTTTTTTTATCCCTGTTGGGCATGTTCCAGTTACACAGGGTCTGCTAACATATTACTTGAAAAGAAACACGTCCCTGGGGCATCCCGCTTACAATATAGCAGCAAAAGCAAGTCACTTGCAAACAAAACAAGTTCCAAGGGCATGTTCCCTTTAAATGAATAGCACGGTATTTAGAGTTGGCTGGGAAAGCATGCTGATTGCTTTGCTGACAGAGGGGTAGGCAATAAAGATCGACTGATAATGTTTTGATAACAGGTCATTCAAAAGGTCCAGAAGTAGAGTTTGGAACTTTTTCGGGAAGGTAAAAGAAGACAGTATGAAAGTAACATGCTCACTTTGTTCAATCGACATTGCTCACGACTGTAATAAGTCCAATACTCTAAAACTTTTGAAAACCAAACACCAGAGAGAGTACCTATTAGTGACGGTTGAGAATGCGAATTCAAAGAAATGAAAGTCTACAACAGCAACAAGTTTGCTTTTGCAATCGACGGTTGAAAGCACTTTCACCCGGAATGCCGCTTCCCCCCCCCACCCACCCCCCCACCCCACCTCAACACTGCCTTCCCTTCCCCTCACACTGCCTTCCCTTCCCCCACCCCTCCTTTCTCCCTCTCTCTTTCTCTCTCTCTCACAGTATTCCCGTCAGTGAAACGACGGGTGGTATGTGTGTGTGTGTGTGTGTGTGTGTGTGTGTGTGTGTGTGTGTGTGTGTGTGTGTGTGTGTGTGTGTGTGTGTGTGTGTGTGTGAGTGTGATATATATATATATATATATATATATATATATATATATATATATATATATATACATATATGTTAGAAGATTGGGGACCCAGTGAGCTTCCTCAAGCCAGTAGACCCCGTCTCACAACATGTCGACGTTTATTCCCAATGCGACCAATCATTTCTGTTCATGTGCTGAAGCGTGAGGTCAATGGAGGAGCAATTATATGTTGGTAAACCTCGGGCAAATAAATGTCAAATCACATCATTGTTGGGGTGCTGTGCTCTGCTGTATGGACGTATGCATACAATACACACCTCTGATATAAATTGCAGAAGCTAGATAGTGCAAGCAAGTAGATAAGGTGAAGAAAAAAAACAACAGCGCTCGGTCGACAACACCAAATGCATGCCTGCACAACACTTGATGGAAACTCCACCAATCATGCAACCACACGTCATCAGGTCCAACTCACAGTCAAAACCAGCCATGTTCATACCCCAGAAATACAAAAACAAGAAAAACTAGAAGGGCACTGGGTAGAGTGCATACCTCTGCCATGCAATGCCTGATCCACGAGAATAGAACAAATCGGGCCAAATAAATTTTTGAAATATCATGCTATATATCGTTTTTGGCACCATCTCTCAATGTTGAAGAATCACTTTAAAAATCAAATAATTCTCATATCCATATCTTCACCAAAATCAAATCAATTTGTCCTTGCCAAACACCCAAAGTATCCACCAAAGTAAATCT
>NC_140971.1:41139829-41237329 GCF_056783735.1 Eptatretus burgeri | reverse complement strand
TATATATATATATATATATATATATATATATAATATAGAACAGCCCAATTTGATCCGACCTCATCAGATCAGCGAGTAAACTTTATTGGCTTAAGTCTTTCACGAACAAGCTGTCCAGGCCCGACATTTGGGTGAAGGTGGCAGGAATTTGCAATTTCTTCATGGTGCCAGCAATAACTCACTTACTCTTTGCGAATGACACCGTGGGATCTTTAACATTGGCTAAATATATGCTGCCAGATGAGACACCCAGTTCAACGTACATCCAAGAAAAGGCACACAGTGATGAATGAGATGCTTAATGTCACCTTTGAAATCGGTCATACTGTATGATACAATGCCCAGCCCGCGGAGCACCTGGACTGCAGTCCACATAGTTGAATTGGGTTCCCTCAGAAATCTATATTCCAAGATTTACATCAAATCTTTCTAACCATTGTTCTTTTTTTCGTTTTACAAATAAAACTCAATGACATTTGGTGGATATAGGTGGAGGATCAAGGGGTATATAAAGACACAATTTTTAGGCGCACTAGTGCCTGTCGGTATGTTTTGTCTCATCCTTATATGTGTCGATTTGTGTTCGCGTGTCCATCCATATTTGCGTGAGATAATTCTGCGCTGAATAATTCATGGACATAGTTCTTGCAAATAAAAGAATGTCGATGTGGGTTGCAGAAGATTACCATGCAATGAAAACTTTGGATATAATCAGCAGCTCCTCAATGGACAGATAATGCCATTTCGTACAGGTGTTAGTTATCATGTGTAGGATTCTTTCTGAGAGAAGGGATAGTTCAGCTGGACCGAGGTGTCTGTGCTCTGACTCCCAGACATTATCATATTCATAAACTTCATGAACAGAATCAAATTATAATTTGGAAATATGAATGTTCTAGCTTATGTGACGAGAGTTGGATATTGATTGAAGGAGTAAGGTCAACGATGGGAACTAAGGTACTGCTGTGTCCACTAGAATGCCATGCCATTACCAAACATTTTGGGGGCATCTGCACATTCCGCAAATAGATGAGGTGAGTTTCGGTGGGAGATGAAATAATGGACCAATTATAATTGTGACAGACCACTAGAGGGCACCTTCAGGGTGCCATGCAGCTGGAGACCACGTCTTGGACACCCTAGGAAATCAGATTTATCATGTAACCGTGATTTAGCATGATGCTCATCTACGCACGTGATGAACGAGCTCAAAACAAGATTACATAAATCTGCACATCTTCTTGAACATCACAAGGAATCAGACTCGGTCCCTAAAGAACTTAGGATTCAAACTCACATCCCACAGACTTGGGTCTGTCTCCTTCATACATGTATGATGTATGCAAGATAAATAGCCCGTCGTGTGACTTCATATTGGAAAATCATATTTATTGGGTAGCTTTGTTTCCGTTATGCTGGAAACAATGTTTTCCTATTTTATAAACCTTAATTTTGTGTGGAAAGATAAAGGCAAGTCCAAACCTTCGAGAAAAAAAAGAAGAAAAATCCTGTATATAGACCAGCAGATTTACCTGGCATTGCGTGGGAAGAGAGACGTGAATAAGTAACACTTTGTAGCCAATCACAAAGATTGATTAATTGATTAGAGATCTCTTTCAATTTCCGCGTACATCCGATCCTGAATACCTCTGAAGAAGAAGACGTCTGAATACAAACGGCTTTGCATTTTGAATGCGGATGGGCTTTCCATTTGGCATTTTTATTTTGATCTTCCTCTTCTTGTGTTGTTGTATATCATTCACAATTCAGCATCTAAAAAGGCTGTGATGAATATTCCATAACAATGTCCCCTCCTCGATCCTTCCACTGCTTAATTGTATTTTTTTTGTTGTTGTTCCCAAAGCGAATGCGGACAGGCTTTGCTGGGACGGGTTTGGCAGGCGCTTTCTCATTTTATATCAACCCAAACCAGCATCATCGCAACTCACCATTTTAAACCATTCACCATACCCCCCCCACCCCCGCTTTGCCAGCTCTCCTGCCCCCTTCTAGTCCACGGAGCTCTCCTGCCTCCTTCTCAGTCCATGGGGCTTTCCTGCCCCCTCCCACCTCGCCAGCTCTCCTGACCACTTCTCAGTCCATGGGGCTTTCCTGCTCCTCCCCCGGCCCTCACCACATCGCCGGCTCTTCTGATCCCTTCTCAGTCCATGGGGCTTTCCTGCTCCTCCCCCGGCCCTCACCACCTCGCTGGCTCTCCTGACCCCTTCAAAATTTGTGGAGCTCTCCTGCCCCCTTCTCAGTCCATGGGGCTCTCCTGCCCCCTTCTCAGTCCATGGGGCTCTCCTGCCCCCCTCCCCCTCCCCAGGGAGGAAAAACTAGATGCTGCCTTGATATGTAATAGTGGGGATTAATTTATCGATGCAATGGTGGTTCAAGAATAACAGCGAATATTGACTGAGGGCTTGCCATTGGGAGCGTGGGAGGTGTGTGTGGGGTGGGGGTGGGGGGGGGGTGGAGAGAATGGAAGGAGGATAAATTTGCCCATGCGAAGGGTGCTTTAACCTCAGCAATGCACAGGTAAAAAGGGAAATTGTAATACCCTCTGCCACCACCACCACCAGGTGGGACTGCACAGTACACATTTACATAGAGAATTTCGCCCCCCCCCCAAAAAAAAACCCGCACCCAAATCCCCACTTGAGGCCATGGCCACGAAGCTTATCTTACCCCCTCCACAAAGTTGTATTTGTACCCTGAGTTTGGAGTTTGTTACTTAAAAGATACTTCGATGTTCATCAGCACACAAAATTACCTTGCTTCCCCATTGTTTCAGGTCACCCACCTGCAATTTTTTCATTTTTTTTCATTTAAGTTTTCATTTATGGATGTTGTCCAATGATTCTGCAAATTTTTCTGGTGCACCGGCTTCGCTGTCCAAGCACGCAAAATTTCAGTTTTCTACGACACCCGGAAGATATTGATCTTTCATATCAGTCAGGGAGTCAGTAGTTAAGAAGAGATATATATATATATATATATATATATATATATATATATATATATATATATATATATATATATATATGTATATATATGTATGTATATATATATATATATATATATATATATATATATATATATATATATATATATATATATATATATATATATATATACACACACACACATATTTATGTGGAAGCCAATACACCGGGGAAAAAAAAAATCACAGAACCATCGGAAAACATCCGTAAATGAAAATATAAGTAGATGAGAAGAAAAAAAAATGCAGGTGAGTGACCTGAGAAAATAGGGAAGCACGGTTCGTTATTGCTTGAAATTTGTAAGCATACCCTGCATATATATATATATATATATATATATATATATATATATATATATATATATATATATATATATATATATATATATATATATATATATATATATATCCAAATCATATCAATTCATACATGTGCACACATGAAATAAGTCATTTAAACCTATTTCTGTGTCACATCCTTGCCCATGTAGACACACCCGATCCACTCATGACCCTCTGTCTGACATAAGCAAGAGTGATTAATACAGGCCAAAACTGTTTTTTGTTGGTACCCACTCGATGTCTATTACAATAATTTCACCTTTTAATTGAGCAATCATTTATTTTTAGTTCTCTACTTTGATGTCACGTCATGCACTTATTGATCAACCCAGGTCATTCTCGTATTTTGAACATGCGTTCATAGAATCAAGCGTATTGTAAACACTCGCTTACAATTCGTCCAAGATCCATGTGATCTGGTCCACAATTTCAGATCAATTCTTGATCTTCGGAAAACATCATTTTGTGTCATTCGTAAAGGTGGAGGATGAGTAGATGAGATATTTTAAGAGAAAAACGGAAGAAAGAGAAAATGAATAAGAGGAGGGAGCGCATTTGAAATATATATATATATATATATATATATATATATATATATATATATATATATATATATATATATATATATATATATATATGTTGTTGTTCATCTTTCGGCTGCTCCCGTTAGGGGTCGCCACAGCGGATTATCCGTTATGATCCGCATACTGATTTGGCATAGGTTTTACGCCGGATGCCCTTCCTGACGCAACCCTGGTCGCCTCTTACGACACAGGGATCAGGATTTGGGTTTCGCCATGATTCCGGGCTGCTCTACACCCCGCCCAGTGCAGAGCCCCCGTCCTCAAGCGATCCTCCAACCCAACCCTCCGAGTCGCCGGATTACAGGCGCACGCCACTACGCCCGGTCTATATATATATATATATATATATATATATGTATATATATATATATATATATATATATATATATATATATATATATATATATATATATATATATATATATATATATATATATATATATATATATATATATATATATATATATATATATATATATATATATATATATATACATCTTGAAAGCGTTTTTTTAAAAAACAAGTGCAATGGAGTGAAGAATCAGACAGGACATTCAAACAAAAATCAAAGCATCTTTGAAATGTGTTTTTATGAATATCGACAAAATTCACAAGCATAAATCAAGAAAACTCAAAAACTGTCGTAAGCTCATTTAAAATAAATTTTGAAGAAGCTGCACAGTGGAGTGCACCATTCTGGATAACAGTGCTCAGGGTGTGTGTGCTTCGCGATGTGAGTGGCACAGAGAATGCTGAACGAAGTCGACATTGCATGGATTCTAACTGCGTGGAACGTGCAAAGTGCTCATCTTATCAACATTGAAGAGATCTGCACATCTCAAATCTCACCGCCAATCGTATTCTCATCACAGATATGATCAAATCATCCCTGTTCTGGTTATATTATTCTCATCCCCAATCATATTACCTGCCCCCATGCAATATCCCCATTTGATCATATTATCACCCTCGATCATTATATTCCCATTTGAACAAATTTTCATCCCAATCATATTACATTTCATCATATTCACATCCCCAAATCCCATTTGAATCCCCAATCACATTCTCAATCCTGATCATATTTCCATCCCCAATCGACCAATTTAATCATATTCTCACCAACGATCACATTCTCACCTGCAATCCTGTTCCATTCCCTAATAACCAGATTTGATCATATGGTCATCGTCAAAACCCATTTCATTATATTCTCACTACGTATCATATTCCCATCCCTTATCAATCATATTCCCACCCCAGGTCGTATTCTCATCCCCAATCATATTCCCACCCCAACACCCCCATTTAATCCTGTTCTCACCACCGATCAGACTTTATTGCAATCCCGATACGACTTGATTTTAATCTTCTTCACATCAAACGATACGATTCCGTCCCAGAATTCTGCTTAGCGCACATAACTCAACGTTTATTGCAAGAATATAGATTCGATTCCGAGTCATTGTTGATCTTTACAAACCTCTCACCTCCAATAACGGGCTGACCCTTTCTGGGTAACTCACCAACTGGCTGTGCCTCCTTCGGCGCTCCACCGTCTCATCATCCAGACCCGGTTTCTGCGTGTAACCCTCGTACTCCGAGAGTCCTTTTTGCTCTGCCTGAACCTCCAGCCAATCAGTGCTCCCCGTCAGCAGCTGGGCTCGTCCCATCAGCCAATAAGTGAGCCGTATCCATGACGACGCCTGTAAGCAGTACCAGCACGTGGCTGAGGGTTTTTGCTTTACACCAATGAACAAATACGTGAGGCGGGGAGATGTGAAGTGTGGGCGCAACTGTGGCGTGGTAAAGCGAATGGGTGGAGCATTGGCGATGCAAAAAAGGTTGACGTGGTGAAGCAGGTGAGGTCAAAAGGGCTTCAGAAGGTTTTGATTTAATTGATCGAGGGAAAGTGTATTTGACCAGGCATTGGACCATGAATTATTATCATTGTGG
Source organism: Eptatretus burgeri (assembly GCF_056783735.1). Taxonomy (NCBI): domain Eukaryota; kingdom Metazoa; phylum Chordata; class Myxini; order Myxiniformes; family Myxinidae; genus Eptatretus; species Eptatretus burgeri. The sequence continues at coordinate 41,231,443 of NC_140971.1, read as the reverse complement.
CTGATAAATAATTTCGCTGTAGGATTGCTCGTCCCTCTATAGATAAGTCGACAATTGTGGGGGCGCACAGCACCGTTTGTAATGGTCACGTTAAATCAATTCACCTCGTTGTTAATGAAAGGTTGACATGTAGGTGGGTGGAGTGGAAGATCATTCCTTACATATATATATATATATATATATATATATATATATATATATATATATATATATATATATATATATATATAAACACATATATATTCAAGGTAAATGACTGACAAAGTGCAAAGGACAGAGACGAATGTTTCAGAAAGTCATGCAGGGTTTCATTTGACGAATTCAGATGAAACAGAACACTAACTTACCTGGACAATTAACACATACAGGTAGAAATGGACAAACAATTCCTGATTATGGACGTTAAGTACGTGCTTGGTGATCCAGGTAAACTGGATGGTGACAATATCTATAAAGCTGGACCATTTCTGTAGCCTAAAACTTTAAAGCTCGAAATGAAATATAATCTTACTATAATGGAGCAAACGTGTATGTCACCGAAATTCCAAAAAATGACATTTAACAGTTATTGGGTCTACTTAGAGATTCCACACCCGCTTCTGTATACCTCTGGTATACAACCCCAATAAATACTATCCTTGTGGCCACCAAAGGCATTTAGCCTTCCTCATCCAGTGCACGTGTGCTCCAGCATGTACTCCGGTTCGAGCTCGGATTAAACCCCGAGGTTTAAAGATTAAAATAAATAAATAAATAAAATCGGGGGGGGGGTGGGGGTTTAAACCCCGGGTACGGTCCATGAACCTTGCTTTGAGTACCAAGGGGGACAGAATCGTGCAGAAATACTTCGATGTCTCCTTGAATATTAATAATATGTTGTTTTCAGAAACCTTATCTTTCAGTGGCAAGATGTTTGTTGGAGCATCAAATCGTGGGCCGAGAGGTTTAATTTCGAGTTCATTATGGATTATGATGTCATCATCATCTTGGACGGAAGGGGGCGTTGCATCATTAAGTCCTGAGAATGGGTACATAAAGGCGGCTGTCCCATACAAAATATCACCTCGTGGAACAACAGGTTAGTCGGCCTTTAAGGTGTGCATGTTTGCGATCCTAGGATATCTCAAAATGAGTAGGGCGTTTTGTGTGCTGGTACTCTGGCTAAATTCCCCACCAATATTATTCAAAGGGATATCTCAGTTAATTATAAAAAGATGTGCATGTTGTGTTAGATCAAGTTAATGGTAAGTAAAATAAATGTTGTGTGGATACTCCACAAAAGTACCTGTCCCCAGTGATGGGAAAAGTTCAAGTTAATCTGTCAATCTAAATTATTTTATATGGACTTTAAAAAGGTTAATTGTGTTAGTACTCTTGGTTTCACTCAAAGCCAAAGCTCTGAGCTACTTATACCCCCTACCGTGAAATGGTGGTGTAACATCTGGCAGCAGAGGTTCAATTTGTCTAAAGAGAGGGTAAAATATTCTGGTTGGAAAATAAATGTATTCATGCATGTTCTGTCATTTCAAAAGTGAATGTTGATCTTTTCAAATGCAGCACAGGAAGCGGCCGCCATAAATGGGAGACAGACCATCACACGGACAGACAGCATGGTTCACAATAAATAATAGATGGACTTCCCTTCCAAGGAACTTAAACACAGAAAACGACCATTTGCCCCATCAAGCCTGCACAATGCTTGTCAACCAATGACAGTTTTTTCTTGTACACAAAGCCAAGGCTCACGGAAGAGCGGAAACACTGAATGGATCTGGATGCATCAGGACAAAAGGAACAGTAGAGAGAGAGACAGAGGACACCAAAAAGCGGAGTTGAAGGACAAAATCGAGGGAGATTTGGACAATGTGGTGGAAAGGATGGATACAGAAGGAAACCTCTCCCCCCTCCTCCTCCTCCTTACCCCACTCTTCTCCCCACCTCCACTCTCCCCTCATCTCACCCCCGCCCTCTCTTCTCCCCTCTCCCTCCTCTCTTTTCCCCCTCCTCTCTTGTCCCCTCTTCTCTCCCCTCCTCCTCTCTTCTACCACTCCCTCTCTCTCTCTCCCCCTCCTTTCTATGTCCATGCTTTATCCTCTTTTAACAGATTTAATTTCCGTTTTTTTATTTTTAATTTCGCTTTCCCGATTCAGTTGTTACTTTTCATTGATATTTGATGCACCATACTCATTACAGAGCTTCAGTGCTGCTGAAGCAGCTTCCTAAGCAAGGGTAATACTGGGTAGTTTGCCATTGCCTTCCCAGCAGTAGTTCAGGCAGGAATTTGGCCACGGTGCCGCTGATCGCTCACCCACTCTTCGGGAAGGACACTGTGGGGATCTTCAATGTCCACCAACTAATGTCGGTAGACGGGACGCCCAGTTTACCGTCCATCAGAGGGACAGTACACACATTGATGATTCACCCAGTCTGTGAAACACCAGGATGACAGTTAAAAGCTGACCCAAGATTCAAACCCAATCTAGACAGCTTAGAAGCGAGTATGCAGACCACGAGGCCATCCTGTCTGTCCAGGTAATCTCTTAATGCACTGTTAATAAACAAACCACGATTCAATGTTGTATTGAAACCATTGAAATGTATCTTGTTTGGAATAATTCATTTCTTCTGGTTGAATGTTGAGCTTTACCTGCATGCAGAGCTTTTCAAAAGTATCGCTGGAAGCACCCACCAGAAAATGGAGACAGCGACATGCATGGACAGACACCACACTTCCCATTGTATAATAGATGATAACTTGCATGGACCCATGGAAATTCCACATAATTCCATGTTGTATATTGAAGTCTTCGACTCACATCCCCATCACACCGCCTAGGTGCTCAACCTTTGCCTCAAAAAACCCAAGCCCTCAGTATCCCAACCCGAAGACATCAATCCCCTCCCTACTCCAAGCCTTCAAACCTCCTCCCACCGATCACGGTCTCCTGTCCAACTCACATCCCACGAGGTATGCAGAAAAGATATGTGACCATGAGCATGTCATGGCCCATCATGGTCACTTTCCAACTCCCAATCCCACAAGATATGTGGAAAAGATATGTGACCATGAGAAGATCATGACCCGTCACGGTCACCTGTTCAACTCACAATCCGCGGAAAAGATATGTAACAAGAAATGACCCAAAACCAATTATCTTCTTTCTGATGCATATGTACACATTGTTAAAAGTAAATAATGACCTCGGTCAAGGATCATTTGTAATGACGTGGGTTTAAGCCTTGCTTGAGAGAATGCCACATAGTTATTTGGACTGTGTATAAATTAATAGATCGCTGCCTCGATCACTGAGGCCGATCTTTACAAACAAGGCCCTTGACGCCTATTGGCTCAAAATCCTTTTAACTGTCTCTTTGGTTGTTTTACAATGAAGGGAAAAGTTTTGGGAGGGCATGACGATTGTGAATATGAAAGCTCCGACGATGTCTTTTACTTTGCATTGCAGGAAACACACACACACACACACACACACACACACACACGCACACACACACACACACACACACACACACACACGCACACACACACACACACACACACACACACACACACACACACCATGCACACACACACACACACACACACACACACACACACACACACACACACACACACACACACACACACACACTTACAATTTGATAAATGAATACTTATTTAACGTTGGAACTGCTGCCGAGTTCAAATCTCAAATTTTGCAATTCGGCTTAGTTTTAGAGATTCCGGAGGTTATCACATGGGCGGAAATGAAATAAAGACACGAACGCTGGTGCCTCCGGGCGTTTATAAATAAGCATTGCAATGTACCCAGCGATTCGTAGTTATGATGTACAGGCATTAGATAATACAAGTGAGAAAAGTGAAAAGAAAAAACGTTATCGTTAAGAAATCGTTGCGGTCTCTTTCCAAGTCAGGGCATAGTTGAACAGGCCAAAAAACATAGCAGCTTCAGACCCCAGTGAGGAAACCCAAGAAATGCCTAAAGACCCCATGTCGAGTGAGGTGACTGAGAATTTCCTGAAAAAGGATATAATTAAATAAGGCTGTTAATTATCTTCAAAAGGGGTGTTTTAATTAACCCAAACACCCAATTTTCACACTTGCACTTCCATGGAGTTTTCTTTGGATGCATGCAAAGTTTCAGGCTGCATGGTTTCATGGTTTTGGAGTTATGGAGGAGGCATACATAGACTATTATTAGTATAGATGTGTGTGTACACACACACACACACACACACACACACACACACACACACACACACACACACACACACACACACACACACACACACACACACACACACACACACACACACACGTCGGTACAAAGATAATGCCTATTATTTTTCAGTTCGTATCCAGTGTCAGAGGAAAGTGAAGCAAGATCACAATGAAAGGTTTGTATCACCTTCATAGCAGCCCATTTTAAGTTGAGCAGTGTTGTGATAGGTCACATGACATCACCACACCACACTTTCAAAATAGCTACGCCACTAGATGTGCATACAAAGCAGAGAACAGTTATTGAATTTCTTTCTGAGGAAGAGGTTCCTCCAGTGGATATTCATGGGTGTTGAAAGGATGTGCAGGGAGACTACTATTGATGGGATCACCATTACATATTGAGCAAAGCATTTCAAGAGTGGGGAAACCAATATCGATGGCAAGCCTCAAAGTGGTCGGCTTGCAACCACAGTGACAACAGAAAATAAGAGTCGGATTCACACACTCATTAAATGCATTGCAGTTGATGGAGATAATGTGGAAAAATAACGTCATATTTGCCACATATGTATGCATAATCCCTGAAAATGGAATTATATTTCGTGAGAAATAAAATAAGGGGCCTTACTTTCATACCAACCCTCGTGTCTGTACACACACACACACACACACACACACACACACACACACACACACACACACACACACACACACACACACACACACACACACACACCATCATCAATTAAGATAATGTCCAAAGAGGCAACAAAGGTGACAAAACTACTTCACATGGATGATTTGAAACTCTTTGCACCAAACGCTGAAAAATTGGTAGAACAATTAATAATTCGTGAAACGGTACTCTGACAACATTCAAATGTAATTTCGCCAAGATAAGTGTGCCAATTGCACATTCATACAAGCGAGAACAACAAAAACGGAAACATAAAAATTGACACATATACAACTAGAACGGCCACTCGGTATAGCGCATACCTCCGCCATGCTGATTAGTTTACGTTTTGTATCCCACTGATAGGCCGGATCTGGATTCAGACCTGAACTAAAATTTAATCGGCTTGTTCTCGTCATATAACCAACTCATCCACTAAGTTAATCCAAGTTCGTCTCTAACTTTTTGAAATATCATGTTTTATATCATTTTGGCCCAATCTCTCAGTGGTGAACAATCACTTTAAAATTTTTTAAAAACTCATGTCGAGATCTGTGTTCGGATCTTCACCAAAATCGAATCATTTCGTCCCTGTCACACACCCAACTTGTCCACCAAGTTTCATCTGAATCCGTGCACAACTTTTTGCGATTTCCAGCTATATATTGTTTTAGCCCGACCACTCAATGATAAAGAATCAATGAAAAAATTCTCGGATCCGGATCCGGAATAGGATCTCCACCAAAATCGAATCAATTATTCTTGTCACATACCCAACTCGCCCACCAAGATTTGTCCGAATCCGTCCACAACTTTTTGAGATATCCTGTTCAAAAACAAACAGGCAGACAGGGGTGAAAACATAACCTCAATCCCCCTTTGGTGGCAGAGGTAACACTACAGGAGCTAGACAACGAAGCATCATACAAATACCTCAGAGGAGAAAAGGGCCACCAAATATGTCACAAACAAATACGCAAAATAATTGCTGAAGATACCTGTGCAGAATGATCCTGAAACATACCTTGCACCAAGGAACAAAATCAAAGCTATAAACCAACTCGCAATGCCAGTATTCGAGTACAGCTGCGGAATAATAAGCTGGCCATAATCAGAAATCAATAAACTGGATATAAAAACAAGGAAACTCCTCACCATCCACAAAACATTTTACAAAAATCAATACATCTCGAGAATGTACCTACCGAGGCAAGGAGGAAGTCGCGGCCTGATGGAGCTCAACCAAGTGCACAGAATGACAACTATAGGATTGGCTGAGTATGTGAAAATTGCAACAGACTACCGAATACAATTGGTAAGGAAACACGAAGACAACAAACCAGAGAAGGTATCCCTAACCCATCGAGCAAAAAATATCCAAAGCCAGTGTGAATGGAAGATGTCACACAAGAAACTTAAACAACAATGAATACAGCCCCAACTAGACGAGGAGCACTCGGGAGAGTGCAAAACCTCCGCCGCCAATACTGCGAGGTCACTCAAGTTAACCTGATATCCTAGTCATTCAATTTGATGTCAACAGTGCCCACAGAGTTATAGTTTGCAACTTTCCCTTTTACTTTTAACTTTTACATACTCAATTTATTCGTCATAACTAGATTCCTTGAGACAGAAATTTGTTTTACGTGGGTATATCCACCTGAAGTTCCAAAATCAGTCGCAATTATAATTTTGACATGTTTTTTTTTGTTGGAAATCACTTAAAACAAGTAGAAATGCAAAAACTCAAATTTTTTTTCAAAATGGCCACCATAGCGGCCATATTGGACTTTGGCCCAAGTCCAAAATCGAATGCCATGATCCTTGGACCATACCTAATCCCCCCACCAAGTTTCGTCAAAATCCGTTGAGGAGTTTTTTCCGTAATACTGTTCACAAACAAACAAACAAACAGACAGGGGTGAAAACAGTAACCTCCGTCCATCTTCGATGGCGGAGGTTAACAAGTGCAAAAAAGACAAAAAATATATTTATAAAGAAATATCAACGGATGTACACCGACAACTGGGAAAACGACAAAAGATCAGGAAAGTATTTTAAAAAAAAGACTTGGACAGATTGGGAATAGACGAAGAAGGCTCTTTGGCTTAGAAGAGGTCAGCTCAACTGAGATGGAAAACAAATCATTGTGAATGCCCAAGAACAAGGACACGACACCAATAACTTTACGAAAATGGTGGGACTGAGTCAATCGGACAAGTGTAGGTTCTGCAAGATAAAAACAGAAAGTACGAGCCATCTCCGATCGGGATTTAAAAAAAAAAACATGTCAGAACAGCTGTATACCCTAAGGCACAACAAGGTATGTAGAGTAATCCACTGGCACATCTGCAAAAGTCTCAATATCTTGGGTATACCATAAGAAGTTCCAGAAAACGAATGGAAACATGAACCAAAAGCAATTATTGAAAACAATGACATAATGCTCACGTATGACCTGACAATCCCATCAAGCATGTACAAAGAAAACAAGGCACTGTGACCGGACTCAGATACAAAAAGGAAAAGAAGACTGTTAATTGAGGTTTCAGTACCCAGCGATTTCAGTCCAAATAACATGGAAATCAAGAAAATGACCAAATAGCAAGACCTCAAGAATGAAATGAAAAGATCCTGGAAGCTGAAGAGTGGCAAAATTGTACCAGTGATAGTTGGAGCAACAGGAATGATAAAGAAGAACCTCAAAAAGATCCTACAAACAATCCCTGGGAGCATTACCACAAACAAACTGCAGTTGGAGGCTGTCAGGGGTTCAGTGACGATCCTGAGAAGAGCCCTCAAACAAAACACTAAGAACAACACAACTTAACGCATGAATCGTGATCCTTCACTGAAACGAAGGTGGATACTTCAAGTCCTGGAAGGACTCCATTCCACATTCTGAAACCTGAATTATGGAGATAATAAACGACACACACACACACACACACACACACACACACACACACACACACACACACACACACACACACACACACACACACACACACACACACACACACACACACACACACACACACACCATGTTTTGCCTCTGTTTCTAGTGAAAGAAAAACAGATGAACAATGGAAACACATGGATATAGGTATCATGCGTGACTGTTAAGCTCACACTTGTGGACAGATAGACCTCTTTGCTGAAGAACCATCTCTCACACGTCTGACACTGGATTGTGCCATGCTGCTCTTGTGTTAATCATCCTCATTCAACAGTGCACTTGTGTCTGATTCAGTCGCTTGCTGTTCTGAATAGGCGTAGACACGCTTGACACTAAATTTGATGTCGTGGTAAGTTCTTGCTTGCTCTTCCTATTCTATAAGTACACTCTGTAGTTGGATCTGTTGGTGTTCGGAGCATCAGCGTCAATCATCAGTAATACAATGCTGATGGATTGTCATCATCCCTGTTTGCAAAACCAGCAGCTGCAGGTAGGGCAATGCACAGCTCCATGTTGTTCGCAGGCTGGCTTCTGTCACTCCGCAATGCATTTCTGACTTGCCTAATCCCACGCTCATCAGAAGCTCCTCCTATACCAGTAACAATGTTCCTGGATCTCAAGCTGAACATGCTCCATCTATGGTTCATCACCTAAATCTCAAAGCCTCCAGCAGTATGTATCACACCAACTTGTCTTGTGAGTGGACTTCTCATATCTCCATCTCTATCTCTATCTCTATCTCTATCTCTATCTCTATCTCTATCTCTATCTCTATCTCTATCTCTATCTCTATCTCTATCTCTATCTCTATCTCTCTCTCTCTCTCTCTCTCTCTCTCTCTCTCTCTCTCTCTCTGATAACCCCACAGTCTTGAGGTCCTGACGTGTTTTATCTCTTGAGGTCGCCTTGATGGGTGGACCTGAAGAAACTGGCAAAACAGGGTCAATGTGGGGATGCAGTGGTTGGATATATGGGCCACAGGACCGAACTACTCCAGTTGGTGCTTGGTCACCTTGGTTGTTATAGTTTCCAGGTCTCCCCACAGATCCCTGGTCATCTCAGATGTGATGTGAAGTTTCCATTGCTGCCAGATGGTAATAACGAGGATGGTGCAGATACACTGTTGGTGAACGGCTTTGAGTACCTTGAAATATCTGCATCCAGCATTTGGAGGTGTCCAGCATTTGGATGTGTACAGCAATACTAAGAGTACACACAGCTGATATACCTACTGGTTGGTGTTGATATTTCGATGCCTGTCCTTAAAACAGCAGAGCGCAGGGTACCAAAGGCCTTGCTTGAATGCACTCACCATGTCTGTCCACCTCAGCATCTGTCCTGCCATTGGAGGTGGTGAGGGAATCTAAGTAGGCGAATCCATTGACATACTACATCACACCATCTCACACTTGTATTCAGAGTCTTTTCGTCATCATGAACTGCATGTCCCACCTGCTTAGCAAAGCACCCTTAGCAAACTACAAATTCCTGCCCTAACCGACAAGGTCATTTCATCAGCAGCACAGCCATGCCTCCCAACAATGATGCAAACCAGCAGCTACATGCTGCATGAAATGAAATTATGTTTATCTTTATGACTGGTGTACCTTAATAAACTTACTTTTATTATCGGTGCACCTTCATTAGTTTATCTTTATTTTAGGTGTACCTAATGTTACTTTTCTTTCTTACAGGTCAGGTCAGGTATGGGGGCATGCAACGGAGCAGGACGTCGCTGCATCCACTTTCCACCTGTACTCCAGGGGCCTCCATCTGGCCATCCTCAGGCAGTTGCCTGGCCCATCCGCCATCTTCTTAAGATGCTGATCGATCTGCTGCAACAACGAGGCATGTGGTCGGCCCATAGGCTCCTCCACTCACGAGGCTCCCTCGCTGAGAGAATCTAGTGAGCAGGATCAGCGTCAGGTAAATGAGCCACATGTCCATACAGCCATAGCTGATGCTCATGGACTATGCAGGTAAAAAAAAATCTCATTTGAGGATCTTTCAGCAACCACTTGTTGGACACAAAGTCTGACCAGCGATAGCCAAGGATTCTCCGAAGAGACCTGGTACCAAAGGAATTAAGTCTCTGTCTCAGATCCCTGGTCAGAGTCCAAGTCTGACATTCATAGAGCAAGACTGGAAGCACAAAGGACCTGAAGACTCTGACTTTCGTCGTCCTGCACAGGTACCGACAGCGCCACACCCCATGATCCAGTGAATCCATGACTTCTCAGGCCTGATCCAGAAATCTATTGACCTCTGAGTCACAGCCAGCAGACATGAATATCACTGCCAGGGTAAGTGAATCTCTCTGTGACTTCAACATCCTCACTACAAACAGGTACAGGAAAGGTAGCAGCATCCAAGACGTCATTGAAAGCCTGGTTCTTAGTTTAGACGCCAGAAACCTGCAATCCCAGTGGGTCTGATTCCTCATTTAGCATCTTGAGAGTCCCCAAAAGGATTTACAGAGTCTCCGCAAAGATGACTGCATCATACGCGAAATCAAGGTCAGAGATCTTGACATTCCCAAACGATGCACTGCAGCTCGATCTCTCTGACATCCTCCATGAATCCAGTCCATACAAGTGCTGAAAAGTGTGGGGACCAGTACGCACCCCCTGATGAACTCCAGTAACAACTGGAAATAAGTCAGAGATGGCACCACCACATCTCACAGCACTCTCAGTACCAGAATATAGTTCAGACATCAGATTGATCAGTTTTGGTGGCACCCCACAAAGACCAATAATCCTCCAGAGCGCATCACGATTCACTGAATCAAATGTTTTGCAGAGATAAACATAGGCTGCAAGCAGCCCCTGCCAAAACTCTTATCTGCGTTCACTGAGGACCCAAAGGGCAAGGATACAGTCAATTGTTGACTGCTTTGGTGTAAAACCTGACTGCTCTGATCACTGGTGCTCAAGCAGATGGTGGCGAACCATATTAAGAATTATCTGAGCAAATACCTTGCCCAGCACTGAAAGGAGCGTCACCCCTTGGTAGTTGTTGCAGTCCTGGTGATCACCCTTCTCATTCCAGAGAGGGACAACAAGACCCCTCTTCCAGTCAGTTGGGATGATGCCTGTGTTCCAGGCAGAGCACAGAACTGCATGCATTGACATAAGTACAGCATTTCCACAAGCCTTAAGAAGCTTTGCATGGATGCCAAATATCCAGTGAGCTTTTCCCCTTTTCAACTGCTTCACCACACCTGTGTTTCCACAAACAAATGTGGATCACAGTTTATTGGAGGGTCAGCAATAGGGATAATAACACCCCTGCCATCCACCTCAACAGCTGGTGGATCAGCCTTGTACAGCCGAATAACCAGGACAGCGGGCCTTCACTTCGGACTCTTCAGTCAAGAGACCACCACCTTCTGCTCTAACTGCAGTACCCCGAGGGGCGGGCTTGGAGAAATGGAATGTGTCAATTCCCCTTTTTTTTTTTTTTTTGTATACCTTGGTCGAGGCTCGTATGAGAGCTAACACACAACTCACAGCAAGGAGGCATGAGACAAGAGGGGCGGGAGTGGAAGGGACAAAACATTGGGGAACAGACACAGGTGAACTGTGGAAGGGAGAGGGATGGGGATGGGACGGGGAACATGGCGAGGGGAAGATGGACATTAAAGGGACTTTCAGGAAGGAAAGCAGGAGAATTGAAGGAAGTGGGCTTGGGTGGATTATCGGGGTAGAAAAGATCGAGGATTTGGATGGGGGAAGATAAGAGGTGGTGGTGAACAGCTGTTTTGAAAGCCTGAAGGGAAGAATGGGAAAGAATAGAGTGAGGAAGTTTATTCCAAAGGCGGGAAAAAGAGGAATGAAAGAGTGAAGATGAGCAGTGATTCGTGATTTTGGTAGTTTTACCAGAAGGGGGTTGTTGGCGGACCTTGAGCGCCCTGTGGAAATGTGGTTGGTACAAATCGCAGAGAGAGCAGGGGGGCAAGGCTGGAGAGGTGGCGGTAGAAGACAGAAAGACCACCGACCAACCTGCGGTGATTGGTGAGAGGCCCAAAGACTCAGCTTCATTGCGGGAGATGCCAATGATCTTAAAAGCCCTGGTTTCGACAGCGTGAAGTCGAGAAGGTGGGAGGCAGGAGCACCAGCCCAGAGGGAGAGCAGTACTCCATCAGGCTACGGACAAAAGCTTTGTAAGTGGTCAGGAGCTCAAGAGGGCCGAGGAAGGACTTTGCACGACGGAGGATTCCCAGTCGGCGACTGGCTTTTGAGGCAAGGTTGGAAATGTGACTTTCCCAGGAAAGGTCATGGCAGATAGTGAGACCCAGAAGCTTGAAAGAAAAGACTTCTTCCAGAGGATTGTTGAGAAAGTGGATGGGGGGGTTTTGTAAACGGTCCTTTCGAAGAGACATAGTGAGAGTGTGAGATTTGTCTGGATTGAAAGACATGTTCCACGTGTTGGACCAGTTTGTGATTTTATCCAGATCTGCAGTGAGTGAAGAAGCTGCTGCTTGCCGGGCTGAGGGATGACAGATGGTACGGCAGAGGGTTGAGTCATCGGCAAAGAGAAATAGAGGATTTTCCAGAGAGTCCGAGAGATCATTGATGAAAACCAGAAAAAGAACAGGGCCCAGAACGCTACCTTGAGGAACTCCAGCCTGCACAGGAAGAGGAGATGAAAGAACTCCATTTAGGGCCACACGTTGACTGCGACAGGAGAGGAAGTCTGCGAGCCATGAGTGGAGATGGCCTTGAATACCATGGGCAGAGAGTTTGGTGAGTAGGGCAGGGTGCCAGACTGTGTCAAAAGCACGTGATATGTCCAGGGATACGGCTCGGATTTCCTGTCTGGCATTGAGGACCTCCATCCATTGATGGGAGAGCAGTAGCAGCATATCTAGGGTAGAGTGACCTGGTCTGAAACCAAATTGATGATTGGAAATCAAGCCATTGGAGAAGAAGAAGGATTTCATGTCTGAAGCGATGATGGATTCCATAACCTTGTTGCTGATTGGGAGAAGGCTGATTGGTGCATAGTTACGGGGACATGTTTTTGCACCTTTTATGCAGGGCAGAGATGTTAGCAGATTTCCAAGCAGATGGCAGATGACCTTGGGAAAATGAGAGGGTGAATAGAACAGAGAGAGGGTGAGCAAGAGCAGAAGAGCAGGCTTTGAGGACACGTGGGCTGATGCCGTCTGGACCGGTTGCAGAATCTGACTTGAGGTTTGAAAGCAAGCTCTCCACCTTGTCAGGAGAAAAGGATACAGAGTCCAGGGACAGTTGGGTGCGACTGGGTAAAGTGGGTAGAGATAGTGATGGGTTTGGGACACAAGATTTAGCTGCAAACACCGAGTTTAGACATTCAGCTTTATCACGTGTGGAATCAGCAGTGCGGCCATTTGAGGTAAGGGAGGAGGGGATGGAGGGGGAACATACACCAGAAACAGATTTGATTAAACGCCACCAGGATTTTGAGGAGGGAGAGAGGTTTGAGAGTTCAGACTTGAGATGAGAAAGATGTTGTTTTCTGGCTCTCCTGAGGGTAGCTACACACTTGTTCCGAGCTTTGTGGAAAGAACTGAGATTGCCCTCAGTTGGGTTTGCTTTCCATGAGGCAAAGGCAAGTTGTTTCAGGACAACTGCCTCGCCACAAGCTTCAGTAAACCAAGGGCGGGAGGAAGGAGTAAGACAACTGAACACGAGAGGGGATAAATCTGTGCATGAGGGAGAGCAAGTTTCTTTGAAAGAATTCCCAGGATGAGTTGATGTTTGAGAAAGTAGTGATAGGAGACCAGTCTGTAAGTTTGATGGCTGCTCGGAGACCCTGCCAGTCGGCTTGAGTGAAATGCCAGACTCGACGGCGGTGAGGTGGTTCTCTGATGACAGCCAGAGAGATGTCCACTTTAATAAGGACGTGGTCAGAAGAACCAATTGGAGCGAAGGAAGAGCAGCAGATATTGTCAGGAAATTTGTCAAAATCAGATCCAGAAGAGATGGAGTACCATTGGTTGAGATCCGGGTCGGGAAGTTGACCGATTGAGTCAGTCCCAATGAGTCACAGAAAGCTTTTGCTGATGTCCCATGGCAGGTGAGAGAGAGGTACCCACACCTAGCCAACTGGCGTGATGACAATTGAAGTCGCCACATAAGAGGAAGAGAGTTTGGATGAGAAGATAGAAGATGGTCCATGTTTTCGGAGAGTGAGGTGTAGATGGAGTCATCACTGTTCGGTGGACGGTACAGTACACATATAAACATGAGGTGGGAGTGGAGGAGAAGCCGAAGCCAGAGGTATTCCTGGGGGTGTGGGGGAGTGAGAGCAGTGCAGGGAGAGTGAGGAATAGAGTCTTTGATGAAGAGAGGAACACCTCCACCAGGACGAGGCTCAGGTCTGTCATACCGTAAGAGGGAGTAACCAGGGAGAGATACTTGGGAGTCAGACACGTCTTGGGAGAGGAAAGTTTCTGTTAGGCAGATAATGTCTGGTTTGTCAGTGGCAACCTGCATGGAAAGATCTGAAAGGTTTGAGCGAAGGCCCCGGATATTTGAGGTCCACACTTTTAATGAAGAGGTAGGGAGGAGGCTTTTGGTGCAGGAGGTGGAGGGGGCGGGGAGGGTCGGACGAGGGACGAGGGGGAGGTAAGGAGGGTTGCTGAAGGAGTGTGGGGTATTGCAGAATAGCGAGGGAGGGGGCCAGATGAGGAGGAGAAAAGGCTCTGTGGTGCTGTGAGAGAGGGGGGACAAGAGACAAGGAAGATGGCAGTTGAGGATTTGAGAAGGTGGAGTGAAGAGATGGAGGTGAGAGGGCAGTGGAGGGAGGCAGGTTGGTGGATGAGAGGGGGGGCAACTTAGAGAAGGAAGAGTGAGGGGGATGAAAGGTGGGAGAAAGGTGAGGGGGGAATTTTTGAAAGAGGTGAGAGGGAGGCGTGCAAAGGTCGCTGCATGTGCGAGCATGCACTCTCACTTCCGGTTCCGGTTTTGAGCGGCAAGAGGTCTCCTTCGGGGCTCCCTGCTGACATTCTCAAAGTTAAGTTCCGGTTGTTATTTGTCCCGTTTTAACTGTTTAATTTTCTCACCTACATGTTAATGTGTGTTCCTAGTTCGGTTTTGTTTCAAAAATCGTGCTATTTTGTGAGTATTTATGTCGACGTTCTCACCTGGTGTTTGAGGCCTAGTCCTAGGCTTGAGGCCTACCGGTTCCACTTGGTGTTCGATCGTTTTTTTTTTTTGTTTGTTTGTTTTTTCTCCCCATTACCTTCAATTTCTAGGATGTTTCTAGGAATCTAGGAATTTCTAGGAATCATTACCTGCAAGCAGGATGAGAATCAATTGACCACAGGTGATGCTCTACCTCTTCACAGATTCCTCACACATAGGCCTCCTTGTCCACCATCAGTGCACTTACGGTTTAATGCTTCAACTCACTGAACAGTTCAGCTCTGCCACTCAGCCTGGCCCTGTGACTCTGATCAATGGTATCCAGTGTCCCTTGAGAGATAAAATTCTTCTTCACCCTACGGTGAGTCCCAAGCCATTTGCCGGCAACATCAAGGACAGTGGCCCGAAAGGCACTGAACAACTCTTCAGGATTCCCCAAAGCACCCAGACCCACCAAATCCCCACTCAGCCTGTTCGAATGCTCATCAACTACCCTCTCATCCTTAGGTTGCCAACATATAGCCAAGGCTGGGATGGTTCAATTCTCCTGGATTTAACTGTAACTTCAGAGTTGCTACCACAAACCTGTGGCCGTTGTTGAGGAACTGAGCACTCCGGTAGACCCTGCCGTTCTGGACCATCTTCCAGCAATCAACAATAAGCACATGGTCTGTCTCCTTTGCCACACTACCAGCATTGGAATACCAAGTCCAGCGATGAGCCTGTGGGTGCTGAAACCATGAACCAGCCACCCAAAGTCCATGACTTCTTGCAAACTTAAGGAACTTAGAGCTATTCTAGTTCACAGTTCCAGACCCATGGGGGCCAACACATGTCTCACAACTATCCCTATCAGTTCCATTCAATGCATTGAAATCCCCCAAGACTAGAAGAGTATCTTGCCTACGGCACTGATCAACCACAGACTTGAGCATGGCATAGAATGTGCCCTTCACGGTGAGATCACTCGCCTCAGTCAGAACATGTACAGAGACCAGGGAAACAACACCCAAGGAGTGAAGAATCCTTTGTCTCATAATACACTTGTTGACCACCGGTTTTACTTCAAGTATCATTGGAGTCAGCTTATTGGACACAGCTACAGCAACTCCTTGGGCATGGTAACAATCAGAGTGACCAGACCAATAGTCGGTGTAACCACCTGCCATGATCTTGCCACTCTCCGGTTTCTGAACCTCAGAGAGTGCTGCAATACTGATGTCCTAATGCTTGAGCTCAGATGATAACATAGACAGGTGATCATCTTCTCTGAGGGATAGGACATTCCAGGCACCCACCCAAAGGGACCACCTCAGGTTAACCCAAGGAGACCGCCGTCAGATGGACAACACCTCAGCACCATTGCTATCTGACCCAGGAAGGTTACCCCATGGTTTTTCTCCTATCATCAAAGAGTAGGGGTCCCAAAAGCTTTGCCCCAATCCCCTCATCTGGTGAGCTGCCCTGTGAAGGGCAGCTGCACAGGAGGTACTCCCACTCCGTGGGTTTTGAATTTTTTACGGTGGCCGCAGTGCAAATCTTGTCAGCAACCTCCAAAAAAAAAGTAACCCAACTGCAGGAGGACATCCACAGGCACAGTTTGGCACTAGATATGGATGGTCGTTGGCTCACAAGGAACTCCTCAGCCCTTTGACAGGTTTTCTTTTTACTTCTTCTGGGTATCCATATCATACACCCTCCTTATCAAAAAACCTGGTGGGGGAGATGGTTTAGTTGCTGACAACCCAACCATGGAACAGGTTAGTACAGGTTTGCATGGTACCTGTAGCAAGTCACAGATCTAATCTGGCCTCACCTGACAAATTACAAGTGAACCTTAATATGCTTATCTTTAGCTGACTCCTCCAGATTTAGTCATGATGGTCTTGGAGATGTCCATTTCATAGTGCAAAGATGATGACTTGGATAACTCTTCCCTTCCTTTACACTTCTCTTTATTTGAAAACTTCTCATTTCATTACTGTACGTTTCACGCTGAATGGGTTGCAAGATTATTGCAGTGTGTATGTGTGTGTGTGTGTGTGTGTGTGTGTGTGTGTGTGTGTGTGTGTGTGTGTGTGTGTGTGTGTGTGCGTGTGTGCGTGCGTGCATGCGTGTGTGTGTTCATGTGTCTATCCATGTCGAAATATTTTCCCTTTTAAACATTTTTTTCTCTGCAACAGCTTGTCCGATTGATGCAAAACTTTAAACAAAGGAGGGATACCCATGGAGAACATTTTATTCAGAACTCTGATGTCATAGGTCACATGGTATGGCAGCCATACTGGATTAAAGGGAAAAATTTGGACAACACCTGCAAAACCACTCAATGAAAAAAAATTAAATTTGGCATATGTCATCAACTTCCCATGGGGTAGAGAGGATGATAACGATTACATTATCAGTGAAGTAATCTTCCAGCCAGAATTGGTTAAATTGAAATATTTATCCCAAAAATCTGAAACTTCATATATGTGATGAACGACCTAATGTGAGTGAAGAATTTAATTTATGATGTCATCGGTCATGTGTTATGATGGCTATATTGGATTGAAAATAAAAATGTAAAACATCTTCTCCAGAATCACTTAACAGATCAATACAAAACTTCATACATACGATCGACTAGCCATGGGGAATATAATTTGAAAAGTTTTTCATATTCACCTTCATTAAAGCAATTTGGCTTAATGTGCACAAAAGTTGTTCTTAAACATCCTAATAATTAATCAATAATCAACAAATAAAATAGACATAAAATGTCGTAGCTCCCATTGTTTTAGTAATTTTGCTGTGTGGAGTTAAAGGGCTCGCCCATATTTATGTTCAACTAAAATGTCAGTCAGCCATCTTTGATCAGATTGCAAAATAAAGTGAGGTGCACGTGTGCACCATCATGTACTGTGCTTGTGCCAAGTTTGAACAAAATCGGACCATGCATCCTGAGAAATGGTTGGAGATACATTTAAGTAACAACATGGCCACCAGTCGGCCATCTTGGCTCTGATCTCGAAAAAGAAAGAGGTGTACATGTAAGCCATCATTATTTATCTGTGTGCCTAGTTTGAATAACATCGGAAAATACATGTCCGAGAAATGGTTGAGAACGTGTTTAACATCGGGTTTTTTTTTACAACTTAAATGACTGCCAGTCGGCCATCTTCGATCTGACCTTGAAAAAAAAATGACCTGCTTGTTTAAGCCGTCATTCTTTGTGTGCCAAGTTTGAACAAGATTGGTGAATGCATGTCTGAGAAATGTTTGAAGACATGTTCGACACCGGGTTCTCTTTTTACAACTAAAATGGTTGCCAGTCTGCCACCTTGGATCACATCACAAAATAAAATGAGGCACGTATGTATACCATCATATCTTGTCTTTGTGCCAGGTGCGAACAAAATTGGTCCATACATGTCCAAGATATGGTTGCAGACGTATGCATGCACACACGGACACGAAAATCAAAACCAAATCCATCAGCCCCTGTTTCAGACCAAGTCCAACGGGGGGGGGGGCAATAAAGCTATAGATAATGGCAAT
Organism: Eptatretus burgeri; assembly: GCF_056783735.1. Taxonomy (NCBI): domain Eukaryota; kingdom Metazoa; phylum Chordata; class Myxini; order Myxiniformes; family Myxinidae; genus Eptatretus; species Eptatretus burgeri. The sequence continues at coordinate 41,212,892 of NC_140971.1, read as the reverse complement.
GTATGTGACATAATAGGATGCATGGATGATATGGGTAGATGGGCGATAAGAGCAGTGGGCCATAACAATAGTGTTTTCAGTTGATGGTAGTGTTTTTGTTTCAAATGAGCATGCGAGGCCAGACGATGTGCTCCACTGAGTGCCATTCTTGATACCCTCACTGCAGGAGAGGTTATTGTATTTGGATCCGTTTTATCTATTTGTTTGTCACTTGGCGATTTTTATTTTACCAAGTATGTTTGTCTGTAGTGTTTATGTGTGCCTCGATGTGTTTGTCATACGATTTTTGCCCACAGTTTTCAAGCAATCGTTCTGAAATTTTTGTGCAAGTGGTTGAACGGCCAAGTAGAGGAATGCTTACTTTTGGTGAAGATCTGAATCCGGATCCAGATCTGAGAATATTTTCAGTGATTCTTCACCATTGAGAGATACGGCCAAAGACGATATGTAGCACAATATCTCAAAAGGTTATCGATGGATTCACACGAAACATGGTGGACAGATTTGAAACTTGGTGGGAGTGCCACAACAAAGAATTGATTCAATTTTGGTGGAGATCCGAATCCAGATCTGGATACGAGATTTTATTTAATTTTTAACTGATTCTTCATCCTTGAGAGATGGGGCTAAAAACGATATTGCATGAAATCTCAAGAAGGATGGAGATGGATTCAGACGAAACTTGGTGGACATGTTGAGTGTGTGACAAGGACTAATAGTTTTGATTTTGGTGAAGATCCAAATCCGGATCCGGATTCGAGAATTTTTCACGCGAGTCTTCACCATTGAGAGACAGGGCCAAAAACAACACATAGCGCAATATCTCAAAAGGTTATGGATGGATTCTGCAGAAACTTTGTGGACAGGTTGCGTGTGTGACAAGATCGAACTTATTCAATTTCGGTGAAGATTCTAATCAGTATACTAGAATTTTAAAGTAATTCTTCATCATTGAGAGATGGGGCCAAAAACTATGTATATAATAGAAAGCGTGATATCTCAAAACGTTGTGGACGACTTATGACAAAAAATTAGGTGGATGAGTTGGTTCGGTGACAAGAACAAGCAGATTCTATTTTGGTGAAGGCTGGGATTCAGATCTGACCTATCAGTGGGATACAAAATGTAAACTGATCAGCCTGGCAGAGGTATGCACTCTACCGAGTGCTGTTCCATTTTGCGAAGTGTCACTCTTGGAGTGATTTTTCATTTGCTTGTTTGTTTGTCCACACAGAACTTAAGTATTTTCCTCCGCAACCGCTTGTCGGATTGAGACTAAATTTTCACCAGAGGTGCGACGACTTATGTAGAATCTTTGAATGATAATTATGATGTCATAGGTCACGTGGTGTGGCAGCGATGTTGGAAAAACGGAAAAACTTTGGACCTCTATCTCTGAAACCGCACCAAGGAAAAAAATTGAAACTTGGCACACGGTAAGTACTGCTCATGGAGAATGTGTAATTTTTATGACGTCAAATATGCCTTCATTTTGACGTCATAATTGCACGAGTAGAACGCTACATCTGATCAGTGTGAAAAACTTGAGGGTCATCTTGGGACAAAATGGTCCACAGAAAAAAAATTGATGATGTCATCGTCACGTGACTCGGCAGCTACATTGTTTAAAAAAAAAACAAAAAAAAGCTTTCAAAATCTTCTTCTCTGAAGTGGCTGAACAGATCGAGGCAAAACTTTGCACGTATGACTGCCTATCCATGAGGAATGAAAGGTTCACACATATTACGTCATTGGTCACATGGTTTGGCAGCCAAATTGGATTTACCCTAAAACCTATAAGAAAAAATCTTCTCAAGAACGGCTGGACAGATCAAGGGGTAACTTCACACAAATGTTCCCCAAGCCATGTGTGTAAAGTGTGTAATGAATCATTGATAGGTCACATGGTTTCGCAGCCATATTGGGTTGAAGAAAATATTAAATATTGTTTTCTCTGGAACTGCTTAATCCATCGACATGAAACTTCACAATTATGATGTAGTCTTGATCGAGAATACATGTTTTAAATTTCAACTTGATCAGTTGCATGGTCTGGCAGCCAGAATAGTTTAATTATTTTGATCGGGTTCTTTTTGAACTTTTTTTTACATTCGACTCAATTGGCTGAACTCAGAGGGGTTTGAGGGTTGATAAGTAACAACTGAAACCCAATTCCTATCAAGGTTCCTCCTGACGACTTCATTTTTTCTTTTTGCTTGTTTGGGTTCCTTCTGATTGCTCCAAAGCAGGGCTGTACTGATTTGGTCTTCCATTTGATTTGAATTTAATCCCATTCTGAATTCAATCAAAAAACAATAAATGTCATGGGTCAGGGTCAGGTTTCCCATCAAAATGGGGTTGCATCAAAGCGGGACGTCTTGGTACCCAGTTATCACTGCCAACAGTTATAAAGTGGCAGTTCTCGTTATGTCGCTTATTAATGAAGTAACACACCGGTACACAAACACCACACAAAACAAGTCCTGGCAAGGGTCTGCAATCTCGCATTGCTCTTCTTCTTGTTTAAATGTGTTCATTTGCATATATTAGTCACGACGTTTTATTATGCTGTATTATTTTCAGATTGATTCTTTATTGTCCTCATTGTCATTGTTAACCAAGGGTTCGTAACTGTGGGTCTCTCTGTTAACTCCCCCTATATTTATTATGGACTATTATGCACTTCCATCCATCCATTGGAACCATACTCTGTGCAGAGCGTTGGTGCTGCTTAAGCAGTCTCCTTGGCTATTGGGTACAACCCTGGACAGGTTGCCACTCAGACACAGAATACGAGCAAGGTGGCACTCATTTTGTCGACCTCAGAAGGATGACAGGCAGAGTCAACCCCACCTGGTATTGATTCAACAGGAAAGGGGGTTTGAACCCAGGATCCTAGAATCCCAAATCCATCACCCTAACCAGTAAGCCAACACCCTGCATACCTGTTGCTTCGCTGACAGTAATACTAAAGGAGGGAGAGAGGAAAAAGAGGGGGAAGAGAGAGAGAGAGACGGGTGGGGGAGAGAGCACGGGGAGAGTGAGGAGGGGTGGGGGAGAGAGCATGGGGAGAGTGAGGAGGGGTGGGGGAAGGGAAGACAGTGTGAAGTGAGAGGAAGGAAAGGCAGACGTGCGGTGGAGTATTAATTACGATTCCTACCGTCTCATCAAAATGATTCTGCAGAGAACAATTGTGAAGATGGAAACAAAATATAGTCTGAAATCCATTTTTTACTGGTCAAACGATAAACACGGTCTGGAGACAAACTCCCGTCCGGAGATAAACTCCTGTCTGGACAAGTCCGGAGACAAACTCCTGTCCAAACATAAATACTGCCTGGATGGTCCGGAGCCAAGCTGGTCGGAGACAAACACTGCTCGGACACATCCGGAGACAAACACCCATCCGGACATAACCACCTTCCGGATATGGAGAGAGAGAGAGAGAGAGAGAGAGAGAGAGAGAGAGAGAGAGAGAGAGAGAGAGAGAGAGAGAGAAAGAGAAAGAGAAAGAGAAAGAGAAAGAGAAAGAGAAAGAGAAAGAGAAAGAGAAAGAGAAAGAGAAAGAGAAAGAGAAAGAGAAAGAGAAAGAGAAAGAGAAAGAGAAAGAGAAAGAGAAAGATGGGGGTAGGGGAGTTAGCAGAGCATATGTGATGCTTTATGACCATACACACACACACACACACACACACACACACACACACACACACACACACACACACACACACACACACACACACACACACACACACACACACACACACACACACACACACACACACACACACACACACACACACACACACACACACAAACACACACACACACATTTGGCCGATATTGGCAACTTTTCGGGAATCAGCAGGTTGGAATCAGGGTGATTACCAACTGCAGTACTTACTGTGGAGATGCATTTATACAGAAGCTTCAGGGAGATGTTCACAAACATTATTCTTTATAAACAGCTGCGTGTGATGGGTGGAAAAAAATTGGCTTGCTAATTTAGAAAACACTCGCTCAGGGTGATGGAGCATGAACCACTCACTCAGGGTGATGGAGCATGAAACCACTCTCTCAGGGTGATGGAGCAGGATCCACTAGCTCAGGGTGACGGAGCACGAACCACTCGCTCAGGGTGATGGAGCATGAACCACTCGCTCAGGGTGACGGAGCATGAACCACTCTCTCAGGGTGATGGAGCATGAACCACTCTCTCAGGGTGATGGAGTACAAACCACTCACTCAGGGTGACAGAGCATGAACCACTTGCTCAGGGTGATGGAGCATGAACCACTCGCTCAGGGTGACGGAGCAGGATCCACTAGCTCAGGGTGACGGAGCACGAACCACTCGCTCAGGGTGATGGAGCATGAACCACTCGCTCAGGGTGACGGAGCATGAACCACTCTCTCAGGGTGATGGAGCATGAACCACTCTCTCAGGGTGATGGAGCACAAACCACTCACTCAGGGTGACGGAGCATGAACCACTTGCTCAGGGTGATGGAGCATGAACCACTCGCTCAGGGTGACGGAGCAGGATCCACCAGCTCAGGGTGACGGAGCAGGATCCACTCGCTCAGGGTGATGGAGTACGAACCACTCGCTCAAGGTGACGGAGCATAAACCACTTGCTCAGGGTGAAGGAGCACGAACCACTCACTTCGTGCGGCAGAGCACGAACCCCTAGCTCAGGGTGACAGAGCACAGACCACTCGCACAGGGTGATGGAGCACGGACCGTTCGCTCAAAGTAATGGAGCACAAACCACTCACTCAAGGTGATGGAGCACAAACCACTCGCTCAGGGTGACAGAGCACGAACCACTCACTCAGGGAGAAAGAGCACGAACCACTCGCTCAGTGGCATGGAGCATGAAACACTAGCTCATGGTGATGGAGCACGAACCACTCGCTCATGGTGATGGAGCATGAACCACTCATTTAGGGTGACGGAGCATGAACCACTCGCTCAGGGTGATGTGGAATGGCAAAAGTGCCCGTAGAGAGTGAACAGTTCGCTCCAAATGACGTAGTGCGGTACCACTATTTTAAAAGGCCGCTTGGCAAGCAGCTTAAGCACTCAAGCAAGCACTTTAATTAAATGGTTGATAAGGAACGGTTGGCCAGGCTGTCACTGCGTACCATGAAGGATACTTTTAACTTGAAGGCCTGTCTTCACCATGCACGCAGCAGTTAATGACATAAAATGAATTCGTTCAACAAATGACTTTATCCACAAAAGAGTTGCTGCTCAATGCAGAACAACCCTGGAAATATCTCAAAGTTCAATCGCCTCTGAAATAAACATTGCAAAAAATCCGCCATTTTGCCTGCTCGTCAGTCCACGTGTCACATGGCGATCGGTTCGGGTTACACACAAATGTTATAACTTTTTTGTGAAATGTCCGTTTTTTACCAGATTTGCTTTGATTCCCTGAAGAGTACTTGTGAAACCTCCGAAAATACAGACACAGATCTGGCAGATGTTATGGATAGGCAGTCTCTCTGGGCGACAGAGTGTGAAGTCAAGTTGTAAATCTATTAAATCATATAGCTCAATGAAGCTGGATAATTTTGTTACATTCCTAATTTTTTTGTTTTCCTCTATATAATTCTCCAAACAGCAGAAAAAGATCAGTTTAATGCTTTGGAAGTATCACATTTTCTTGTGTGTGTACGGAGGAGGGAACATAGCCTTGCTTGATTAAAGTAAATAGGTCTATTGGCTTAGTTATAAGACTCGTTATTTCTTTAAATTATCAGATTTCACAACAGATTTCACACTTATTTAGTCCGGACGATATCCGATCCTCAAAACCGAAATAATATTTTGATGATATACTTTAATTAGTCCTTGAGAATAGATCGTGGAAATTATTTAATATAATGCATGAAATCACTCCAAGCTCCTAATATGAAAACTTATAGTAGTTACAAAAGTGATGTATACAGCGATTCACAACTATGATGAACAGGCATTCGATATGAGTGAGGAGAGTGAAAAATAAACCTTAACGTTAAAAAATTGTTGCGGCCTGTTCCAATTCGAAGCATGGTTGAGCAGGCCAACAAACATGGAGGCTTCAGTCCCCAATGAGGTTACCCAGGAAACGCCTTAAGATCCCAGACAGCCAGGTGGCCGAGGATCGCCTGATGAAGTACATAATTAAAAAAGGCCATTAATTATCTTCAAAAGGGATGTTTTAATTAACCCAAACACCCAATTTTCACGCTTGCACTTCCTTGGAGTTTTCTTTGGATGCATGCAAAGTTTCAGGCTGCTAGGTTTTATGGTTTTGGAATTATGGAGGAAACACACACACACACACACACACACACACACACACACACACACACACACACACACACACACACACACACACACACACACACACACACACACACACACACACACACACACACAAACACACACACACACATTTGGCCGATATTGGCAACTTTTCGGGAATCAGCAGGTTGGAATCAGGGTGATTACCAACTGCAGTACTTACTGTGGAGATGCATTTATACAGAAGCTTCAGGGAGATGTTCACAAACATTATTCTTTATAAACAGCTGCGTGTGATGGGTGGAAAAAAATTGGCTTGCTAATTTAGAAAACACTCGCTCAGGGTGATGGAGCATGAACCACTCACTCAGGGTGATGGAGCATGAAACCACTCTCTCAGGGTGATGGAGCAGGATCCACTAGCTCAGGGTGACGGAGCACGAACCACTCGCTCAGGGTGATGGAGCATGAACCACTCGCTCAGGGTGACGGAGCATGAACCACTCTCTCAGGGTGATGGAGCATGAACCACTCTCTCAGGGTGATGGAGTACAAACCACTCACTCAGGGTGACAGAGCATGAACCACTTGCTCAGGGTGATGGAGCATGAACCACTCGCTCAGGGTGACGGAGCAGGATCCACTAGCTCAGGGTGACGGAGCACGAACCACTCGCTCAGGGTGATGGAGCATGAACCACTCGCTCAGGGTGACGGAGCATGAACCACTCTCTCAGGGTGATGGAGCATGAACCACTCTCTCAGGGTGATGGAGCACAAACCACTCACTCAGGGTGACGGAGCATGAACCACTTGCTCAGGGTGATGGAGCATGAACCACTCGCTCAGGGTGACGGAGCAGGATCCACCAGCTCAGGGTGACGGAGCAGGATCCACTCGCTCAGGGTGATGGAGTACGAACCACTCGCTCAAGGTGACGGAGCATAAACCACTTGCTCAGGGTGAAGGAGCACGAACCACTCACTTCGTGCGGCAGAGCACGAACCCCTAGCTCAGGGTGACAGAGCACAGACCACTCGCACAGGGTGATGGAGCACGGACCGTTCGCTCAAAGTAATGGAGCACAAACCACTCACTCAAGGTGATGGAGCACAAACCACTCGCTCAGGGTGACAGAGCACGAACCACTCACTCAGGGAGAAAGAGCACGAACCACTCGCTCAGTGGCATGGAGCATGAAACACTAGCTCATGGTGATGGAGCACGAACCACTCGCTCATGGTGATGGAGCATGAACCACTCATTTAGGGTGACGGAGCATGAACCACTCGCTCAGGGTGATGTGGAATGGCAAAAGTGCCCGTAGAGAGTGAACAGTTCGCTCCAAATGACGTAGTGCGGTACCACTATTTTAAAAGGCCGCTTGGCAAGCAGCTTAAGCACTCAAGCAAGCACTTTAATTAAATGGTTGATAAGGAATAGTTGGGCAGGCTGTCGCTGCATACCATAAAGGGTAGCTTTAACTTCAAAGCTGGTCTTCACCATGCATGCAGTAGTTAATGAAATAAAATGAATTCGTTCAAAAAACGGACTTTATCCACAAAAGAGTTGCTGCTCAATGCAGAACAACCCTGGAAATATCGCAAAGTTCAATTACCCATGAAATAAACATTGCAAAAAATCCGCCATTTTGCCTGCTCGTCAGTCCACGTGTCACATGGCGATCGGTTCGGGTTACACACAAATGTTATAACTTTTTTGTGAAATGTCCGTTTTTTACCAGATTTGCTTTGATTCCCTGAAGAGTACTTGTGAAACCTCCGAAAATACAGACACAGATCTGGCAGATGTTATGGATAGGCAGTCTCTCTGGGCGACAGAGTGTGAAGTCAAGTTGTAAATCTATTAAATCATATAGCTCAATGAAGCTGGATAATTTTGTTACATTCCTAATTTTTTTGTTTTCCTCTATATAATTCTCCAAACAGCAGAAAAAGATCAGTTTAATGCTTTGGAAGTATCACATTTTCTTGTGTGTGTACGGAGGAGGGAACATAGCCTTGCTTGATTAAAGTAAATAGGTCTATTGGCTTAGTTATAAGACTCGTTATTTCTTTAAATTATCAGATTTCACAACAGATTTCACACTTATTTAGTCCGGACGATATCCGATCCTCAAAACCGAAATAATATTTTGATGATATACTTTAATTAGTCCTTGAGAATAGATCGTGGAAATTATTTAATATAATGCATGAAATCACTCCAAGCTCCTAATATGAAAACTTATAGTAGTTACAAAAGTGATGTATACAGCGATTCACAACTATGATGAACAGGCATTCGATATGAGTGAGGAGAGTGAAAAATAAACCTTAACGTTAAAAAATTGTTGCGGCCTGTTCCAATTCGAAGCATGGTTGAGCAGGCCAACAAACATGGAGGCTTCAGTCCCCAACAAGGTTACCCAGGAAACGCCTTAAGATCCCAGACAGCCAGGTGGCCGAGGATCGCCTGATGAAGTACATAATTAAAAAAGGCCATTAATTATCTTCAAAAGGGATGTTTTAATTAACCCAAACACCCAATTTTCACGCTTGCACTTCCTTGGAGTTTTCTTTGGATGCATGCAAAGTTTCAGGCTGCTAGGTTTTATGGTTTTGGAATTATGGAGGAAACACACACACACACACACACACACACACACACACACACACACACACACACACACACACACACACACACACACACACACACACACACACACACACACACACACACACACACACACACACAATGCCTTTTATTGGTATCGATGCATGGGGGTAGGGAGGGGTTATCAGGTGATCAGGCAGTTAAATTGAGAAAACAAAGAGCAGGGAAGCAAATAGGAGAAAGGTGTGGGGAGACAAGAAAAAAGTTTTGGATGAGATAGGAGTAAATTGAATGTAGGGAAGAGGCATGCTTGGATCATAATGGTGATGCGGGGTTTTAAAATCAATCACATCATACTTGCGTATGTAATATGTGGATATAATCCATAACAGCAAATGTGTTGCACTCTTGTTCAATTCTGTGGGTTTTTTGCTTGTTTGTGCAGAAATGAAAGCTCGTTTCTGAGCAACAATTCGAAAAAAAGGAAAGAAATCACACAACGCAAACAAACACATGAATAAAAGTAAATAGCGCATATCCGATGCTACAGCAGCTATAAACAAAGGTTTTATCAACTAATTTATCTTGGCCTGGAATATGCAATTATTGAGAGTGAGGGTGATGCATCCCTTGACCCTAAAAGTTCCCCTTGCATCCATACTCGCATTCTTATATCCTGATGTGTCCCTTGCAGCCACTCTCTCATATTACTGTGTTCAATATTACGTGGAATCCTACTTACATTTCTGAAAGGGCTGCAAGATATTTTACAGATAGACTCAGCCTTCAGAGGATGACAATTTACATTGATGGAAGAACATTTTCGTGATCATTATGAAGTACTCGCAAATACAACCCATCACTTTGCTGACGGGAATATTAAGGGTGGAGTAAGAAAGAGGGGAGGAAAAGAGAGAGAGGGAGGGAGAGAGAGGGAGAGAGAGGGAGGGAGAGGGAGAGAGAGGGAGAGATAGGGAGAGAGAGAGGGAGAGAGAGAGGCAGAGAGAGGGAGAGAGAGGGGGGAGAGAGAGAGGGGAGAGAGAGAGGGAGAGAGAGAGGGGAGAGAGAGGGGAGAGAGAGGGAGAGAGAGGGAGAGATAGGGAGAGAGAGAGGGAGAGAGTGAGGGAGAGAGTGAGGGAGAGAGAGAGGGAGAGAGAGAGGGAGAGAGAGAGGGAGAGAGAGAGAGAGAGAGGAGAGAGGAGGCGAGGGGAGGGGAGGGAGAGGGGAGGGGGAAGTGAGAGAGGGGAGGGGGACGGAGAGAGGAGAGGGAGGAGGAAGAGATGAGGGAGGTGGGAGTAAGGAGGGAAGGGGGTGGTGGAGCTCGCAGTGGTGAGGAAGGGGGAGCGAGGCAGGGGGGAGCTAGGAAGGGTGGGAGCTAGGAAGGGGGGTGGACGAGCGAGGAAGTTGGGAGGTGGGGTAGGGAGAGCGTTTCCTCACCAGATCTCACTATTCACTGACCAAACATCACTATACTGGGAAGGAGTGGCTGTGGGTGGGGGGGTGGGGTGGGAGTGAGGAAGAGAAGTGGAAGTGGGTAGGATGGGTTTGGGAGGAGGTAAGTGTGAGGGGGGGGCGTTCTTGACTTGCACTTGGGAATGGGACTTGTGAAGAAAGTGGGGGAGTGGTACAGGATTGACTAAAATGGGGTATGTTAAAACAACATGCGGAGACAGCTGGGAGATGTCTATGAGGGTGGAGAGAGAGGGGGTTTGGAAGGAAGTAAGCATGAGGGGAGGTGGAGGGAAGGCATCATGAGGGAAGGGAAGGTAAGGTAACATGAGGGGAAGAGAATGCAATGTGAAGAGAAAGGAAAGCAACATGAGTGAGGGGAAGGGAAGGCAGCATGAGGGATGGGAAAGGAAAGGCAGCATGAGAGGCGGGGAAGGGAAGGCAGCATGAGGGGTGGGAAAGGAAAGGCAGCATGAGAGGCGGGGAAGGGAAGGGCGATAAAACGTGCCCAAACAGCAACATTTTCTTTTTAACCACTGGGTTCCATATAAAACCAGGCGGGAGCATTTAAAACCCATGTTGTTGACCTGGGAAAGACCTGCCTGCATGCATGCTCATAGATGCAGCGACCCTTGCACCCCTCAGGTTGGCTCACTCCGAAACTGAATAATTCATGCTACAGTCCCCTCAACACAGGGGGAGTGGGGGGGGTGGGAGAGAGAGGGACAGAGATGGAGGGGCAGAGGAAAGGGGTTGGAGTGAGAGAGAGGGGAGTGGTGAGAGAGAGAGAGAGAGAGCGAGACAGAGAGGGGTCAGAGAGAGAGGGGGAGGGGTCAGAGGGAGAGAGGGGGAGGGGTCAGAGAGAGGGAGAGGCAAAAAAAAAGTGGTGGGAGAGAGGTGGGAGAGAGAGAGAGAAAGAGAAAGAGAAAGAGAGAGAGGGGGAGAGATATGGAGGGGCGGAGGAAAGAGGTTGGAGTGAGAGAGGTAGGGGTCGGGGAGGGAGAGAGAGAGAGTGAGAGAGTGAGAGAGTGAGAGAGAGAGAGAGAGAGAGAGAGAGAGAGAGAGAGAGAGAGAGAGAGAGAGAGAGAGAGAGAGAGAGAGAGAGAGAGAGAGAGAGAGAGAGAGAGAGAGAGAGAGAGAGAGAGAGAGAGAGAGAGAGAGAGAGAGAGAGAGAGAGAGAGAGAGAGATAGAGAGGAGAGGGGTCAGAAGAGAGACTGAGCGGGAGAGTGGTGGGAGAGAGGTGGGGAGAGAGAGAGAGAGAGAGAGAGAGAGAGAGAGAGAGAGAGAGAGAGAGAGAGAGAGAGAGAGAGAGAGAGAGAGAGAGAGAGAGAGAGAGAGAGAGAGAGAGAGAGAGAGAGAGAGAGAGAGAGAGAGAGAGAGAGAAAGTGGTGGGTGAGAGGTGGGGAGAGAGAGAGAGAGAGAGAGAGAGAGAGAGAGAGAGAGAGAGAGAGAGAGAGAGAGAGAGAGAGAGAGAGAGAGAGAGAGAGAGAGAGAGAGAGAGAGAGAGAGAGAGAGAGAGAGAGAGAGAGAGAGAGAGAGAGAGAGAGAGAGAAAGTGGTGGGTGAGAGGTGGGGAGAGAGAGAGAGAGAGAGAGAGAGAGAGAGAGAGAGAGAGAGAGAGAGAGAGAGAGAGAGAGAGAGAGAGAGAGAAGACAGAGAGAGAGAGAGAGAGAGAGAGGTGGGCGACAGGGGAAGGGGGAGAGAGAGAGAGGGGAGGGGTCAGAGAGAGGCAGCGGGAGAGTGCTGGGTGAGAAGGAGAGAGAGGGAGAGAGAGAGGGAGAGAGAGGGGTGGGAGAGAGAGGGGGAGAGAGAGGGAGATAGAGAGAGGGAGAAAGAGAGAGAGGAGAGAGAGAGGTGGGAGAGCGGGGGGGTGGAGATAGAGAGAGAGAGAGAGAGAGAGAGAGAGAGAGAGAGAGAGAGAGAGAGAGAGAGAGAGAGAGAGAGAGAGAGAGAGAGAGAGAGAGAGAGAGAGAGAGAGAGAGAGAGAGAGAGAGAGAGAGACGGGAAAGGAGTGAGAGAGGGGGAGGGGAGAGGAGAGGGATGGAGGGATTCCAGCAGATGTGATGGCCAGTTTAACGTCCATCTGAGAGACAGCACACACATTGATGAATCACCCTGCCTGTGAAACACCAGGGTGATTGTTTGCAGCTGTGTCAGGATTCGAACCCAGGCTAAGTCAGCTTAGAGTGAGCATGCATACCTCTCAGCTATCCTGCTGTGATGTGGCGATTCATTGGTTTGGAACTGAAAACATTTTTTACTCATTGTAACCATCTAATTTATTTTGCCTTCTTAATGCCGGAGGTATCCATATGGACAACCGCACCAAGGTATTGCCATGGAAGCTTGGAGAGATCAAAGCTTGAAGAACGTCCAAGCAAGCATTCCAATGATACGGTTGAATAAACTTTTAAAAGCGAAATGTTGAATTTTTTTTATGTATTTATCGATGCCAAAGTGATGAGTCGTATAATGAAAGGAGATCGTACAAAATGGGGAAATGTGGTGTAAAATAAAATTGCACATTTTCAGTGAGCCAGCTATTTTCTGATGCACCGCCAACACAGGCAAGTGGCCTCTGAAGTTCAAGTCGATCGATAAAGAGTATTCAGTGACATTGTACAAATATTGTAGTATGCTTGCTAAGTGGCTTAAGCACTCCAAGAAAATGGTTCATAAGGAACGACTCCCTTGGCAAGCAATTAGCGATCGCTGATCCGTCATATGAAACACCTCCCGAGACACCCGAAATGTGAAACTATGTCCGAATTAGACAAATGATAACTTTTTTAGGAGTTGGAACTGCTGCTAAGTTCAATTGTGGAGCTTACTTTTGTAATTTGGCTCAGTTTAAGAGATTCTCGAGTTTATGGAATGTGCGGAAATGAAATAAAGCCCGACCGCTAGTGTCTCTGGGCATTTATAAGCATTGCAATGTATCGAGTGATTCGTAGGTGTGATGATCAGGCATTCAATGATATGTGAGGAATGTGAAAAAAACTTAATTGTTCAGAAATTATGGCCTGCTCCAAGTCAAGGCATTGTTGAGCAAGTCCCCCAAAAATTGGTGGCTTCAGACTCTTGCAAGCTGACAGTAGGCTGACCAAGATGGTGCGTTGCCATCTTGGTCAGGTTTATTTTGGTTTTTCATGATGAGCACCCCCTAAATTATCTTCAAAAATGGTGTTTAAATTAACCCAAACACCCAATTTTCATCCATGCACCACCTTGGACTTCCCTTCAGGTCAGGTATGGGAGCATGTGCCAGAACAGCACGTCGCTGCGTCCACTTTCCACCGGTACTCCAGGAGCCTCTGTCTGGCCATCTCCCAGGCAGATGCCAGGCCCATCCCCATCTACTTGAGATGCCGGTCAACCTGCTGCAACCAGGAGGCACGTGGTTGGTCCATTGGCCTCCTCCACTCACGAGACTCCCTCGCTGAGAGAATCTGGTGAGTAGGATCAGCGTCAGGAAAATGAGCCACATGTCCATACAGCCACAGCTGACGCTCACGGACTATACAAGTAACAAATCTCATCTGAGTCTCTCTCAGCAACCGCTAGTTGGACACAAAATCTGACCAGCGACAGCCAAGGATTCTATGAAGAGACCTGGTACAAAAGGAATTAAGTCTCCATCTCAGATCCTTGGTCAGAGTCCAAGTCTCGCATCCAGAGAGCAAGACTGGAAGCACCAAGGACCTGAAGACTCGGACTTTCGTGCTCCCGCACAGGTACTGGCAGCGACACGCCCCAGGATCCAGTGAATTCATGACTCCCCAGGCCCAATCCAGACATCTATTGACCTCTGACACACAGCCAGCAGAGACATGAATATCACTGCCAAGGTAAGTGAATCTCTCCACGAACTCAACATGCTGACCACAAACAGGCACAGACAACATAGCAGCATCCAAGTTGTCATTGAAAGCCTGCATCTTAGTTTTGACCCAAGAAACCCGTAATCCCAGCGGCTCCGACTCCTTATTCAGCACCTCGCGGGCCCCCAAAAGGATATCTAAAATCTCCGCAAAGATGACTGCATCATCTGCAAAATCAAGGTCCGAGATCTTGACATTCCCAAAGGATGCACCGCAGCTTGATCTCTCTGACATCCTCCCGAGAATCCAGTCCATACAAGTGCTGAAAAGCGTGGGGGCCAGTACACACCCCTGACGAACTCCAGTAACAACTGGAAATAAGTCAGAGATGGTACCACCACATTTCACAGCACTCTCAGTACCAGAGTAGAGTTCAGACATCAGATCGATCAGTTTTGGTGGCATCCCACGAAGACCAAGAATCCTCCAGAGGGCATCCCGATTCAATGGATCGAACGCTGTACAGAGATCAACATAGGCTGCAAGCAGCCCCTGTCGAAACTCTCGTCTGCATTCGGTGAGGACACGAAGAGCAAGGATACGGTCAATCGTTGACCTCTTTGGTGTAAAGCCTGACTGCTCTGGATGATGGTGCTCAAGCAGATGGTGGCGAACCCTATCAAGAATTACCCGAGCAAAGACCTTGCCTGGCACTGAGAGCAGCGTCACCCCTTGGTAGTTGTTGCAGTCTTGGCGATCACCCTTCCCTTTCCATAGAGGGACAACAAGGCCCCTCTTCCAATCAGTTGGGATGATGCCTGTGTTCCAGGCAGAGCACAAAACTGCATGCAACGACACGAGTGCAGCATTTGCACCAACCTTGAGAAGTTCAGCATAGATGCCACAAATCCCTGGAGCTTTACCCCATTTCAACCGGTTCACCATCGCCCATGTTTCCACAAGCGAAGGTGGACCACAGTTGATTGGAGGGTCAGCAACAGGGATTGTAACACCCTTGATGTCCAACTCGACAGCTGCTGGATCAGCCTGGTACAACCGCTCAAAGTAACCGGCCCAGCGGGTCTTCACTTCAGACTCCTCTGTCAAGAGCCTACCACTCTCTGCTCTAACTGCAGTGCTCCGAGGGATGGGCTTGGATGCACGCAATGCGCAAATTCCCCTGTAAGCGGGACGAGAATCACCTGTCCACAGGTGATACTCTACCCCCTCACAGATTCCTCGCACAAAGGCCTCCTTGTCCACCCTTAGTGCACGTACAGTTTTACGCCTCAACTCCCTGAACAGCTCAGCTCTGCCATTCAGCCTGGCCCCGCGACTCTGGTCAATGGTATCCATTGTCCCTTGAGAGAAAAAATTCTTCTTTGCCCTGTGGTGAGTTCCAAGACATCCACCGGCAACATCAAGGACCGTGGTCTTGAAGGCACTCCAGGGATACCAGTGAGAGGGTCTTCAGGACCCCCCAAAGCACCCAGACCCCCCAAATCTCCACTCAGCCTGCTCGCAAACTCCTCACCTACCCTCTCATCCTTGAGCTTGCCAACATCCAGCTTTGGCTGGGATGGTACCATTCTCCCAGATTTAGGGTGCAGCTTTGGAGTTGTTACAACAAGCCGGACTACAACAAGTACAACAAGACTAGAAGTGTATCTCGTCTGGGGCACTGATCAACCACAGACTCGAGTCTGGCGTAGAATGTGTCCTTCACGGTGACATCACTCTCCTCAGTCGGAGCATAAACATAGACCAGGGAAATGACACCTCAGGAGTGACGAATATTTAGTCTCATAATATGCTCGTTGACCGGTGTTACCTCAATTATCATTGGGGTCAGCTTATTGGAAACAGCGACAGCAACTCCCTGAGTATGGTAACCATCAGAGAGACCAGACCAATTGTAGCTGTAACCACCCACCATGATCTTGCCGCAATCCGGTCTCCGAACCTCAGAGAGTGCTGCAATACCGATGTCCAAACGCTAGAGCTCAGATGATAACAGAGACAGGTGATCATCCTCTCTTAGGGATAGGACATTCCAGGCACCCGCCCGAAGGGACCGCCTCAGGTTAACCCAAGGAGACAGCCGTCTGGTGGACGACACCTCAGGACCACTCCGACACACTCTCCCGCAATCTGACCCAGGAATGTTACCCCGTGGTTTCCCTCCTATCATCAAAAATTGGGGGTCCCGAAGGCTTTGCCCCAATCCCATCATCCGGTGAGCTGCCCTGCGAAGGGAAGCTGCACAGGAGGTACTCCCGCGGAGTGGGTTTTCAGATTTTTTTTTACGTTTTTGTGTTTTGCGGAATGAAGGGTTTTTAGGTGTCTGGAGTGCAAATCCTGCCACCAACCTCCTTATAAAAAGTTACCCAACTGCAGGAGGACATCCGCAGACACAGTTGGGCAGTAGACATGGATGGCCATTGGCTCATAAGGAGCTCCTCGCCCTTTGACAAGTTTTGCTTTTAATCCTGCTGGGTGTCCATGTCCAAACACCCTCCTCACCAGAAAACCTGGTGGGGGAGATGGTTTAGTCGCCAACAACCCGACCATGGAAGAGGTTAGTACAGGTTTACATGGTACCTGTAGCAGGTCACAGATCTATCCTGACCTAACACAGGTCTATGCATGCAAAGTCTGGGGCCTCTCGGTTTCATGATTTTGGAGTTGTGGAGAAGATGGTCGGATGGACAGACTGACTAACACTGACATTTATTATTATAGATTATCATTATTATTCTTTCACAACACAAGGGTGAGCTCTTTTTACATATAACCTGTTGATGTCTGCTCTCAGTACACCATTCTACATATTATGCTCATTTGATTTATATTTCTTCTGTTTAATTCCAGTATTTCTTCCTTCATCCAGTCTGCAATGCCACTGTATACAACTGGCTACTGAAATCGTGTATTGGGTGACTGCTGTGATAATTTCACCACTTGGTCAATGTCATTCAATTTCCATTTGATATTCTTCAATATCTTTCTAACCCTTCTTTTACAATCTCCTTCATTCCCTTATGTTGAATGTTATCCAGTTCTAACAAACATGCCAACATATTTGTTTGCTTCTACCTATTTTAACTGTGTGTTTTGTTCAGATGGCAGTTACTTTTCATTTGATTTCTGTTAGTTGCCTCTTTTTATCATGACACAATGGCACATTTCTCCATACCAATTCCATTTTTACATCTTTTGAGAATAACATTGTTGTCACTATATACCCTATTCTTCATCTTGCGTCCAATTTTTGCCTTGTTCACCAGGTTGATTGGAGGATCCATTACTAGTTTCTGATCTGAGTCTGAGGTCAGCAGTTCAAACACCGGCCGAGTTATACTAAAGACATAAACATTGGCTGTACATGCTGCATCCTTGCTTGACACTCAGTATTTAAATGATAAAGCTTAGCAAAACGCCAGAGCTTGGCATCCATGTGTAGAAGAAATTTCTCCTTGATTTCCCCACTAAGTGAGGAGAGAAAAACAGTCATAAAGACAACATCACTGGTACCCAGAGTGTTGTGGGAAGTGACGTCACTTCTCCCAATCTCAGTGGCTGTGTTTGTGTGAAAGTCAAGTCTGGTGTTAGCTCAGTATCTGTCTGCATGTGCACATGATTTGTGTCGCAACTCCTCCACAAGCCTTCGAGCCTGTAAAAACAAAGCAGAAGTGGTATCCCATCTCCTTGGGATATGTATGTCTGATTTTTTTCTCTACCTTTCCCATGTGGATGTTGTTCAATTTTAAGCTGCTTTTCCATGGCTTCATTACCGTACTCTTTCAATAAATTTCACTGTGTTCCTTCACCTTTGGGCTTGACCACACCAACTGATTTCTTCCTCCAACATGATGCAATAGGACAATCTTGAAAAAAAAAATTGGTTGGTGTGGACAGCCAGTCATGTAAAATCACATTGCGTCGGGGCCCGTCAAATGTTTGATCTTGGTTGATCATAGTTGCTATTCGACCGTTGGTGTGGCTGCTCTCACAATATGACTGGACAGTATGCTCCCTCTAAGCCAATCAGCATGAGCAACACTTCCTCAAGCTTTCTTCCTGAATCAAAATGGAGAAATTCTGGACTGAACAACATGAGTATGAGCTGATTCAACGAGGGCCAAAAAAAAACCTGCTTGGTACGATATTATGTCCAAAGGTTATTCCAATTTTATTTCTAAAAATAAGGCTCGAAGTGAAAACGATGGTACGTCTTCTACATCCATCTCTAATTCCTGCCATAAATTAGAGAAAGCCACATTGGTGTTCATGCTGCAGAAGCCACGGCCGGATCCCACATTTTCTCCTTATTACTCCAACACTGTCAAATCTGCCTGAGTCATAAAACTGCCAACATTGCAAGACAGTTTTTGCAGTGACATTTCAACCATGTCACCTTGCTGTTTTCTTATTATGGTGCTGTACTTTTAGTGTGTGCTACTGTACATTCAAAGTGTTCCCGAGGCACAAATCATTGACCACCTTCTTGGTTTTTGATGTGAGGTAGAGGAACCAATCATTGCTTGCTGTTTTGGTTTTCATGGCACAAGTTACAACTGTTGGTCCATTGGCATTGCATGGCATGCCGTAATGCATCAGTTAGTCTGTCCTGGTATGTTTGTTGGTGTGTCCGAGTGCATCATAGCCACAGAAAACTATCACGATTCCCTATGATAATCACACGACCGCCCGGTTTTGTCGCGTTGGAGGAAATTGGTTGGTGTGGCCTCAGTCTTGCATATCCTCAAGCATTCTAAGCTCCAACTATGTGGGACAAGTCAAATACCTTCCTATAATATATCAAATACATTGCCAAATTGGGCTTCTAAGCCCTGCAATCTCTGAGTATACTCTTATCTATGAGCAGATCATCCTTTGTTCCTCAAGCTGACATCAGTTTCCCTTCTGCTCACATGTCCTAATGCAGAGTGATTGGTTTGTTGGACTTACTGATTGATCTGGCTAACATGGCTGTTTGTAGCTTCCATATTATTAGCAGACATATTATCGAGTTGTAATTTCCTGCACCTCTTTCTGAGTTGCGATTCTTGCGCATTATCTGTGTTGTGACTTCAGTCAACCACTCAGGCATTGCTTTATCAAAGATGTCCTGTACATAGAGTTGCCATGCCTGAAAGCATAGTAGTGAGCTTCTTTAGCCAGTAAGCATAAGCATTGGTCTAACCCTGATGCTGCCCAGTTATTCATTATTCCTGCTGTTGCTCTGATATCTGCTTCCACAATTCGTATGTGCTCTTGTTTCAGAACTCTACTTGAAGCCTCATTCATTTCCATGAACCAATGTGCCCTCTTCTGTGTATTTTTACAATTAGATATTTGTTTCCAGAACTCTATGGCATATTGAGAGTCCGGGGCTGCTGGTCATAGTCCAAATTGCTTTATTTTCTATAATTCCATGTGGAAGATTCTACTCTTCTTTATAAAGGTTCTGTTCTGAATGTGTTGTTCATGTCCTGCTGAAACTTTTATAACTTTGATGACTGCCATTGGTGTCTATTTAGCACTTTACATTGTGCTTCAAATGTTCTATCTGGCCCAATCTTGTATTTCTTTGTTGTCCACCTTTTGCTGTTCTTCAGATTACTATTCTTAATCTACCCCAGCTGGACAGCTTCTCACCTGATTTGCTGTTTGTTCTTTATTCCTATTAGCCAGGATTGTTCCGACAGCTGATAGGATGCGCTGACTCGCTTCACCACAACTTTCCTCACTAATTCTCTGGATTGTGCATAGATTGTTCAATTAATCGATTCCAGATTGTATATTTTGTCATCTTCATAACCTTTTTCACTGGAGTTATGTATTTCTCCAACAGATCTTTTGTTCCCCTCAAAGGTGGTATCCAGATTCTTCTGTTGTTGAGTAGCTGTAAATAATTCTACTACAGTATATGTCTCAGATGTGCAACTTATTGAAGAAGAGCTGTTGCCCTTTTTCATGAAGTTGTGATCTGATATATTTCAAATTTAACAGCCTTTGTTTCTCCTTCATTGTATTATTTACTTCCTCCATTGGACGTGACTCACCATCGTGGTGCTCTTCCTCCTGCCTTTTAATCTCTTCCAGTTGCCCTTGTGTTAAAAAGTTGTTCATATTCTCTACAATTCCCTTGTGTGTCGACAGCTAACATTTGTTCTGTGATGTTACTCCATGAATATACTGTATATTATGCCATTCCACCAGCATCAGTCAGGTCAGGCCAGATTAGATCTGTGACTTGCTACAGGTATCATGTAAACCTGTACTAACCTGTTCCATGGTCTGGTTGTCAGTGACTAAACCGTCTCCCCCACCAGGTTTTTTTTATGGTGAGGAGGGTGTTTGGATCTGGACACCCAGCAGGATTAAAAACAAAACCTGTCAAAGGGCGGAGGAGCTCCTTGTGAGCGAACGGCCATCCAGACCTCATGCCCAACTGTCTGCGGACGTCCTCCTGCAGTTGGGTTACTTCCTATTAGGAGGTTGGTGGCAGGATTTGCCCTCTGGCCACCGTAAGACCCAACATTCCGCAAAACACAAAAACACAAAGAAATCTAAAAACCAACTCCGTGGGAGTACCTCCTGTGCAGTTTCCCTTCGCAGGGCAGCTCACCGGATGATGGGATTGGGGCAAGGGCTTCGGGACCCACAATCTTTGATGACAGGAGGGAAACCACGAGGTAACTTTCCTGGGTCAGATTGCGGGAGAGTGTGTCGGAGTGGTGCTGAAGTGTCATCCACCAGACGGTGGTCTCCTTGGGTTAACCTGAGGTGGTCCCTTCACGTGGGTGCCTGGAATGTTCTATCCCCAAGAGAGGATGATCACCTGTTTATGTTATCATCTGAGCTCAAGCGTTTGGACATCGGTATTGCAGCTCTCTCTGAGGCTCGGAAACCGGATTGCGGCGTGATCATGGTGGGAGGTTACACTTACTGTTGGTCTGGTCGCTCTGATGGTTACCATGCCCAAGGAGTTGCTGTAGCTGTGTCCAATAAGCTGACTCCAATGATAATTGAGGTAACACCAGTCAATGAGCGTATTATGAGACTAAGGATTCGTCACTCCTTAGGTGCCATTTCCCTGGTCTCTGTTTATGCTCCGACTGAGGCGAGTGACCTCACCGTGAAGGACACATTCTACACCATGCTCGAGTCTGTGGTTGATCAGAGCCCCAGACGAGATACACTTCTATGCTTGGGGGATTTCAATGCATCGACTGGAACTGAAAGGGATGGTTATGAGATGTGTGTTGGTCCACATAGGTCAGGAACTATGAACCAGAATAGCACTAAGTTCCTTGACTTTGCAAGAAGTCATGGACTTAGGGTGGCTGGTTCATGGTTTCAGCGCCCACAAGCTCATCGCTGGACTTGGTATTCCAACGCTGGTGGTGTGGCAAAGGAGATTGACCATGTCCTCATTGATGGTCGCTGGAGGATGATCCAGAACTGGAGGGTCTACCGGAGTGCTCAGGTCCTCAATACTGACCACTGGCTTGTTGTAGCAACTCTGAAGTTTCCCTTTAAATCCAGGAGAATGGTACCATCCCAGCCAGGGCTGGACGTTGGCAAACTCAAGGATGAGAGGGTAGCTGAGGAGTTTGCGAACAAGCTGAGTAGAGATTTGGGGGGTCTGGGTGCTTTGGGAAATCTTGAAGAGTTGTGGAGCGCCTTCAAGACCACCGTCCTTGATTTTGCCAGTGGATGTCTTGGAACTCACCAGAGGGTAAAGAAGAATTTTGTCGCTCAAGGGACACTGGATACCATTGACCAGAGTCGCAGGGCCAGGCTGAATGGCAGAGCTGAGCTGTTCAGGGAGCTGAGGCGTTCAGGGAGCTGAATGGCAGTGCGTTTGAAGGCCGGCTCCCGATCACACAAACGTGCGTGCCTGGGCCGCCCGCAATACACGGAACGGACCTCGCACGCAACGTCCCGTGGAGCCCGCGCGGTTTCCAAAACAATTCTGTGCGGCCCATTAGGCTCACCATTCCCATCTGTTTCACGACCCACGTCTCCCGTCTCCCTCGGTCCATGTCCCATTTCCACACATTCCATGTCATTTGCATCACTCACACATTCCAACACACACTCTGGGACATTCACATCAGGTGCTTAGGTTAGCCCAAAAGATCCCGGGGTTTCTGTACCCCCCCCAACTCGGCATGTGCTCATTTGCACCATGCACCTGCTCGACCTCGTACGGCCTTACCAGACTTGCCTCGTCACGGCCTGCCTCGAAGGAGCATACCGTCTCCCCTCATTCCTGTGGGAGGTTAATCTGACCCTGGCATTGGGTCCCGACACATTCCCCAAGCTCAACCCAAATGTCCCCTCCCAGCTCTACTTGTGTGTGCTCCTCTTTATTTTCGTGTAACTCGTTCCCCTCTTTCGATTTCTGCATCTCCCTTATTATTTCTGTCAACCCCTGCTTGAGTTTACAGGTTTTACCTGTGACTACCGTAGCGTCACTCATCCCCTTGACCTCACCCATCCCCATTGCAGTCTGAACAGCTGTTACACTCCCCACCCCCACCCCCCCCCCCCGACTCGGTAATTTCTTCACGTAGAGTCCTGGTCCCATTTGCAAAATTCCTGACCACGTTTCGCACATTACCCTCAGTGCTTGCACATTCGCATCCATTTGGCTTCGCATGCGTTCCAGATTCGCATCCATCATTTGCGTGAACCTTTCCATGAACTCCATAAACTGCTGCCTCGTCGGCATCTCCATCATCTGGCCTACGCCAAATGGCCTTGGCGGAGCCGATCCGTCACTATTGGGCACGGATCCGACAGGAACCGTTATGTCCTGAGCTACGGGGTCCTTTAACCTTGTCTCAGAACCCACCGATACCAGCTTGTCTTGGTCCGCCATGGTCCGTGCTGGAAATTATACAAAATTTAACTGCTCTTAATTTGGAGGGAAGGGGGAGGTTGTCAAGCACACCCCTGGTCCGAGTCCCGTAAAAAAAAATTTTTAATGGAGGCGGAGGGTTCGAGTCCCGCTCCTGAACACTAAATTGTTGTGGATTCAAACCCAGTAAATTTATTGTGGAGGCGTGGGGTCCGTGGTCCCACTCCTGACTACCAATTTGTTGTGGGCCGGGGGTCGGTGGCGAGAACGACCGTTATGTGGGGAAGTTTACGCCATCTCCCACCAGACTCCCCAGAATTTATTGACCGTTGCTCCGGATAACTCCGAAGCCGGCGGGTCGATTAATCGTCCGTGAAACGCCAATATCTCGACCGCGTGGCGTAGGGTTATTTGTCCAAATCCAATATACCTAAGTAGCCACGCAGTCTTGGCTACCGGGGATTCATGCCCTCGGCATGTCTTTCTCGAACCGGGTCACTCTCCCGACTGCGGTAGAGTTCCAACGAGCGACTACCAACTCCGGCTCGGTTGCAGCCGAACGAAAACTGCCAAAGCCGTGCTGGCTCGGATTAACGGATTATCGGGGATTAAACCCCGTATGAACTCAGACCTGGACCATGCTGGACCAAATAAAGAAAGGACGGAAACGAGCTGGGAACATTTCTAATAATTTATTTACAGTAAAGTAAAGACACGGGGAGATTTATCGCGAATATGCAATGCAGCATTTACAATGATGAAATAAACACGTATACAATTCCACTTATAGACGGGCCCACACGCAGACACACACACACACACACACACACACACACACACACACACACACACACACACACACACACACACACACACACACTCACACACACACACACAAAGAAAAGAAACCCCGGAGTTCTTTATTGGACTCTCCAGCCGATGAGAGAGAGAGAGAGAGACGAGCTGGGGGTCAGAGTCTGGATGGGTACCTGGCCATTGGAGAAAGGAGGTACTCCATGCTGTGGCACCTGCAAATGGTTGTCGGTCTGGTCTCAGTCACACGTGAGGGACTCGTGGTTCGTGGCGGAGCTCAGGTGGTGAATGGTCGGGGTCCACAACACTCCTCTCCCTGTAACAGCCACCGTGATGAATGTGACCACTGCAGAACTCCAGTACTTCTTCTCAGAGCGTGCTCGGGGATCTTTATCCGCCTCCCTCGTGAAACACACACAGCTCTCGCACTGCTCTGCTCTCGCACTGCTCTGCACTCAGACACCACCAGCGCCAACGCCAATGACAACCACAACCCTCCGAGTCTCCGATATATATGTGTATATATATATATATATATATATATATATATATATATATATATATATATATATATATATATATATATATATATATATATATATATATATATATATATATATATATATATATATATCTCCTCCCACATGGGGAGGGCCTTGGCGAGAATCATCTCGCTGTCTGTCCCTCATTGGCCCACGGCCGCACCCCACCGGGGCGGAGCCGTGGCCCCTGTTCGGAGACTCCACATTCTCCACGTGGCTCTGCTCTCGTAGAGTAACAGTATCAATGTTGCGTTGGTGGCTTGGTGCAAGAGTTAAAACGTTTGTGGAAGGAGCGTTGGTGGGAGTGGCAAGGAACGGCTGCAAGACCCTGCCCTGGCAAGTCAGAGTGCTTGTAGACAGCAGGTGGGTAGTGGATCGTGATGGGGGATGGATCATGCAGATGGGATGGTTTATTCGATGGCTCGTTGGATATAATAACCTAACTAAAGATGTCACAACGCACGTTTTCGAGCCTCCCACTAAATAAAAAGGAAAGGGATCTGACTACACACGTACTTTCTGGCATAACTAACTTTGGGACCTGAATGTTGAGTGCACATGGTTTCCAGATTCGTAACAATATATATGTATATATTTTTTATATGTATATATGTATGTATATATATATATATATATATATATATATATATAAATGAATATGTATATTTATAAATAAATATATATATATATATATATATATATATATATGTATATATGTTAGTAACTGGAAGGATCCTCCTTTTCTCCTTTTGGATGCATCCTGTGGCTCCTGAGATTGCATCATTGCTG
Source organism: Eptatretus burgeri (assembly GCF_056783735.1). Lineage (NCBI taxonomy): Eukaryota > Metazoa > Chordata > Myxini > Myxiniformes > Myxinidae > Eptatretus > Eptatretus burgeri. The sequence goes on along the minus strand of NC_140971.1, from coordinate 41,187,698 downwards.
GGGTCTGGCAGTGCAGGATTACATAATATTACATGGTCAGGTTTTATCTTAATATATTATATCTGGAACTGGATGAAGGGGGCCCGACACCAAGTCATGCCCCGGGGCCCATTCTGGCTCTCAACGCCCCTGCAAATACCACCCATCACTTCGCTGACTGGAATAGCAAGAGGGGGGAGAGAGAGATGGGTAGGGGTGAGAGAGAGAGGTGGGAGAGTGAGGAGGTGGAGAGGGAAAGAAGAGGGAGGAGAGCAAGTAGGGAGGGGGAGTGAGGAAGAGTGGGGGAAGGGAAGGCAGACATGTGGTGGAGCATTAATTACGATTCATACTGTCTCATCAAAATGATTCTGCATAGAATAGCAATGAAGATGGAAACAAAAGAATGTCTGAAATCCATTTTCTATTATAAATTATCCATTTTCTATCAAATTATAAATACTGTCTGGAGACAAACACCGCCCGGATACGTCCGGAGTTAAATACCACCCGGACAGGTCCAGAAAAAAAACACCGACACATCCGGAGACAAACAAATATGGCCATAGAGGTCCGGAGCCAAACACTGTCTGGAGATAAACAACACCCGGACACAAACTCCCTCCAGACATAATCAATCTCCTCCTGCCAGTGGCAGGTTGAGAGGAGTGGGAAGAGACTCTTGCCACTTGGCAATTAGTCCATTTGCCCTTATGTGTTCCATTGTCGACCTTGTTGATGTGGAAAGTGTATGGTTTTATGATTGTTTTGGACTAACATGGGTCCATTAATAAAATTCAGGTTGGTTGCCAGGGTGGCTACCTTGGGGAACTCCTGTAATTTGCATAAATTCAAGATGGCCACTACAGGTCAGACGATGGGGCTAAGTTTTTAATCCGTCAACATATAATCCTGTGTAATACCTCTTTTTACATATGATTTTGACATGAGGAATTCAATTTTGGGGTTATTTTTTACGTTCAGGAATAAATAGAGGTTCACACGAAATGTCCATGACTATTTTCTGCTGAAAATTATGCAACACCAATGCAAAAGTGAAGTCGTGAATGGTTCACAACAGTATGTTGATAATCAGAAAGCATACACATTATCATGTCATCATATTGGACATCTTAGGAACAGAGGACATAGAGCCGAGTAGACAACTTACGTATTGTTCATTCCCATTCATTGTACTCGTCCCCTTCCGTATCCTCGTCTCTTTCCAGTTCTGCTTCGACACTCCCTTCTTCCACTTCACTTTCACTGTCCTCCACAGTCTTGTGTGGGTTGAAGCACTTGTCACTGCAACCACAAGTGCAGTATAGCGTGCAGGAGATCTTTGCATGGTGACAACTGCAACTTGCAGTACTGCAGTCCTTCCCCTCTGCTTTGCATCCACACCGCACAACATCCATGAGGTCCAAAGGGGCTGGTGGAGTAGCAGAAGTTACTGGCACTGGGATTCCATCTCTGATGTCCCATCCATATTTTGTAATGTCAAGTTCAGGTGGAGCCTGCTGATCAGCTGATTTTGCAAGTAGTCTGTAGATGTGCATGCAACATATGTAGGAAGAGATTGATCTCAGTTGGAGGTAATGCCATGAGCTCGAGGGGCTTGCCAGACTTCCTTGTGTACATATAGTACCTCATCTCACTCATCGTGGTCCCTTCTGGCTGACAATACAGGGCACAAAAGAATGTCCGCCCTGCTTCCATTTTCAGATGGTTAGCAATGGACTCATGGAAACCAACAATGGTAGCACATCCATCGACGCGAACTAACATGACGTCCTTACTCATGCAGTCTGTTAGTTTGCTAAACATATCACGTCGAGTGGGTTTGCCACCAAGATCACAGTACAGGGAATGCAGTTCAACGCTATTTCACATCTTTGACCTGTCAGAATTCATGTGCTCTATGACGTTCTTTAGGGCACTTTCTTCTGCAACACCAGTTGGCAAATCAGCATATTTAGGGACTGTCATGAAACTGTTATAACAGCGTACACGGTATTTGCACTCAGCCGCAGGGAGATCAACCAAATATCCAAAATTTAACTTGATCGTTCTGGCTACTTCATCATTACGTTGCTCAGCAGCATTAATAATGGCATCTTTCATAGTTGGGATGGGATTACCTTCCTTGTCAAAACGTTCTTTAGTCATGCACTGATGAACACGATCCCATCTTTCTGGATGTTTGTCATCAACAGGTAAACATTCTTTGCCACAAAAAATGCAGTCACGTTTGTAAACAAACGCACCACTGCCTGTTGCCTGTGTGCGAGATCTTGTTGTCACTGTAACACAATCCTCTTCAGCTTTTATTCCTCTGTGATTTACGAAGTCTCTCAATTTTTTGTTTTGATGTGTAAGTACAGTAGCATCCTTTGTGACATTCTATGCGAACAGCATCACCACCACCAACAACAATGTCATGTAGTTTTGCATGTAGCTCTTCATCTCCATGGGCTTTGGCACAGGAGATCAATGTCTTGATCCCTTGATCAGCGAATTTCTTCAATTCCCCTCCACCATGACACACGGGAAGAATGCACCTTGAATCAGCCACATCTGTAAAAACAAAACAATGAATTAGTAACTCGCATTAATGTCGTATGCGAGCGTCCAGTTGTCAGAATAGTGACCTTGTTGTCATTCAAAATGTATCTCACACAGCAAACAATTGCCAGGAACTCGAACATTGACCTCAAATTTACTTCTACTCACAAAAATAAGGTTAAATATCGATTCCTCGTGCCAAAATTATATGAAAAAGATGTCTCGTGTAATTTTAAGTTCATTACCTAAAAAGTTATATTTTCAGCCCGGTCGATGACGGCCATCTTGTATTTGCGCAAAAATAACAGATTTCCCCATGGTTGCCATCCGGGCAACCAAGCTTTATTTTGTCTATGCATGCCTGTGAACAAGAAACCACCATAAAACCATACACTTTTGAGGACAACAAGGTTACCTCTCTGACAAATGGACTAAATGCAGGTGAGAGTAAATCTTTTAAAGTAATACTTTTTATGAAGCACAACAAGTGCTACAGAAACTATGGCAGTAACTTTGCCCTTAGCGGGAATGACTACATTTCTTTGAAAGGGAGTATTTTATTGTTGTCCTAAATTGTGAAAAGTCAGCCACTCATTTTGCTTGTTTCCTGTTTACAAAAGCTTTGTGCATAAGGTTAACAGGTGACTTTGAGCACTACCGTGCCTGACGACGACCCATTATGGATACCTGGAAGTTTATCTATGTCAAACAGAGTATAGTGTATGCATTGTCTGTACGTGTATTTTACATAAAACAAGCAAAAGGTTGAATGAATTGAAAAAAATTATGCTTTAAAAATATTTGATTGTCAAAATGAAAATTATGTGGTAACTGTTCTGACAGACGTCACATAGGAACTTAGTAATGATATTACCATGTCAAAAGGGTTCATTAGCATCGACTCCTCTGAGCTGAGGGTATAAGAGCTCCATGAATTCCAAAACGGTTTTATAGTTTACAGTGTTCAGTCTCACACTGAGATTCCCTAAGGATCACCCAAATTAAGCAGCATGTGGCGGTGCAACGTGCAGGAGGAAAAAGGTGGGAAAACATCTCTTACAATTAAAATGGGATTATTAAAAGAGAAGAGGGGGATAAGGATAGACAAGACACTATCTATACTAATAAATGTCAGTGTGTGTGTGTGTGTGTGTGTGTGTGTGTGTGTGTGTGTGTGTGTGTGTGTGTGTGTGTGTGTGTGTGTGTGTGTGTGTGTGTGTGTGTGTGTCCTCCATAACTCCAAAACGATGAAACCTCTCAGCCTAAAACTTTGTATGCACACTCGGGAATTCCAAGGAAGTGCATGAATGAAAATTAGTTGTTTGGGTAAATTAAAACACCCTTTTGAAGATAATTAATGGCCTTATTTATTTATCCTTCATCAAGGTTCATCCTTGGTCAGCCTGCTCTCCCTCACTGGGGTCCTTTTTCACTTTTTTTTTGGCCTGCCTAACAATGCCTTCACTTGGAAAGGCTGCAATGGTGTCTGAACGATAAAGGGTTCAAATGTTTTCTTTTTCACTTTCCTCACTCATATTATCGAATGTCTGATCTTCATACCCACAAATCACTGTATACATCGCTTTTGTAAGTGCTGTAGTTTTCAAATAACGAGCTTGAGGCGATTTCATGCATTATACATATACGATGCAATTTCCATGATGTATTCTCACAGACTAATTAAAGTATATAATCAAACTATAATTGCTGTTTTGATGATCGGATGATGTGGAGTAAATAAGCGTTGAAATCTGGATTGAAATCTGAAAATGTTAAGAAATCTGCGATGTTTATTTGGGTTTTACAGTTATGTACCATTACCAATCGGATTGCTATCGCTTGCCAAGCCAGCCATACCTTATCAACCATTTTTTCGAGTGCTTGCTTGAGTGCTTAAACCACTTGGTGAGCGTCCTTCAGTAGATAGCGGTATTACGCACATAGATCGTATCCCGATCTTGGGGTCAATTTGCTCTAAACACGAAGAGGAACATAGACAGCACACATGATCGTAGTATAAATGAGGAGCTTTGAGTTTGCAAAGGGACTCTTCAAGGGTGTACGTGTGTGTGTGTGTGTGTGTGTGTGTGTGTGTGTGTGTGTGTGTGTGTGTGTGTGTGTGTGTGTGTGTGTGTGTGTGTGTGTGCTTGCCTACATGCTTGGTTGGTTACCCTGTGAATGGTGTGCAGGATTCACCGGTGCGTGGACCGAACTCGCACCCAAGCCTGTGGTGCATGGCCCGTGGTGTGTGGGGCCATGGTGGAGGTTTCAATGTTCAATCTCAGCAGCGTTCTCCTTTGTCCTCGTAGATATTTCTGAAGCAATTTGTTATTTTTATATGAATTGGGTGTGCTTTAGAAAGGTTATATGGTTTCTCTTTGTAAGTTTCAAAGCTAAATAAACTTGATAACACCCAATTTCCGAGCCGTTTGCTGTATTGACATTTTCTAAATTACAGAACCAGATTTTTTCCCCAATAATCACATGACGATTGGCAGATGTTTATAAAAAAATAATGTTTACGCACATTTCCTTGAAATGACTATAATGAAATGATGTTTTTTAAATTTGTTTTTTGAAATTCCCCAAAAACAAGGGTGAAAGCTACTCCAGATTTTTGGGTTGTATACAGTACAGTACGTACAGTAGTCGGTAATCACACTGACTCCAATCAGCTGATTACTGAAAAATTGCCGATATTGCCCAAGCACCAGTGTGTGTGTATGTGTGTTTGTGTGTGTGTGTGTGTGTGTGTGTGTGTGTGTGTGTGTGTGTGTGTGTGTGTGTGTGTGTGTGTGTGTGTGTGTGTGTGTGTGTGTGTGTGTTATTCATAAAGCATAACATCTCTCTGCTAACTCCCCTATCCATATATATATATATATATATATATATATATATATATATATATATATATATATATATATATATATGTATATATATATATATATATATATATATATATATATATATATATATATATCTCTCCCCTCCCCTTCTCTCCCCTCCCCTTCTCTCCCCCTCCCCCTTCTCCCCCCCTCCCCCTTCTCTCCCTATCTGTTTCCAGACATATATGGACAGTGGTTATGTCCAGAAGGTGGTTTTTCTCCAAATGTGTCCAGACGGTGGTTATGTTCTAACAGTGGTTATGTCTGGATGTTGATCATCTCTGAATGTGTCCAGATGATGGTTATTTCCGGACAGACCCTCCCCTCACACTGCCTTTCCTTTCCCTCCCCTAATGCTGCCTGCCCTTCCCCCACACCTCTTCACTTCCCAATACCTCCTCACTCCCTCCACTCTCCTCACTCCCCCACCCTTTCTCGGTCTCTGCTGTGTGGCTACAGCCCTCATAAACTGTGGGACCGCTTTCATGCATGGCAGATCCATATAATTGGCTGCCCATGGCTGTAGGTGTGCCATCTTCCAGGCCGTCCCGTCCCATGGGCGCTCGTAATAAAATGTCTTACACCCCCACTCCAAGACTACGCAGCTGACCTTGCCACCATGGCCTGTGGTGTGCAGGACAAATAGTTCATGCTGTTTTCTCTGAAAGCACATTATGCTTTGTCGTTGTGCTTTTGTGCCCAAGTCCTCACTCGGTCTCATTCGAAAAGAGAAGGTTTTCCAGAAAAAAACTTACTCGGTACTGTTTTAAAAGTGAACAACTCACTGCCTCCTCAGTGCACCTTCTACAATATGACTTAACTCTGACATTTTCCCTGCTACAAGAGTAATCTAACCTAAGGTGATATACGGACCATACTATTCTTCATACAATGTAACTATGGATCCCTACCCACCCCATCCCCCTCTTTTTCCCTCCACAATTCCACATAATACCAATGCTGTTTTGTTGAAACATCAGTAAACTCAATGGTTAACTATATTATAATATATGAATCTTTAAACAAAGTCAGTTTACCAATTAAGATAGGCATAGTAAAGCACCAAGGTTTGATCAACCAACTTTTCTCACTCGTCCAAAGATCCGGCGGTACATATGCTTCACTTTGCTTGATTTAAGGGCCTTGCTGGGGACCCAGCATTGGCACTCCACGGATCATATTAGGCTATCTCATTCGGTCTCTCACAGGGTGGGGGGCCATGATTGTGTTGATGTTAACAGTTTTCAAATCAAGTCTGATCGAGTCTATCCACCTCATCCTGGGTGCCCCCGAGGTCTACGCCATCCAACTTGATTGAGTTAAAGCTGTACACCTGGTGGGATGGCAGATGGGGTGAAGATATTCAGACACCTGCAGACGTCATTGGCATAAAAGAGAGGATGCAGGTGGTCGTTTGGTGCTTTTGACGGATCTGGTGATTGGTAATGTGATACAACGATCGGCACCTTTCTAGGCAATGGAGACACTAACTATTGAATGCATCCAGTCTACAGCAATTAGCAGCGGCTGTGGTCCACGTTTCCACTCCATACAGTAGAATGGGAATCATTAATGCACAGTACATCTTGATCTTTGTAGAATTATATTACTTCTTCATTGTAGTACATCACGGCACGTATATGTACAGTTCTAACTACAGTGCAAGGTTGTGGTATTGGGAGTTACTTGAATACTAATGAATGCACGATTAACTGGAAATGATGATGCTAAACCAGTTGTGACGTGCAAGGATGTGGAGAGAAGGGTTGGAGAAGAAACGCCATTAAACTGTTGAGCTGATCTGCCTGCTGTTGCTGCCCATTACTATACAACAAAGGTTGTTCAGGGAATTGGAGGAAACTGATTATCGAGGCAAAATGTATGTTGCCAAAAGTTTTTTTTTGTTTTACCCCTGAACATCATACAGGGAAGGTATATTACATGTGCAAAACTTTGGGTCAAAGTTATAATTTACAGAATGCACGAACCTTCCAGTTCAGATGAATCTGATATGGGAATAAAAGATAGGTTTCACAGATTTTAATTTGGTTTATTTGTGTTTTTTTATTAATGGAGAAATAAGTTTGAAGGTGGAATTCGGTAGCTTGGGACATTATCTTTAAACGAGCGCCTTATTTTCCAAAATGCCCACCATGAGAATACAACATGCAGTATTTCAGATTTCTATTGGTTTCACCCACAGAGTTTGCTCAGGGTGTTAACTTTGTGGGTTTTAATAGTTTTCAATCCACCTGTCATAATTATAACACCCATAGGCATTCACAAATACTGAATTTATTTATAGGTGTCGAAACGACGTGATAAAGCAAAATGTGAGTGCAAAAGTATTAGTGTACTCAGACTGAGCAAATAGGACAAGAAAGAATATCACAGGATTTTCTTGAAATATGTAATATTTCTTTAAAACAAACAAATAATAATATCTTTAAAACAAATCTTTTTGAGAGTGACCTCTTTGGCAATGATATACCTTCAGAGTACAGTTTGAGTTAACAACTTCAAATGTTTCAGAATTTGTGAGCAAACGTGGAAGGAAAATTCTCTTCTCGAACAATTTACTGGCAGATTACATCGGATACTTGCGATAATTATATCAGTGCCAAAGACTCGATTTTCCAATGAAATGTTTCGCAGAAAAATATTTCCTGGATACTTTATGCTCCTGTGCTACATTGCTGTTGGTATTTACACTGTCTGCATAAATGAGGTTACTCAGAAAATACTTAAATTTACATCATTTGAATACAATATGCTTGGTGTTGGCTTAATGGTTCGGGTGGTATGCGTGGGATCCGAGGATCCTGAGTTCAAATCGCTCTTGGCTGTTGAATGAATACCAGGTGGGTATGACTCGGCCTGTCATCTTTCTGAGGTTGGCAAAAATGAGTGCCAGCTTGCTGATATCCTGTATCAGAGTGGTTAACTGTCCAGGATTGTGCCCAATAGCCCAGGAGACCTCTTAGGCAGCACCAATGCTCTGCACAGAGGATGATCCCGATGGATGGATGGATGGGTTTGAATACACATACTACCATCAGTAGTCAGTACCATACCAGTATGTCTTTTTTAAACCTTTTGAACCCTGAGATTCTTGGATATTCAGCTCTCTCACCATGGGCTCCCTGGAGAAAAATCCAGGTGCTCAGATATCTGGAGGTTTGAATAGAGGCTGGTAAACTGGCCACTCAGGTATATGGAAATTTGAATAGTGGCTGGTAAACCGGCCACTCAGGTACATGGAGGTTTGAATAGAGGCTGGTAAACCGGCCACTCAGGTATATGGAGGTTTGAATAGAGGCTAGTAAGCCGGCCGCTCAGGTATATGGAGGTTTGAATAGAGGCTGATAAACTGGCCACTCAGGTATATGGAAATTTGAATAGTGGCTGGTAAACCAGCCACTCAGGTATATGGAGGTTTGAATAGAGGCTGGTAAACCGGCCACTCAGGTATATGGAGGTTTGAATAGAGGGTGGTAAACCGGCCACTCAGGTATATGGAAATTTGAATAGTGGCTGGTAAACCGGCCACTCAGGTATATGGAGGTTTGAATAGAGGGTGGTAAACCGGCCACTCAGGTATATGGAAATTTGAATAGTGGCTGGTAAACCGGCCACTCAGGTATATGGAGGTTTGAATAGAGGCTGGTAAACTGGCCACTCAGGTATATGGAGGTTTGAATAGAGGCTGGTAAAACAGCCACGAGGATTCAAACGGTTAAATACAGTATATAAAGCTAAATTTGTGTTTGTTTGTTCGTTTTTTGTTTATATATGCAACAAAAAAGAATAAATTACTCAACCAAATTCAACCAAGTTTTGCATGTTGCCTAAGGGTACCCCAAGTATGGTTTATGTCTGGTTGGCATATCTAGGGGAGGGGTTCAGGGTGGGGGGAAGACCCCAATTCTCTCTATGTAAATGAGTATCATATAAGTGCAATCCAGTGATATAGGGTATTACAAATCATCTTCTTACATAAAGAAAGTTTAAACAAGTTGAGAATATGTATTATGGTGATGCTGAAATCTGAGTGAGAATAATTTGAAATTTCCCAAATGTTTCATTTCACTCATTTTAAGCAGAGGTTCAAACCAAAGCATCCAACACCGAGCGTCACAGCGAAACCGAAGTGATTTTTTCTCACACCATATATAAACAGCAAGGATAGTTGATGGAGGTGATGTTAGCTTAGGCCTAAGTCACATTTGCTCTACGGCTAGGATACGGCGGCCGTAAGTAGTAGATTAATGGGGTTTCTGAGGCACCCATGCAAATGAATGGGGAAAACTATGAATTGATCTCCGAAAACCCCTAAACAGGAGGCTAATTCCTCCCATACAAATGTATAGGGAGAACTCTCTGACTCGAGACCCATCAGGACAAAAAGAGAAGTATGATTTTCTGCCATACAAGCTCATGTTAAATTGAGACTGTCTCAGGGCCCAAAAAAACCTCATACAAATTAATAGGGGAAGCTTTCTTGCTGAAGGCCCATCAGGTCAAAAGAGGAGAACGATTTCTCTTACTCCACTGAAAGAGTGAGCCAACAAATATGTGATCATGTTCTATTTGAGGTAATAAATTAATTTTCCTATTACATTCATCACCATCGAGTATGTTCACAAATATTATTTTAGAACTTAGTTCTTGGTCTAAATATCTTTGTTGAGCAGAAATAAAATGATAAACTTCTCTCAATGCTCTTGTTTGACCACCTCCTGAGCCACAGATTATTTTTGCATAAGCCACGCCCACTTTTCAGAAGCCCTTCCCACTTTTCATGAGGTGTTTTCATAAGCCACGCCCACTTTTACTAAGCCCTACCTACTCTTACATCATTTACAGTTAATCTCTAACTCACAAAGAATTCACTAGAAAATTCTAGAATATTATGTTTTTGAAAAATTTCCTAACGAAGGCTTGTCTGGGCTTGCCCAGGCAATTTTCAAACACAACAATTCTCCATTGTGAAAAAGGAAACCATAGCAAATTATACAACATTTCTCTATCGGCTTCATGCTTGTCTTCCAAAGTTGTGGTATTCCCATAATCAATATCGTGTCTCATGCACACTTCATCAACCCTATTGATGGGCTTACTCCATGATTTAGGATTGTCTGCCTCATCTAATCATTTATCCAAGTTTGTGCCTGGTCCACAGAAAGAATACCCTGGTAGATGTAATTCCCCTGGTATTCCAGTCATTGTAAATTTACTTCCTGATAAAAACTTTTGTATATCTCCTCCATGTGTGTGTTTGGAAATAAGTTGGCTCTTTTTTGAACCACACACCGAACATGTACCTTTTTGTATAACCCTATTATTGTTACTTTTAAAATATGAAATATTTTTTGTATGAGTTTTCTTTTTACATTTGAGACAATAACTCATTTATTTATGAGAAAAATTCCTACAGAGTACGAAAACCTTTTTAGTTTCCAACATGCACATTTGAATCTTAATTTTTAAAACATAAAGAATCCTTAGAAACGTCTTTACTCTTTCCTCCATTTATTAAAGAAAAAAATGAAAAACTTTAATTAAAGTCGATATCTTGTCCTTGAAAACAGTCTTGTCGAAAATATTGCTAATAGACTTGTCAATTCTTTGTTTCCTCCTCAGTGGGTTGAGTTATTTTTTGTAATACCCCCAATCTTTTGTTAATCTCACTGGTTTCCATATTTTCATATTTATTTATTCTCTCTCTTTCCTCCCTTTCCTCCTTCTCTCTCTTCTCTCTTTCCTCCTTCTCTTCTCTCTTTCCTCCTTCTCTTCTCTCTTTCCTCCTTCTATCTCTTTTCCCTCTCCTCCTTCTCTTTTTCCTTCTCTCTCTCCTCCTTGTCCTCCTCTTCTCTCTCTTCAACTCCTTCTTCATCCCTTACTATCCTTGAATCGCTTACACCCCATAGAATATCATACATATATTCATCGGGATTTCTTGTTATTCCTGTATCCAAAATATTTTTTTTTACAAGAGGAAACCAATAAAATTTATTTTGAGTTTCTAAAAGAGCCTTACGTTTTCTTAACTTTATAATTTTTTCATTATTTAACATTTTAATTAAATCCAAAGTTGTTGGTTTATCAACATCAGCATAATGCCAATCTTTTATTGAAAATACCTCATTGTTATGTTGAAGAACATATTTATTAAAATACTGAATACCCTTTTCTAGAAGGTATGCTTGGACACAGAAATGATAATTTTCTTGAAGTCTTCTTGCTGTCATTTATGTATTAGAAATATATGTCAGAATAATATTATGACACGAAACACCTCCCCATCTTCCCATAGTTAAATCATTTTGTATTTCCTTACTTATTATATATAATCCTGTTTTTTCTGCTTTCATGATATAAACAAGGGCAAAACCATTATTATATTTACCCTTATTAAATTATTTTATTTGTTGTTCACTAATCGTGCTTCCACAAAACTCATTCTCTATACCAAGTGGATAACATTCTTCCTTACGAGACTGATTTAATTGTTCCAGGTCTTCTAACTTAATTTTAAATGACCAATTATACCCTAAATCATTCATATCATACCCCCATTGTTCTATTCTGATACAAATGATACGCCCTTATTTATAAAAAATTTATTTTTATTCGAACTGTGAATTCTGTATGACCTGGAGATAAAATCAACACTTCTGTATCTTTGGAATACACGGCCGTTTTATTTAAGGATATACATTGTGATAAATCGCTTAATCTCACCAAGTCATTCGCGTCAGTCGGGCTTGGATAATTTTTTTAATTTATAAGCATTTTTAATATTAATATTTTTTGTTATACTATATTTGTTGTTCAGCCTGTGCCTTTGTGTAATAATTTGATAAATCAATATCCAGTTCTTGGGATACACCAAAGATAGAACCATCTTTACCAACATAAGTCATTTATATTAGATTAAAAATAATGTCATAAAAAATTATTTTTGTTGAGTTGAAATAACACATATAGACATACTTGAACACAACACTTGGAATTTAATTATTCGACTTGAAATGTTTGATAAACACCATTCTGTAAGAATTTTATGACTTCAACAGGTGGTGGAAGACCAAAACTATCAAAATAACATTTGTCTTGACTATTAAAAATACAAACCCAATGAGAACCTTTCCCACTATTATCTTCAAAGTTCATAATAATATTCCTTTATGTTTAGGCATGTTTGTTAATTCATCTCTCATACAAATAACCACATTATGAATTTTTAATTTCTTACAATATTTGTGAAGTTGTAAATTTGATGTTGTATTCTTTCCAAATTCTTTAGACCACTCATCAATGCCCATTTATTTATTAGAAAGATATAATCCATTACCCCTTTTAGTTAATTTTACACCTACTTGTGCGATAGAAGAAAGCATATCTCCAACTAACAATCTCGCTTTATCAGGCAGACCTTCAGGTTTTTCAGCAAAATCTACAATTACACCACTTCCACTAATTCGTTTCTCCAACTCTTTGTTATGTCTTTCCAACTCTTTTTGAGCCCGGAGTTGAGCCTTCCTTTCGTTGGCAGTTTTCACCGCTGTTGAAATACCACCCGTCAATGCTCCAACCGCACTTAAACCAGCAAATAAAGGAATTCGAAATGGGAAAAATCCTTCACTCGACTCTCTTATTGAATATTTTTTCAACATTGGTTTTGTCATTTTAATTTTAAGTGAGCCAGTATTGTTCAAGATTTTAACCTGTTCTCTTGTGAGCAAAACATCAATTCTTACTGCTCCTTTTCTCTGAATTGTATTTACGTTAATTGTACAAGGCTTTCGATTTTGAACACAAGATGATAGTTTATGAAGATTGATTTGATTAACATATACCCCAGTTGGTACTTTGCCACTCATTTGTTTAACAAAAATTTATGTGAGACAAATCATAACACCATTATCTGTATTAATCTGCAATTCTGTTTCTTCCAAAAGCAAACAATTGGCATCAACTTCTTCACTCTCTCCTCTTTCAATGTATAGGGAAGTATCCACTCGATTAGACTTTATAGTTTCCTTTTGAGCACTCAGGTCAAACGCATAGATTGTATATAAACTTTTAAATGCTGTCATCTCCAAAATAGGTTCTTTATTTCCATTACTTTCGCACACCTTTTGGTAAGACTTGTATGCTTCAGCATAATCATTTTTTTCCCAATTAATTTCCAATCCATCTCATGAATAAAATGTTCCATCTTGAGAAACGCGAAGTTGTTTCACCTTAGCATTATCACTCAATGCATTATTCTTATCAGTAGCAGTATCGCCATCTGGTTTTTAAAAAAAATGATCCACAAATATCGTGGCTTTCCTTCCAGAACACCCACATTCCACGTGTAAGTGGTTTGGTTTGGTTTAACGTGTTGACATCTTCTTTTGAGGTATGATACACTGAGTGGTTTCTTTGAGTTCAGTCTTCTATTCAACATCTCTTCTGTTTTAAGATTAGGAGTATATTCACTAATATACCAACTCATTTCAGCAATTACAAATTTATTCTGATCACCAAAAGCAGTACCAACACCAAAAAGTAATCTATTTTCATTATCATTCCTTTGTAGTTGAAATCTAATTTTAAGACCATACAGAACTTTATCATGATCACAAAATGCAAATATACCTTTAACAGGAACTGTCACAGTAAAACTATTAACTGCCTTTGTATCATCAGTATACGTTCCTTTCCTTTGAGTATATCCAGGGTCTGTGGTTGTTCCAGTTGACATATCAGGAATAAAACCTTCGACAGACCCCTTTCCCATTCTATCACTGAATGAATATAGTGTAAATTTCATCATTTCAGATACAGCAGAGACATAATCAACTGCTTCAACTTCTTGTGTTCCAATGTACAAACGTACACTATCAAACATTTTCCAGAAGAAATGATTTACGAGTGTAGCGTTTGTGTTATTCCCAGCCTTAGTGAATTTAAATTTAAACAACAAGAAACTTTCGCATAGATTGAAATAGGTTTGTTGATTATTTATTTCAAAACTTTTTGTACCATTTGCATTCCAGTCTGTTCCAGTTATTGCATTTACCTTGAAGTAATCTTCTTTTTTAGTGGCGTTTGAGATGATAATAGTATCATCCAAATCATAGATACTATGAATTGCTTCCATACTTGTATTTATTTAGGAAAAAAGATGTTAAAACTTTTGAAACCCTGACCCAAGTATTTGAATTATTTTCTGTCGTTCTTGGGGAGACAACTGAGTTTTACCTTTTTTAATTTCTTTAATTGCTTGTAATTTATGAGATTCCTTTTGGGCATCTTTTATGCTCTTTACAGCACCTGCTACATTTCCCACAGAAGAAGAAGTTGAACCAATTAGGTCTTTATGTTTAAGAATAGTTGAACCGATACCCATTAGAGTATCAATTATCCCATCTCCTCCAAATTGATGTCCGACACCCCTTTGTCTCTGAGGTTTATAGTAGCTTGTACCAAGATACATACCTTCACCCTTGCAGTATGGGGAAAGGAACATCCCATCCCCTGTAATTATTTTATATTTTCCCAACTCGTGTTTCCTCACAATCATCGTATTTCTTTATTGGAAAACTTCACGTAGGTGAATTCTGATGGATATAACTTCTCCATTAAAAGAAATCATACGATTATCTTGGTCGGTTATCCTAAAATTTCCTCTGTGTATGGTTTTTCCTGACACAGGGAGATAAACCAGATTTTTGGGTTCCATATTGAATTTAAAACCAATTGGGGTTGAGTATGCACTGAATGAAAATATTGTATTTGTTGTTATTCCATCATTATTAGCACCGTCAATCAAATCACAGTGAATTAATTCCGAATTTATTCCTGAGGATATTTGAATGACATTATCACTGTAAAACATCCCATTTGTTTCAATCTTTTTTTAGGAGAAACCCAATAGCTCTCTAAATGAATTATCAATTGTGAAATCAACCTTGTAATTATTTTTTAAGTTTAATCGTTGATTTTGAAGTAAGTTTTTGAATATCTATAACAATATTTTTTGGTTCATCACCCTGTTCTTTCATAAGACGAACAATTTAGGAAGATATTTGAGAAATCTCATCTGCTCCGGGTGAGACTGTTATAGTTTTGTATCCACTTCCTGGGTTATAACTAAACTTGTCATTTTTCTCAGTAATATTAAATAAGGTATTATAAGTTTCCATGGACAATAAAGATGCCTCATATTCTTTTGTTGGGTGAAGTTGTAGTGGGTATGGGAATGAAGATGTGTGGTCGCTTGTTGTGAAATTAAAACTTAGGATTGTGCTTCTCATCTTATTTAATGCGATAAAATGTCTTCATATTGATATTTATTAATTATTTTCATGTTCATCAACTGGTCTAAAATAGCTGATGCTTCATTAAAACAATTGTTATTTCCAGCCTTCTTACTAGCTAACAACAATAACAGTCTATTAACTAATTGTGATGGGTCATTTGGAAGAAAACTAACACGTGAACCAAGGATACTTAAAGCCTGAATAATGTGCTTCTCCTTCTCATTCTTCCTACTTTTATGAGAAAGACTAACCCTATAATTAAGAGTGTTCAGCAGATCAATATATACTCTATCGTCATTATTTTTCTTATCCAATGGTTTATCAAAATACTTTGATTCATCCCTCACAGTTGAAGCTTGTCTTCCATCTTTAGTGAGAAGAAACATTACTCTGGGGTTAGTTTAACAGGGGGTTGAGCAGACCCCAAGAACCTTAATTCATCATTAAATATCAATACCTTTTCTTTAACAAGATGAAATATTGCTGGTTGTTCTGTTGGAATGAGTCCTGCTTTGGTTTTTGATTCTGCTGAATATTCATTGTTTTGAAGAGCATTCACAATATAATCAGGGGGGTGATTAATCTCTTCCAGTTGTTGAAATAATCCTTCATCATCATATTCTAATTCTCCTACATGCTCTAATTCTTCCTCCGTCATTTGACTAAAATCTTTTAACATTTCACGTTTGTTTAGGAGTATATTCTGTTGTGGGAACTGTGGAAACATCTACAATTTTTTCTTGGGAAGTTTTTAAAAGTGGTTTAAAATTTTTATCTTGTTTTCTTTCAAATGCTTCTTCACCTGTTAGTTTCTGTCTGCGTTTCTTCTTATGTCTTCCTGTTGTTTTACAACTTTTGAAACCAACTCTTGATGTTCCTAAAATCTTCTTGCTATTTCTTTTGCATCCATTTATTTATTGGAAAATATCATTTAATATCTCATCTTGTTTCACAACAATATATTTATATTTTTCAGTCGTGTGCTTCATATAATCCCCAAATTCCTTTTTACTGCATAATGTAGAACAATTATCTCTCCAAAAAATTGTTTATATCTATTGAATTCAACTTGAATAAAATAAAAGTATTAGCATTGTTTCTGATGGAACGACGAGGAAGTTGAAAGTACGATTGACTAAGATAAATACAATTACAAGAAGAATGTCTCCATATTGTGTAGTAGCTGTCCATTACTGTTTGGTTTCTCTCATTAACACAATCATCAAAGATAACGAGGTTCTTTTTTGATTTATCCAATTCTTGGGGAGACGGTATATCATCCGTATTATCACGAAGAATACAAGTTATTGGTTTTGATTTCTTTTTACATCTCTGTGTATCACAAAATAGTTGTATTATATCTTCAATGTTATAATCATTTAGGTTTTTTTGAAGTTTAAATAAACCGATTATATCTTCTTTTTGAAGACGAGCATTAAAACCTTGTGAGAGTAGTTGATACTCTGGTTGAAAACTCGACTTTGTGAAAATTATTAAAGTATCATAATCTAAAAAGTTGGGAGTCAGGAGCATCTTCAAAAGTAAGCAGGTTTTTCCACATCCGCTTGAACCAACTATGAGACATCTTAATGAATTTGGAAGATTTTTATGATTGTTAAATTTTATCTTATTTTCCTAAATGGGTAAAAAATCATTCATTTATATATTTGGAAAACAGGTTATTTAATTTATTGTTGGCTTTTTTAGAAACTCTATATTTTAACCAAAGTTCGGGTTTAATTTCAAGATAATCCATTATTTTCTTTATGCAATATCTTGTGTTGACATTTCCCTGAAAATCACATCCATGAATAATACATAACAACAATCTTTTGAACATTTCTCTAATACGTTCAGTTTCTTCCCTTGTAAGGAAAGGTGCGTTATCACTCTCATACTTTACATTCATTTCTCTAATCAATCTTGTAAAGTAATTCATTTTTGGTGTAAATCTAAAATAATTAATTTCCTTTTTATATTTTTTATCATCATTAATTGGAAGATAATCACAGAATATACATTGTTTATAGGCTTTTGGCTGTGTTTAATCCCTCTCTATCACACGCAGGACAATTCTCAAATTTGTCATATGGAGAATCAGGGAATTCAAAAGGTTCAAAATCTAGCATATTTATAAAGTAAAACTTTACTTAAACTGAAATTCATTGTCGGTATCATCTTCGATACTTTCAGAATCATCTATAAAACTACTTTCATAACTATCGTTTGAACACAAACTCTCGGTATCATAATCACTCTCATAATCTTCAAAATCTTCAGTTGAATATTGACTCATATTTAATTAGTAGAAAAAAACATTACCATTGATATCTATATACTTTTTTCATTAACAGATTCAACTGCTGCATTTTTTTATATTGAAGGTAATTTTAAAATGATCCTTAACTACTATTGAACGAAATGTCATTTCACCTGATATATTAACATCCTTGATTTCATCAGGATTTACATCTTTAGGGTTGTTGAAAAAAATACAAATTTCACCTTCCATATTACAGATGGTCTTATCTTTTCTTTCTAAAGCTTCATCCATAAGGTTTTTATTTTTTGATACTTTTTCTTGTTTCATTGCTTTTTCTAATTTTGAATATATTGCCAGAAGGAGAGGAGAAACTTTTGTTAGAGATACTTTAATTGATGTTCTTCCAGATATACTAAAAGCTCTTCCACTGAAGGAAATTGAAGAACTCATATTATCCACCATAATTGTTTTTATCCAATAGTTGTTATATTTATCTTTGTTCAATTTTACATCCTTGACATATTTCTCAGTATCTTTAACAAACGATGATATTGAATGAAACTTGTCTTTTGTGTCTTGAAACATTGTATTTATTAAGTGAAAAAAGTTGGAGGATAAAATGGTTTTAAGCACAGATTCACCTATAAATTAAACGAAATTTTCATCAAGAAAATTTTAGTTTAAGCAAAGTTTTATTATATAATTATGGTGAATACAACGTACTGCGATGTTTGTAATCACCAATATAAATATTATAAAAAAAAAACACCTTCAAACCAACAAACACACATTTAATCTATTTTATCAAATATCTCCACTTGACCAAGAAACAAAACATTGTGATAGATGTGATAATGATATTCTTAAAAATAATTATAATAGACATCTTCAATCACGCAAACACAAGAACAATGAAAAAAGGGAAGCTAAATTCTCCATTGAAAACTTTGATTGGGCATTTAAAGGGCATATAAAAATAAGATTGTTTCGTTTTCAAGACCCTGGACCATCCTCAATCATGGAAGCTGTTGATATGGTTAAACAAAGTATTGAAACTATAATTAAAAACACATTAAGTGAAATGAAAACTTTTAAGTGATATAGGGGGCAAAATTGAAAATGGTAAGACAAGACGATGAAACTACTCCCTATATGAGCACAAACCCACACTTTATCTCATCATTTCAAGATTTTGTAAGATGTGATGTTTACGATGAACTCCAGAGACAGGAACAAGATGTTGATAACACTGTAGTTGGTCGTGGATTTATTATCACAAAAATAATCTTTTTAGATATACACATCTTAAAATCAGATCCTCTTCAAGCTTCTTCTTATATTGATTTACCAAAAGAGATAAAACTTAAGAAAGCGGTTGTTAATATTCAAAACAAAGATAATAAATGTTTTCTATGGTCTGTTCTTGATCACTTACATCCTCCACAATGGAATCCTGAAAGGGTTGAACATTAAAAGAAATATGAGAATACCTTAAATGTTAAAGATTTAAAGTTTCCAATGTCATTGAGAGATATTCCAAAATTGGAGAAAATGAATAATCTATCTGTTAATGTATATGGATTAAAGGATACAAACAAAGTTCAGATATTAAAAATTTCAAACAACTATAAAAATGATGAAACACATTGACTTTCTCCACTTTACTTCAAAGGAAAAAAAATCACATTATGCTTTCATCAAAAATTTCTCAAGATTAACCAAATCACAAATATATAAGAGACAATGCAAAACGTATCCTTGTAAGAGATGTCTCAAATCCTTTCAAACAAAAGAACGATTAAATTAACATTCGAAATATTGCAGTAATCATAAATCAACCGTAATCAATTTACCAAAAGCAGGTTCAAACATATCATTTAAAGATTTTAACAAATCTATAAAACATCCGTTTGTGATATATGCCGATTTTGAAAGTATCCTTGAAAAGATAAACACTGTTTCTCCAAATCCAAAAAAATCATCCACAAATATATACCAAAAACATACTCCTTGTGGTTTCTGTTATTATATCAAATCATCTGTTGGTGATGAATACAACAAATTAGAACTTTATAGAGGGGAAGATGCCTATGAGGAGTTTGTAAGACGATTGGAAAAAGATTGTATTACACTAAGAGAAATAATGGTGAAAACCTATAAACCAATGTGTCACTAACAAAGGAAGAGGAAAAGGAATTTAGAGAGAACAGTACCTGTCATATTTGTGATGAGGAAATTGAGGGAGGGGTTAAGGTTAGGGACCACTGTCATCTTACTAGTAAATATAGAGGTCCAGCTCATTCACATTGTAATCTTAATTGCAAGCCTCCAAATTTTATTCCTGTCTTTCTTCACAACAACGCTCACTATGACACACATCTATTTATAAATGAACTTTCAAAGACATTCGGAAATATTTTCACCATTCCAAACAGATTAAAAATACATCTCATTCACAAAAACAATTTATACATCCCCCATAACCCATATCAGATTTCTTGACACATACAAGTTTATGGGAGATTCATTATCTGAGTTAGCATCAAATATTAAAAGCTTCCTGAGTCTGAAGTCATATTTCTCAAATCAAGAAGAGATTGATCTCCTATCACAAAAGGGAATATATCCGTATGACTATATGGATTCATTTGAAAGGTTTAAAGAAACACAACTTCCTTCAAGGGAGAGTTTGTAAGGTCAATTGAAAAATTCTCATATTTCTGATGAAGATTATACACAGGCTAAAAAGGTTTGGGAGAAGTTTAATATAAAGAATCTTGGGGAATATCATGATTTATATCTTCAAACTGATGTACTGTTATTAAGTGATGTGTTTGAAACTTTTAGAACAGTCTGTCATAATAAAAATTCTTATGGATTAGACCCCGCTCACTATTACACAGCTCTGGGTTTGGCTTGGAGTGCTTTGTTAAAAATGACAAAACAAAATTTGGAATTAATCAGTGATATAGATATGCTTTTAATGATAGAGAAGGCTAAAAGAGGAGGAATATCTCAAGTATGTTCCAAGAGATATGCTAAAGCAAATAAGAAATTTTTTCCTGATTATAATAAGAATGAGGACAACTCTTACCTGATGTATTATGATGCTAACAATTTGTATGGGTGGGCCATGTCTCAATCTTTACCTTATGGGAAACTTAAATGGGTTAAAGAAAAACATTATGAAAAAGTTTTATTTGATATTGTTATCTCCTCTCAAAAATAATTGGATGAGGCTGAAGTTGGATATTATTTTGAGTTTGATTTAAAATACCTTGAAGAACTTCATAATAAACATAAAAGACCTACCCTATGCCTCCGATAAAGAAAGTCCAAGAAAAGAATGGTTAAGTGATTACCAACAGTCATTTAATATAAAGGCTAAATCTTCAGAAAAACTACTTACTACATTAAATGAAAAGAAAGTTATGTTTTACATCAAAGGAACTTGAGACAATATTTATCTGCTGGGTTGAGAGTGAGGAAAATTCATAGGATTTTGAAATTTAAACAAAGTCCATGGTTAAAGGACTATATTGATTTTAATACAAAAAATAGAAAAAAATGCAGAAACAGATTTTGAGAAGGACTTTTATAAATTAATGAATAATGCTGTATTTGGAAAGACTATGGAAAATGTGAGGAATCGACAAAACATGACTTGCTTCATCTTGGAAACAGGCCTCAAAGTTAATTTACAAACCAAGTTTTGAATGGGTGGAGGTATTTTCAGAAAACTTTTGTGCTATTCATTTGAAAAAAGGGAGTATTGAAATGGATAAACCCATTTATATAGGAACATCAATTCTTGATTTGTCAAAGTTGTTTATGTATGACTATTACTATAATAATTTAAAATTAAAGTATAAGGATAATGCGTCATTGTTATATATGGATACAGATAGTTTTATATTAGAAATAAAGACTGGAGATGTGTACGAGGATATGATTGATAATATATATATATATATATATATATATATATATATATATATATATATATATATATATATATATATATATATATATATATATGATACAAGTAATTCTAAATCTGGTGATGTGTTGTTTTCATCAAATAACGAAAAGGTTATTGGTAAGTTTAAAGATGAATTGGGTGGGAAGGTTTTGAGTGAATTTATAGGATTGAGATCAAAGGCTTATGCTTTTACATATCGAAAATAATATTGAAAGGTGTAAAAAGAAGTTAAAGGGAATAAAGAAAAAATAAGAAATGAAACAATAAACTTTAAACATTATTACAACTGTTTAATCTTAAAGAAGCTGTTTTACTGTTATATTTTTATTTCAGTAAAAAAATAACTGGTATATATACCCATTCGTTACCGTCCGTCTGGCTGCACATTCGCCTTAGGGCCCCCCTGCGGTCGCCTTGCGGGCACCTTGAGGCTACCTTGCGTCTGCCTTGAAAATTCTCTGGCTGCCGCAGGGACGCCCTAAGGTCACCGTGCGACATCAAATCAAAGACTGTACCGCACACCCCCACATTTTCGGTCTCCACAATTTCTAAATACCACGTGCGGCTCCCCGAAAAATATAAACATATGTGACTGCTGCATTGTGTGACCGTGGAAATACTGAGGCCGCCCTATAATTGCTAGTGGCCATAGATTTTGTAGACCCTACGGCTGCCATGCCAAATGTGACTGAGGCCTTACTTCCAAGCAGATGGAAGATGACCTTGGGCACATGATAGAGTGAATAGAGCAGAATGTTTGTGAAGTACAATATGTCTTATTGTCTTATAATTAAATCCATCAGCAAAGCAATGGGTACTTTTAATAGTACTCGTATACAATAACAAAGATCACAGAAGTACGATTTTAAAAAGGTTGATGCATAATGTAATCATCAATATTATAAACAATAAAAAAAGACTACAAGATGGTCCACGTTAGGCCTTAAAATTCCTGAAAACCTATGAGCGCAGATAAAGGCATTGCCCTCTGGATGCTGCTGGGCCCATAGGCAGGATCCAGACTCATGCCCAAACCTCCCCCCCCCAACCCCCCAAACCACAACAAAGCCTCTGCATTCATGCCTGACTGCATCAACTCGAAAAGAGAATTTATTTACAATAAAATGCAGCATCCACACATATTTCTGGGTGTTTTTCCTTTTATATGGATGTGTTTGAGGAAGAATCATCTGCACCACTTCATATGGTGTGACCGCCTCTTCACAGACCAATCCAGTTTCCCAGAACACATGCTTGAGGGACTGGACTCAAGCCACTTAGTGAAAATGCAGAAGGGAGGGTGGGGGCGAATCAGGGAAGGGTTATACTCATAAGGAAGTGGGATAAACGGGAGACAGACTCACAGGACTGGCCTGTAGCTTATAAACAAGCCCAAACTCTTTCTGCTAAGAGGAAACTTTTTCTTTGAGGCCCTTTGTTCCATTAAATGGGATTGACTGAAGTCCCAGTGTGATTCCCCATATGGGAGCATAGAGAATCTTGGTCTCGCTGAAGGTGAGAAACATAATTAGTACATCAGGAAGCATACCTTATGGTGTCTGATTGGCACACAAAGATCTATTCCATTATATCGGGCCTCTTTATAGCTCAAGCGTGCAAAGTGTCTCACCACTTGGTCCAGTGGAGAGACCCATGGTGTCACACAATGTGCTAGCACTGAGTGTTCAGACACTGCGACTGCGCTTCCACAAAGTGGTCCTCTGTAACAGCTAACTGTGGGATGCACTCTGCTTATTGGTACAATGAACTCAGTGGTAGCACAGTGTGTGAACATGGCACCCAGGACGTTCAGACAAGTAGTTTCTCAGCATGAACCTCTGGGAGCACGAGCTTACTTTTGAGAAATGCTAACTTGCCTTCGGGGAGCGTGTTTGCCCCAGGGGAGCACTGGTTTGTCTCCAGGAGAGGGGAAATTAACCAATCACTGCCATGCTGCAGTCCAGAGTGAGTACAATGAAGTGTGACTGCACAGACTTTTTTGGTGACTGCACACCCATTGTTGTTGTTGTTGTTGTTTTCGTTGTTGTAAATTGGCATGAAGTTTTTTTAGCTCGCCTGTTCGAATAACAGAGAGCTATAGCGATACCCCCGGCGTGAGCGTGAAAATGTTAATTTTTTTGTATAACGGCAAAACTCCTCGACGGATTTTGACGAAACTTGTTGGGGGGCTAGGTATGGTCCAAGGATCATGCCATTAGATTTTGGACTTGGTCTCCCCCCCCCCGCCAAAAAAAAAATTAAGATAATTTTTTTTTTTGCATATCTACATGTTTGAAGTGATTTCCAACCCCCCCCACCCCAAAAAAAAAGATTGTGAGAAAAAAAAAATTTGCAACTTTTTTTTCAACAAAATTTCGATTTCTTTTTTTTGCATTTCTACATGTTTTAAGTGATTAGGATTTCGACGAAACTTGGTGGGGGGGTTAGGTATGGTCCAAGGATCATGCCATTAGATTTTGGTCTTGGTCCCCCCCCCAAAAAAAAATTGTTAGAGAAAATTTTTTTTTTTGCATTTCTACATGTTTTAAGTGATTTCCAAACCCCCCCCCCCCCCAAAAAAAAAATAATGTTGGAGAAAAGAACTATAACTCTGTCAGCACTGTTGACATCATATTTAATGAATAAGATATAAGGTTCACTTGAGTGACCCAGCAGTATTGGCGGCGGAGGTTTTGCACTCTCCCGAGTGCTCCCCCTCTAGTTTCCTTTCTAATGTTTTTATCTACCACACTTTTTTATACGCCCGATATATATATATATATATATATATATATATATATATATATATATATATATATATATATATATATATATATATATATATATATATATATATATATATATATATATATATATATCGGGGCGTATTATGTGAGACCGGTCGTCCGTCCGTCCGTCTGTCTGTCTGTCTGTCTGTCCGTCCGTTCCTGTCCGCACTCTAACTCCCAAAGTTTTCAACTTTCACGTTTCATATTTGGTACATAGGTACAGACTGCGGAGCCGTTGTGTCACGACATACCTTCGTCATCTAAAGTGGTTGCCATCGCAACCGGGATGCTGTTTTCCATCCGTTGCTGTCTGCACTCCCAAAGTTTTCAACTTTCACGTTTCATATTTGGTACATTGGTACAGACTGTGGAGACGGTGTGTCGCAACATACGGTCATCATCTAAAGTGGTTGCCATGGCAACCAGGATGCTGTTTCCGTCCGTTCCTGTCCCCACTCTAACTCCCAAAGTTTTCAACTTTCACGTTTCATATTTGGTACATAGGTACAGACTGTGGAGACGGTGTGTCATGACATACGTTCGTCATCTAAAGTGGTTGCCATGGCAAGCAGGATGCTGTTTTTCCATCAGTTCCTGTCCGCACTCTAACTCCCAAAGTTTTCAACTTTCATGTTTCATATTTGGTACATAGGTACAGACTGTGGAGATGGTGTGTAGCGACATATGTTCGTCAGCTAAAGTGGTTGCCATGGCAACCAGGATGCTGTTTTCCATGTAGTCGCACAATTCTGTATATACCTTCTTGTTGGGGTGTATATTGTGCTCACTTGCGCTCTTGTTACTGATTACAATATACAAATACATATATTGCTTTATAATTATACTTCACTGCAATGCTTTATAAAAAATATTAATTATTAGACTCATCTTTTAAAAACGATAAATGTATAAACAGGCGAGCATTGGGTGGCTTTGACACCAACTCTGGTTTTTTGACTTTTCAATGCAAAGTCAAGTTGTGAGTTAAGCTCCTCTCCGAATAAAATTCTGTTCATTACAAATGAATGCAATGAACACCAATTGAGGTGCTAGTTTACCAGCACAGTGAAGTTTTGCAAACTGACAAAGGTACGTCATGACACACAATACCGGCTTTGATCAAAAGTTTTATTTCTGTGAAAAGTCACCTGAGAATGCATAATAAAACAATGGGAAGTTTATCTGGCTCACCCAAAAGGCAGGACACGAGTCCGCAAAAATACGTTACATCACGTGTAAGAATACGTGTGACCTTTTTCTTTTTCTTGACGGCCGTAGATGGTGTGAACGCCAATCACACCTTCACACTCAACTCCTCAGTAATGCCGGCTCGGTTCCAAATGGCCTCGAAGAGATGGTGTAAATAAGCCTCTTGAAATGATGGTGTCGTTTCAGTCTTGGGGTATTCTTTCTTTGCACTCCTTCCTTTGGGGGTGTGGCTTGGTATTTGTCACACCCTGTGAGCAACTTGATAATATGTCAGCTTCACCATTAAAATGTCATGCTTTTAGAATATAATTTTGTTACTTAACCAATGGGATTTCATGTGTGTGTGTGTGTGTGTGTGTGTGTGTGTGTGTGTGTGTGTGTGTGTGTGTGTGTGTGTGTGTGTGTGTGTGTGTGTGTGTGTGTGTGTGTGTGTGTGTGTGTGTGTGTGTGTGTAGAAAAAAAAAATATATATACAAATATATTTTTAAAAAACAAGAAAACATTCAAGCAATAATGTTCTTGTGTTTACCTGTAATGTAATACATCTTTCTCTCATTACTGTTTGCATCATGGTTGGTCAAAAGTGATTACCAGACCTGTCTTCCCAAAATAAATCAAGCCAGGTGTCTCAATGTAACACCATTTTGGGGGAGATAAAATTTATTTTTGTGCACAAGGAAAATGTGACTTGCTGGTGATTTTACATGACACAATGTGACACACGTATGATGATAACATCTACAAAATGATTTTCCCTTAGATGACGAGAATGACCGTTATTTGTGAATGTTCTTTTTCAGGGAACAATTCGCACTCCCGGTTCATATCGTGGTTCCATGACAATAAACACATCGGGCTGAAGGCTGTCAGAGAATGGGGATCTATATCACTATTTTGTTAAGAAGTGAGCCTCGAGGCACACGGAAATCCCCTTTAATGCCGGGTGGGGTGCTGCACCGATGTGAGCAGCAGGGCTAGGACAGGCAGAGTGAGTGGCACAGATAACACATGCTTAGGGAAAGGGCCCCCGTCTGTGCAGTAATAATGCAATTCTTTGTGCAGTGCCTCGAGGGTATGAGCGCCATGCCACTTAATCCCCCGGCAAAGCTCTGATATATTGCAGAGAACCATCTTCTCTGGGGACTGGGATGTCTGATTCAGGAACAAATATCTATAAATGAACACAGTCTCATAACCCAGCATTGGCAGCTTCTAAAACAGTCATAGTATATATATATATATATATATATATATATATATATATATATATATATATATATATATATATATATATATATATATATATATATATATATATATATATTCTGTATAATCAGTAAATGTCAGTGTGTCAGTCAGTCAGTGTGTGTATCTTCTCCATAACTGCAAAAACCATGAATTCTAGTGACCTAAAACTTTGCATACATATCAAGGGAACTCCATGAAGTTCATGTATGAAAACTGGGTATTTGGGTTAATTTAAACACTCCTTTTGAAGATAATTAATGGCTTACCTTCATGAAACGCTTATCCTTGGTCAGCCCAACTTCACCTCGCAGGGGTCTTAGCCGCCATTTTGATTTGGCCTCCCAAAAATGCCTCACATTGGAAACACGATATACTCTCACGGACTAATTAAAGTATGTAATCAAAATATAATTTCGGGTTTGAGGATCGGATCTGAAAAAAGTTTCGCAAACTGGAGGGAAATCTGAAAACGTTAAGAATTCACCAATTCATATAACTAAGCATGTAAGTGTATTTATTTAAAGGCCCGGTCACACCTTGACGTTTTAGCCAGCGATGGCAACGTGTTAGAATGTATGTAAAACGCTGGCTTACGTTGAACTTTTGATGTTTTTTTTTTAAAGATTCGGACGTATTCATAGCGACTTGGTCTTATGTGTAACGCATTGGTAACTACACAGAACGTTTCGTTGTGTTATAGATAACTTATACCAACGAATGCTGAACCTGTTGTCGGCCTACACAACCGATGCCCAACGATAGTCTAACTCAGGCATAGCGCGTTGCACGCATC
The DNA here is from genome assembly GCF_056783735.1 of Eptatretus burgeri. Classification (NCBI taxonomy): domain Eukaryota; kingdom Metazoa; phylum Chordata; class Myxini; order Myxiniformes; family Myxinidae; genus Eptatretus; species Eptatretus burgeri. Next base: position 41,159,672 of record NC_140971.1, on the reverse strand, counting down.
GCCGACGATGTCGTGACGTAGCCTATTAAAAGGCTGACGCACAACGATTCAAATCATAACTGCCGTAGAAATGGAAGGGTCAAAATCACGGTCACACCTTGGCGATCTTGCCAGCGTATGCCGACCTAAGAAAAATGTGTCTAAAACGTTGGGGGCACGTCAAATACGGTATGAGTAAGTTTGGTATACGTGAGTAGAACGCTAAATACGCTATCATAAGTCGTAGTAAGTAGAGTACGTCAAGAAATTTTGAACATGTTCAAAATTTTACGACGTACTCGGCGTATGACACACGTTCGCATGCGATGGGGATAAGTTTTACACACGATATGTGGACGCTTACACATGTCCACAAAGGCTACTTATAAGCTACTCATAAGTCGAAACACGTCGCGGTAATGTCTTTTTTTACGCGAAACTTATTTCTAACTTATGTTTGACGTGCTTTGAACCAATTCTTTACGTAGTCCCAACACACATCGACGGATGTAGACGTATTCCAATGACGTCTTCCGGTCGACAAAAAAAAAAATGATTGTGTTTCTCGCTTACAACTGCCATATAAAGACGTGTTCCCAGCGGTTTGAGGAATTGGTATATAAAAATGGTGTTCATAAAAGGGGAACCCAACAGTGTTTTCGAGTTCCTTTTTGAGTCGATGTCCATGTCAGCAGTAACAGTATCAGTATCAGTATCAGTATTAGTATTAGTAGTAGTAGTAGTTTGTTCATGTTGGCAGTAGTAGGTGAGTGTGAGGGGGAGGGTGTGGGTTATGATGGATCGTCCTTGCATCCGCGTGTCCACGGGTAGGTTCATAGGCTGCCACTCAACGATTTAAATGGCTGCATCTCCACTATTGAAAGTAGACGCTTGCGCTCAACAATTGGATTTTTTTTACACTCAACGACTTTGAAATGGTACCACTCAGCTAGTTTCATTGTTTACAATGAACGATTTAAATTGCTGTCACTCGCCTTTTTTTTTTTTTTTTTTTTTTTTTTTTCATCATGAGGTTTGGAAATTTGAAGCGTTTCTTCTGAACGTGTTAAAACGCTCAAACTCGACTATTTTAAATAGACGCTGCCGATAGACAATTGGAATCATAGCCAAGCTAGACATCGAAGTGTGAACATCCTCGTCATGCTGAAGAAAAGTTTGAAGAATGCTGCAAATAAGTGTCCTGGCTGTGGCCGTGGACGCTGACGCAAGGACGATCCATTATACCGACGTCTTTCAGCCTATGAGTAACTTAAAAGTAACGTCTGTCGATGTGTGTCAACGATCGCGTAACGTGCCAACAACACGTTAATCATAGGTTAGAAATAAGTTTCGGGTATGCTAAACACTACCTCGGCGTGTCTCAACTTATGATTAACTTACAAGTAGCATGTGTTGACGTCTGTCAACGATCGCAGACCGTGCATACAACTTGTGGCCAGCGTAGCGGAACGTCTGAGTCATACGCCGGCATACGTCGTGAAATTTCAAGCATGAAAAAATTTGAGGACAACCGAAAAGTACAACGTTTAAAGCCAACGTACAACGACTTATGGCAACGTACTACGACGTATGCCAGCGTGCTCTAAATGTTATCAAAACTTACCCATAACGTATTCAACGTTTGCCAGCGTTTTAGAAAAAAAATTCAAAAATCGGCATACGTTGGCTAAAACGTCAAGGTGTGACCGGGCCTTAAGGAAGGCTATGCTTCCACCTTCTCCGTATTTACGCAAGAACATGTGAAATTGCCAGAGCATGAAACTTAACTTTTTCTACTGTTCCGACAATTATATTGAGTGAAGAAAAGATGAAGGAATATGACTGAAGTGTAACTCAATTGAGTGCAACAAAAATAATTGTAAAGCAGGCAAAAGTTAATGCGGGCCCCACATAGACGATGACCATTTTGATTTAAATGACGTTTTCTAGGAACGCATCTATGATGTAAATTTGCAAGTGCCTGTACATAGACATATCCGTGTGTGTATATGTGTGTATGGTCAGAAAGCACAACATAACATTCTCTTTGCTAACCTTTCACCCCCCCACATCTATCTATCTATCTATCTCTCTCTCTCTCTCTCTCTCTCTCTCTCTCTCTCTCTCTCTCTCTCTCTCTCTCTCTCTCTCTCTCTCTCTCTCTCTCTCTCTCTCTCTCTCTCTCTCCCTTCCTTTCTCTCTCCCTGCCCTCCTTCCATGCTCTCTCCCCTTCCTTACTCCCCCTTTCTTCACCCCCTCACTCTTGGTATTCTATCAGCGAAGCAACGTGTAGTTTTACATATATATATATATATATATATATATATATATATATATATATATATATATATACATACATATATATACATACGCACGCGCACGCGCGCGCGCACACACACACACACAAACACACACACAAACACACACACACACACACAAACACACACACAAACACACACACACACACACACACACACACACACACACACTTTAAGGTTTTTCAGAATTCATAGCATTGCCAAAAATGTTCTACCAGAACCCAAACCTCCTCCAGTACCTTGAATTCTACCAGCATATCTCAGGGCAAATCCCAAACCCAACAACTGCAGAATTCGAGAATCCACAGTTCCCCCAAAACCATCAGCTCACATTTTAGTATCATTGATTGCTGTATTTACAATACTCGCTTTGCTCTTTGAAATCACCAATAACATGAGAACCTCTGCACTCTGAGCATTTACATTCCCACAGCTTATCCAACATTATTTGTTTTATGCATTTTCCAAGCTTTCCCTGGCACACATATACTGTAAATTAGCAACAAGGTATCTACTTCTGCCTGTTCTTCATAAGGACTTGTCATAGACTGCCACCTTCCAGCCCATCCTTCGTTATCCCCCTCCAGCTACTTCGCAGGGGCGCGTAATCCATTTTTGCAGCCTTGTCGAGGTACATCGCTCTCTCAGGGCCCTGGAAAAATTGCTGTATCATGGGGCTTATTACGAGGTCAGGTCAAAACACGAAACCACAGACCACGTGGGCAACCTAACCGACCCATCTCTGAAGATAAATTGATTAGATCGACCCTGCTCTGGAATAATTATATACCTGTTGGAGATGACATGACGAGAAGTCTGCAGGAAAAAGGATTACGCTTTAAAGAGGGAATGCGATCAATTGCAAACCTTATTATTTTCAACATATAGGCTCATAGAAATGCTTCAGTGTTCACATCAAACTGCGTTTATATGCTTATAAATAAGATAAAAGTTACATAAATTAGCAGTCAAAACTTCAATTTATAAGGGAGGCTTACATAATCACTGTCACCCGACTCGCCTCTTAATATCCTGTGTATGTATCCGCATTCTAATTTTTCACCAATGTGTTGTCAGTTCTTGTCAAATTTTGTTTTGTTCATTAAAGAGAAGCCTTTGTGATTATTCGCTCAATTATCAGCTGGGAGATGGAGTGTTATGAAGGTGAGATATTTCACACTTCACACTTTGCCCGGGAACACACATGGATTCCCGGGGGTCATTCTAATGATAGACCCCACGTGCAACCTCCAATGTTGTAAGTCATCGGCAGAGCAGCTATGCGGATGACTCTGGAGTGAGAACAAAAGACAGTTCGCGACAGAATAAGCTAAAAGAAGAACGCAAATCATCAAACTCTTTATCCAACGGGAGTGCCGGGATATCACTCAAAGGACCACAACTATCAAACAAACCTAAAAATCACTTTAATGAAGCTCATGCGGTCCCAGTTGATTTGAGATTTTGCTTTGATCACTTCAATACCTGCCATCTTACAGATCGTCTCTCAATTGAAAGCTAATTGCTGGCATGCATAAAGAGGAATACTAATTCATTCCTAAGGAAACTGGCTGGCAAATACATATCAGAGAGTGTGTGATCTCTTTGAACAAGTGACTAGAGAAGGAGTCTCAAAAAAGCTCTCACTTTTTGTATCCATGATCGAGGCACATGGAAGAGCTAGAGCAGAATTGAATGGAACAAAATGGAAAGGGGGAAACACAAACAACAGAGATTAAGTGAGAGTGAAATCATGGGGAGGGGGGGATGGACAGATGGGGCGAACAAGCTGCACAAAAGCTGAATGAAACCCAGCAAGAAGAGGAAGGGGAAAGCGGAGATGAAACAGAAAATAAACAAACCAACCGACAACTAAGAAAAAAATAGAGGTGAGGGGGGGGGGGTTGGGAAATCCCTGGAGGGAAGAATGGGATTGAACAGACTTGGGAAGTTTGTTCCACAGGTAAGAGAAAAAAAGGAACAAATGAGTGGAGGTGAGCAGTGACCCTGTATTCTGGGAGTTTAACGAGAAGAGGGTTACTGGCAGACCGTGTTCTCCCTGCAGCAACCTGGGAGGGACAGATCCAAAAGAAGGCAGAGGGTGCAAGACCAAAAAGGAGGTGGTAGAATACAAAGAGGTCACCAACCTGTCTATAATGTGAGAGTAACAGGCCTAGACACTAAACTTCATCACGATATATTCATTTTGTGGGCCTTGCTTTCTGCGGTATCAAGAAGGGCATAATATGAGGTCGGGGCACCAGCACAAAGGGGCAAGCTGTGCTTCATGAAGCTACGAATGAACCTTGTAGGTTGTCAAAAGTACAGAATGGCCAAGGAAAGACCTTGAATGACGAAGGATGCCCACTCGGCGGTTGGCTTCGGAGATTATCTTGGAAATATGATTTATGCAAGAAAAATCAGGGTTGAGAGTGAGGCCCAAAAGTTTGAGTGACTTCACCTTTTCAAGTGGTTTGTTTTGAAAGTGGAAGGGAGGGTTTGCCAGATGGTCTTTTCAGAGAGACAGGGTGAGTGTGTGGGATTTGTTGGCATTGAAAGACATTTTCCAAGTGCTGGACCAGTTCTTGTTTCTATCAAGGTCTGCAGAGAGGGAAGAGAGGCCGCTGCCTGCCTGTCTGAAGAATGAGAAATGACACAGCAGAGAGTGGAATCATCAAGAGAGAGACGGGCAGGATTTTCCAGGGAATCAGAAAGATCAATGATGAAGATCAGGAACAAGACTGGGCCCAATAATTGCACATCAGAAAACACTGCAAACCATTGTCGGCATTTTGAAAGTGTAGTACATCATCTACTAAGGACATACTTTCACTGCTCGCTAAGAGCAGGCCAATACATGTTTGGTATTGTGACCAAGCTTCTTTCTTTGGTCGTTTCAGGTCATCAAGTACATTGTGAATAATTTTTGTGACTTCAATTGAAGAACCTCAGATGGGACAGAAAGCAGTGGTTGTTTGGCCATGCTCTGTCATTTTTAAATGCTGAGAAACAAGCAAGGAAGCAGCACATATCATTTTTCAAATCTTGGGTACGACTCGGCCAGAAGTCAAACCGCCAACTTCACAGACTCATAGCGGACGCTCCAACCATTATGCTATGGAGTCTAACATACTGTTCTCTACTTCACGACAAAACAACTCAGCGATTAAGAGTCTATATTTCTCACAGCCAACAAATAAGAAAAAATAATTTTCACAAGGCCAAACAAAAAAATTTTTATTAAAAAAATAAAACCTTTCAAAATACAGCAATTATGTTAATTCAACTCCACATTTTACTTTAATTGAATTACCCTGTGTTTTTATGTTGATATTCCAAATTTAATATTCAAACTAAATACAGTACTGCATTATGAAACACCTCGCAGGTATTTCAGTGGTTTATAATGGGTTTGTGCTTTCGGCATCAAATCAAATTTAACGCAATTTTTTTGTTCCATTGTTTGTAGCTGTAATTCATTTAATTTTGAGATTCGAAGAATGGGGAAACAGGTACAGTAAGAGTGTGGTGACTTCACTTGCAGGAAGCCAATCACAGTGTAACGACCCTCCCGCAGACAATCAGCAGCATCTCATGACTTGTCGCAAAGAGTTCACACTTGCTGTGTCTGGGCATTCATCGATGTGAATAATGAAAATGTTTTTGTCCAAATTAGTTTTTTTGACCCGACACTGCCTCGGTCCTTGGCGATTAACATACCATTTTCAACTTAAAGCAACCCGTGGTTAGAGAGGAGATGCAAAACTGACACAAAGACATTGGATATTATTTGATAGATACACACAGAGTAATTTTTTTCATTTCTCCAGAATGTCGGAAAAAAACTTTCCCACTTTCTTCATCAAAAAAAACCATGGGATATTTAACGTTCACCAGCTAAAGCGAGCTAGAAGATGGGTCCCCAGCCTAAAGTCCATCCATGGGACCATACAGTTATTGCTGCAACACCATGCCTGTGAAGTTCCAATGCAAGGGGTTATTGTCAGGTCAGGAATCGAACTAGTGTGCTTCATCTGCAAGTCTGCAAGTCGACAACATCCTTTCAGGACTTTAAGATCTTAATGTCACATCAGCACCAATGTAAGAGAGGAGTAGTGGCCAATCTGTAAATACATTACCACATCAGCACCAATGCAAGAGAGGAGTAGTGGCCAATCTGTAAATACGTTACCACATCAGCACCAATGTTAGAGAGGAGTCGTGGCCAATCTGTGAATATGTTACCACATCAGTGCCAATGCTAGAGAGGAGTTGTGGCCAATCTGTGAATACATTATCACATCAGCACCAATGCTAGAGAGGAGTCGTGGCCAATCTGTGAATACATTATCACATCAGCACCAATGTTAGAGAGGAGCAGTGCCCAATCTGTGATACTTTATCACATCAGCAACAATATTAGAGAGGAGTCATGGCCAATCTGTGAATATATTATCACATCAGCACCAACATTAGAGAGGAGTCGTGGCCAATCTGTGAATACATCATCACATCAGAACCAATGCTAGAGAGGAGTAGTGGCCAATCTGTGAATACATCATCACATCAGAACCCATGCTAGAGAGGAGTCGTGGCCAATCTGTGAATACATCATCACATCAGCACCAATGTTAGAGAGGAGTAGTGGCCAATCTGTGAATATATTATCACACCAGCACCAACGTTAGAGAGGATTCGTGGCCAATCTGTGAATACATCATCACATCAGAACCAATGCTAGAGAGGAGTAGTGGCCAATCTGTGAATACATCATCACATCAGAACCCATGCTCGAGAGGAGTAGTGGCCAATCTGTGAATACATCATCACATCAGAACCCATGCTAGAGAGGAGTCGTGGCCAATCTGTGAATACATCATCACATCAGAACCAATGCTAGAGAGGAGTAGTGGCCAATCTGTGATACATTATCACATCAGCAACAATATTAGAGAGGAGTAGTGGCCAATCTGTGAATATATTATCACACCAGCACCAATGTTAGAGAGGAGTCGTGGCCAATCTGTGAATACATCATCACATCAGAACCAATGCTAGAGAGGAGTCGTGGCCAATCTGTGAATACATCATCACATCAGAACCAATGCTAGAGAGGAGTAGTAGCCAATCTGTGAATACGTTATCACATCAGCACCAATTTTAGAGAGGAGTTCTGTCCAATGACCTTTCCAACGAGATCATTCCATGCATTAACCCCATTAAGAGTGAAATACCCACCACCCCCACCTTATCACCATCCAAACTCCGCTCTGTACTCCAAAGCTGTGGCTCTGCTCCTGTCACTGTCCATTCTGCTGAAATCTAATGCATTTATTTTGTCTGTACGCTTCATTATCACATCTCTATCAATTGCCCTCATATTCACCTCCTGTCTCCTTCAGCTACTCCTCATAGCTGAGTCTAGGTAGCTGGCCTCGGATGTAACCAATGGATGCAATTTTTGCAAAATAATGCAAAAAATAAGATAAAAGGACTGTTCTTTTCCAAAACACGAAGCTGTGTTTGTGCATGCCAGTATGGAGCAATACGTGACACTGGCATGTTAAAAAAATTGCATTACTACCATATTGTAACCTCATCACAACACTTACCACAGAGCAGTCCATTGGATTCAGAATGGCATGTCGGCGATGATGCCATGGACTGCTGTTAGGCCGCAGTCAGGATGCAAATCAGGTTATTATCAGCGATGTCAGTGCAGGTCCCACGGGGCCTGGGCTTTCTGGTCACCACTCTCCATCCAAACATCATGTCAAAGCAACAGAGTCCGGCGCATGCCTTTAAAGCTCCTGCCCATCACAAAGGCCACGACAGAATCTCTACCATGCTCTCATCATATATTCATGTCGTCAAAGATACATGACCACATAGGGAGAGAATACCAAGTTGGTTTGAATTTGAACAGTTGAGTAAATACTCCTAACCTTTAGATGTAATGCATACACCACTCGCCTAGTCTGAATGGCCAATATGCATGCATATGTGTGGCCTTTGTGAGATTAACAAGAGAAATCCTTTCACAAAATTCAGAACTTCAGAATATTGGAAATTCTGTGAAAAATCAATCCCATTAGATTCGCCAATAAATCTGGATGTTGCAGAAAGAAAGCTTAACATCATCGCCACTCGACGTTTCCTTCAGTCTTTCTTTCGCTTCTCCATTCAGAGACGAGATTTAAGTCATGGCGGAAAAAGTGCACGCATATCTCTGTTCATGTTTCAGAGAGAACGGATCACCTTGAGCATCCTTGGGGGTCCCCACTATGGAGCACCGTGTCCTTTCTTAAGGAGCGGCCTATGGGACCATTACAGATTGCCGAAGCCACAGAGCGAGAAAACAACGGCAAGGAAATCGACAAACATACCCAAAGCATGTGAAAAAATAATGGAAGAATGCACTGGTGACAGGGTAAGGTTGCTTCAATCACTTTAATCCATTTTACTTCCAGTCCAGGACATACGTAAGCTGGGGATTCGACCTGAAACTCACAGCTCAGGGCCATCCTTTATGGAACATCGGGTGGAACATTGGGAGCCTATTCAATAGGCTGCACCCCCTTCGTGGGTCTTTCTTCAGAGGGCCAATTCTTCATTACCCTGTTCAAGCACCACAGGTTGACAAAGACAGCCTGGCTGACATGCAAACAAAACACTCACCATCTCAATTTTTGCGAAATCAAATGGACTCGACAACATACAACATTGGAGAGCATGAGGAACTATCAAAGCCAAAAGTTTTTGAACACCATCACCGGAGCACAGACGGACATCGTTATTTATTTATTTGTTTATTCATATGCATCCTGGGGCTGCTGGGCTGCATCATTTTCTGGGGCCATGGCTATGCCACTGATGCAATCCCCCCCCCCCCCCCCCCGTTACCAGCATGCTGGTACTCATTTTGCCAACCTCAGAAGGATGACAGGCTGACTCAACTCACCTGGTGTTAATTCAACTTAATTAATTCAAGTTAAGTTGACAAGGCCTTGAACTCAAGACCCTAAGATGTTAAGCCAGCTAAGATGTTAAGTCAGCCATTTAACCATTAAACCAACACCAGGCTGATGCACATCATTAATGGTATATGATGTTTTTCAAAGGTTAAAGGCACAGCGCACATGCACAATTCTCGCTCTTGTTATGAATGAGTTTTGAGTGATCGTTGGCTGTCGTTTCAGTGTAAATGAAAAACAAAAACAAGTAGCGTTCATCTAAAGTACACAGCCCCCATGCCAAATAAATAAATAACAATCCTCAAGCGTGCGACATCGCTGGGGCACCTTTGGCACCCAGCGATGCTGTCTTGCAGCACATGGAGTCGGAATCGGGAGTGTTGTACAAAAATTGATTGAATAATTAATTGCAGATAAAAATAAGTAAATAATAATAATCGTAAAATCGTTAATTTCTCAATCAATTGACGAATAGCACATCTAATCTGTCACTGTTTCATCCGAATCTGTAACTTTTTGAAAATTAAGTAATTCATCGAAAAAAAAGATTAATTAATTGATTAATCGATAAATCAAAAATATCCTTTATAGCCAAATCACATGGTCACTGTCATGTCCAAACATCAGCTTCCTAGCTCAAAAGGTGCCTGAGATATTGCCAAGATGAGAAATAAAATATATAAGTAATGAATAAATCGATAATAATTAAGGAATTAATCAATTAATTGATTAATCAAAAAATAATAAATATATTTTTGCCAAAGCACATCTTTACTTTTGTCCCAAATTTAAACTTCTTAGATCAAAGGCTGGCTGAGATATCGCCCGGACAAGCAAGAAATAAAACAATTAATCGATTAATTGATTAATCAATAAAATAAAATAAATACTGTTTTTGCCAAAGCACACCTTTACGTTTGTCCCCAAATTTCAGCTTCCGAGATCAAAGGATGGCTGAGATATCGCCTGGCCAAACAAACAATCAAGAAAACAAACAAGTTATTAATTTGTATTCTCCATATTCTCACAATGAAGCTTTGCTGAAAATTTTATGACAAAAGCTCAACAGATAATTAAAATTTCAGGTTAATTGAATGAAAATTGACGATTTTATGTGATGCTGACCTTTTGACCTTTTGACCAAATTATTAATTTGCGTTCTCCATATTCTCATAATAAAGCTTTCTTGAAAATTTTATGACAAAAGCTCAAATGGTTAAAAAAAAGTTTTGGCCCAGACAGACAGACAGACACACAGAAGTGATTGCAAAAAGCCATGTCCGCTGTATGGGGGACGGCTAACAATCATTGCTCTTGGAGGCATTTAAAATACCAAACATAATTATGTTAATCTTGGGCAGATGGTGTCAGTGATGTCATCAGGGGGGGTGTTCCGATTCACGTTTCAGGTTTTCTCGGTTGGAATACCCAGGATGAGAGGGATGGGAAGTGTCAGGAGAACCTGATGGAGTGAGAAATAATCATATATCTGGGTGAACTGGTATTCATAGCCAAAGATTCCCACACATGGCCTGTGGAGAAAAAGAGTACCACTTAAATAAAAACGAAATCCATTAGAGAGAGTAGCCATTATCGTGAGTATTGTTTTTCATGTAAAATGTACTCATCATGGATTAGGAGGAGTTGGGGGGGGGGAAGAGGAGGGGAGAGGATGAGAAATCTTTATCCCATTTATACCCTGCACCTTAAAGAGCTTCAACTCTTTTGAAAACACATCCAAAGGCAGATAGCATCATGATGTCACACAGGTGCTACAGATGCACATGGATAAAAAAAAAATTGGGGCGGGGGGAGGGGTTCAAATAATTGGATTGTAATCAATATCCCTCACTTATGTTATTTAATATGAGAGCAAGTTGCCCATGCCGGCATTGGATTCTAACTGGGGTCAGTATGGAGGCAGCAAAAATGCAAATGGCGTCTTCTATCATCGAGCCAGCAAGCTGGGAGCAACAATTCACATTTATTGTCACATCTGAGGCAACTTAAATGCTCTAATGGCAGTGACATGCTCCGTTTGAACCTGTTTGTTCAATATACGTAGCTTTTTGATGCCTAATGTGCGTAACAAAATTTGTGTTGGTTTCGAAGCCAGTGACCAATCATAAATTAAGAGTAGGATAAAGTCCTTTCTAACCATTAACCGACTCACTCACTGATCAAAATGTTTAGTACAGTGGAACACCAACATTTGCGGATTTGACATTCGCAGACCCCGTGTATTCACACTTTATAAAATGTGACCTGCTTCTACTTTCGCACTTTGCATATTCGCATTTTTTTAAACATTTCATTACAGGTCTCCAAAATCCACCAATGCTGATATTAATTCAGCCTGGGAATTCTTCCACAGAAACCTGCTCTTTCCTCTGCACAGATTCATCTCACCTCATCTTCAATTATCTTACTCAGCCTTGCTACTCTGAATCCTTTTCCCACTGAAACAATGCTCTGGCATCCGAGGATTTGACATTCGCGACATTTTCCAGGAGCGTATCCCCTCGAGAATGTCGGGGTCTTATTGGACTTTCTCGGTATAGTATAAAGGTGAAATTTTACATACTTATTCAACTCAAAGCCAATATCAGAGGGTAAAAATACAAAACCGTCATACAACACCCATCAACGAAAATATCCGAAAATAAGTCAGTCAGTACAGCCTTCGATTTTCTTACAGCGGATCACATGACCCAAAACAATGGAGCTCACATTCGGATTGGTTGCTAGGAAATACCAACTCATGCTTCTTCTGCCTCATATTTTATAACTTTTGCCATATTTACATTAAAAATTAGTATAGATGTAAACTATTAAAATTAAGAGCTCATTCTAATCAATAATTATTGATTTACTTTGTCTAATTTATATAGGTCTTTCTAACTACTCAGTGACTCAATGACTCACTAACTTATATAAATGTTTATTACTTTATATGGGGGCAAGACAGCTGAAATTTTGCATACTGATGTAATTACAAGCCAATATCCCAAAGGGGGGGGGGGGATCACAAAACCATCAAAAGTTTCCCCAAATGAAAATATCCCTGAATAAAAGTCAGCTGCGGTCTACTCACTGAGGGTCATGTGACCCAAGACAATGGAGCTTACAATCAAACTCGTATCTCAGTAACGCTAACACACGCCTCTTCCACCTCTTATTTTATAACCTTTGCCATGTTTTCATTAAAAGTTACTTAATCGAAAAACATTGAACTGAAGAGTTCATTCGAATCACTAATTCTTGATATACTTGAGCTACTGAGCTACTTACATAATGCAATCACAATCCACTTTGTCAAATATAAAAAGCTCTTTCAAAAACCACATCATCAAATATATAAAGCTTAGATTTATTGTCTGCACATAGGATTCACCCAAGTATTTGCTTGCAGAGTGCAAGCATGCTCCACTTGTACTTAGTATATTCAAGCAAATGTTGTCCTAAATGCAGACATGATCAAATATATAAAGCTTGTCCTAACCGGTTTTCTCGGTGAGCTAGGAAGTTGAAATTTTGTACGCTGATGTAACTCGAAGCCAAGGTTCGACAAAAAAAAAAATGACAAAACTGTTCCGAAATGTATGTGAACGAAAATATCCATAAACAAAAGTCGGCCAGTGCAGCTTCGCTCTTGCTCACGGAAGATCAAGTGATGAAAACAATGGCACGTTACTTCATCTTGCACAGCATGATTGCTCCCTGAGGGAGCAAATCATCATAAACTCGGTTTTGTAGCTATTTCATTGATAACTTATTGTGGGTTTTTTGTTTTCAGATGATGTACAGTAAGTGGTAGGAAATGGAAAACAATTATCGTTTGCAGACAGTATGGTAAGTGTTGCAGTAGATATTTTAAAGTACAGCATTGCATTTTATATGCTGTAAACAGTTGAACCTCTGTATCAGGAACCCTGGTATAACAAACATTCAGAACATGTTTCAGTGACTGCATAATTTACCTGTATTCAGATCCACATTGCTGGAAATTAATCCAAAAATAAAGAAATATTGCTTTGTCGCAGCAAGTTGAACACAAATACAAGGCTGAACATTCAAAAAATCCTGGAAATACAGACGAGATTACCAAAATTAATTATCAAAAAATATCAAAAAATAATCATTTTTTAAAATATTCTGTGTTTTGCATCACCGTAGTGGTAAAATACTGTTGTGGGGCTGAGTTTCGGTGGTGAGCACGACCACTAGGTGGAGCAGTAGAGTCGGCTCCACCGAACACACGGAATCGAGATCATGCTTCTCGGAGAACTCCAAAAGGCATGGGTCCCTTACAGGACCGTGGTCGCCAATATTTTGACGGCGTGAGGTAGGGTCCACTTGTCCAACTCCAATTTACCTAAGTACTCACGCTGTCGAACTACTGGGGAAACCACACCCTCGGCCGACTCTGTCCGATCTGAGTCGCGGGTAATGGCTCGGATCCGGCATAACCGAGCAGAGTTACCAGAGCGGCGCTGAACCAAATGAACAATTTTCCGCTTCACTATTTCCCAACACGCACCGTGCTGAGCCAATGAAAGAAACACAGAAACGAGCTGATACATTTAACAAGAGGGGATATTTATTTACAATAGGCAGGGAGGGGAACACAGAAGAGCAGAGTTATCCGACTCTAAGAAATGCAGTCAATGTACAAGCAAAAGCACTTAACAATTATACTTGACAAGACAGGCCCGCACACAGACACGCACACCCAAAATAAATGGACCTCAATGGTCTTCAATCAGTAGAGCCGGGCCAGAGTACCTGTCTCACCTCGTGCGGTCACACCGACCCAAGTCTCCACGGTGGGTCTTGAACCCACGACCTTGGCATTGCCAGCACCAAGACTGCAGACCGCTATCGCCAAGATCTCCATCTCTCCACAACGCACTCTTGTTGACAACCACTCACTGGCTTTTGGATGCCAGGTTGGAAGTGCCTCACACACGATCACTGGCTGCTCGGCAAACACCACGATCTCCATCTGGCGAATGCTCCTGCCACGAGCAAACCGTGTCTCCAACGCTGGTCCAGACAACCACTCTTTTTCCTCAAGAGGGAGGGGCTTCCTCTCCTGGCCACTCGCCACCTCATTGGTTGGACCCATCACGCCATTCCCTGGCCGTCGTCCATTGGACAGGCCCACGGTAGGCGGGGAAACTCCCACCTTTCTGGGTGGAGTCCGATCGGGGGCGTTTGTAGCCCCGCCCACCTCCTCACCTCCGGCCACATGCGTAATGGCGATCGTGTTGAGTTGGAAGTGGGGCGGGTGAGAAGCCCGCTCCTTGCTGATTGGCCAAGGAGGGACGCCATGCCTATGTACTACTCTTGCACATCCCAACCCCCAGGAGTATCTTTGGCTGTGACTCCCCCTCCCACCTCTTGTTTGTCTGTGTGTTGTACCATCCTCCAAACAGTAATGACTCCATCTACATCTCTCTCAGACAACATGGACCAACCTTTAACCATTCATCCCAATTCTCTCTTCCTCATATGTCGTGATTTCAATTGTAATCATGCAAAGTGGCTGGGTGCTGGTCCCTCTCTCACCAGCCAATGCACTTCAGGAAAGGACTTCTGTGACACCATGGAACTGACTCAATCTGTGAACTTTCCAGCCAAGATTCCTCCCAAAGGTAAATCTTCCCTTCTGTACTTGGTGATGACAAACTTCCCTACAAATGTCTTCTGCTCTTCCTCTACTCCAATTGGTTTATATGGTCATGTGCTTGGGAGAGTGAACACCTCTTTGGCTATTCTCAGATTGCTGCCTCAATGCCAGTGAGTCTGGCAGTTCACTCAGGCAGATTGGCAGGGACTACAAACAGCCATCCCTCTACAGGAATAATCTCATATATATATATATATATATATATATATATATATATATATATATATATATATATATATATATATATATATATATATATATATATATATATATATATATATATATATATATATAGTCCCTGATATGAACTCAGCCTGAATATTCTTCCACACAAACCTGCTCTCACTTATGCAAACATCCATCCCTTCCCGTCTTCAGTTTTCCTACTTTTTTATACATAGTCAAAGCTCGTGGAAGAGGTAATAGACCGAACAGATCAGGATGTAACAGGACGCAAAATAAACAGTGGAGATGTATGCCAAAGGAACAGTAGAGACAGGGGGGAAACAACAACTGCAGAATTGAAGGCCGAGATAGAGGGAGACTTGGACAAACAATGGGTTTGCAGAGGAATGGGAGGGGGGGGCAGGGGAGGACACATATGGTGGATAAGATGGATACAGAAGGAAACTCCAAGGAGGGAAAACTGAAAATTTGGAATGAGGAGGGATTGGGGGGGGAGGAGGGGTTATTAAGGGTAGAAAATATCAAGATTTTGGATTGGGGACGATCTGAGATGGTGGTGAACAGATGTCTTAAGGACGTGGAGGGAAGAATGAGATTGAAAATAATGTGAAGGTTGGATCCACAGGTGGGAAAATAGAGGAACAAATGAGTGTTGGTGAGCAGTGATCCTGGATTTCGGTAGTTTCATATCTCATGCTTTTGACACAGCATGGCATCACACATTGGTCTCCAAACTCTTTGCCTATGGCATCCAAGGCTCGCTCCATATATGGTTAACTGACTTCCGCTATTCTCTTAGCCAACGTATGGGTCTCATCAGAATCCTTTAACTTCCTCTCGTGTGTTCTTGGCCCAATCATATTGATGATATTGATTAATGAGCTCTCTGACTATCTGAAAAATTCCCTTTATCTATTCACTAATGACTTCACACTCTGCCGCAACATTCCTCATGCTTCAGACAGGAAGGATACAATCTCTTCCCTTTCTTCAGACATTGACCAAATCACAAGCTAGTCAAGCACTTGGAACACGTCTTTCATTCCAGACATATCTCACACTCCCACTCTATCTCTCCAAAAAGACCATTTGGCAACCCATCGCCCCATCTACTTTCTTAACAATCATCTTGGGGAAGTTCAATCCCTCAAACTCCTCGGTCTCACAATCAGCCACAATATTTTTTGAGCAAACCACATTTCAAAGTTGGCCTCCAAAGCCGGTCACCAACTGGGCATACTCTGTCATACAAAGCCATTATTTGACACACCTGAACTCCTATCCACCTACAAGGCCTTCATCCACAGATTGATGGAGTACTGCTCTTCCCTCGGGGATTGCTCCCTGCCTCACACCCTGCTCTGCTTGACAGAGTGGAAACATAGGCCTTTAAGATCATTGGAATCTCCCACACTGAAGCCGAGTCTATGGACCTATCACTTTCCCATCGCAGACAGGTCAGTGGTCTCTGTCTTTGACCATCCCCTTTATGGTCTTGCACCCTCTGCTCTTTGTGTGCAAGACCAACCTCCCCACCCTCCACCCACACCCCACCCCACCAGGTTTCTACAGGGTGCAAAAGGTACACAATCAACCCCTTCTGGTGAAACTATCTAAATCCAGGAACACTGTTCATCTCCACTCATTCCTTCCTCTGTTTTCCCACCTGTGGAACAAACGTCCACATTATATTCAAATTCATTCTTCCCTCAAGTGCTGTAATATAGCTGTTAATCACCATCCCAATCCAAAACCATGATCTATTCTACCCTTGTTAACACCTTCACACCCCTCCCCCACTACCTAACCCCCCTCCCCCCCAACCCCAAGCCCTCCTCTTTCGAGGCTTACAGTTTTTCCCTCCTGGGATTCTCTTGCATCCATATTGTCCACCTCATGCATACTGTCCTGCCCCCTATTCCTGGTCACACCCATTCTTTGGCCAATTCCTCCCTTCAACTCCACTATTTGTGTCCCTCCTCCCTTCTACTGGTCATTTTGGCCTGATCTATTCAGTGATCTAGCACTTCCATGAGCCTTCACTCGTGTCCAAAAAAGGCATGCTTTGCTTGCTTCTTCATAGTCTATTAAAAGCGTGCAAAATGACTTCTATTAAACTGAGTTTATCGTGAGGTTGGGAATTGAACCCAGATCAGGTATAGAATCAGTCTCTCTTTCAGCCTATTACATAAATTATTACAAATCTAAATTCAGTCAACATATCAAAAAGGGAATATGCTAACTTCACATACTGATAACTCAAATTGTTTCTGTTGTTAATGATGTACAACGTGGGAGTAGCTACAAGAATATGACATTTACTTTGTTTTCCACTTTGGTGTATTAGTTGTTCCACCACTTAACGTTCGTCTTCGACTTACAATTATAAACTCTGTCTCTTCGCGTTTCTTGGCAACCTATTTTAATGGAAATAATAGTTTTTATTTTATAACTTTTGATGAATTTACATGAAAAAATACTGCAACTGTGAGTAGTTACACAAAGAGCTCATTGTGATTACTCCTTGATTTATTTGAGTTATTCAGCTGGTGGCAGAATACAAGCACAATCCACTTCATCAAATACAGTATATAGCACTTATATTTTTTACTAGCAAATTCAAACTGTCGCTCTGCAGATGGGGACAAGAAAGGGGGGTGGGGGGGGAGAAAGATGGAGGGAGAGAGAGAGGAGCCAGGTGTAAGGTGAGAGGGGGAGGGGAGGCAGATAGACCGAAGAAGGGGGGCAAGGGGGGAGGTGGAGGGAGGGACACCTCACCAAACATTGCTATTCACTGTGGGATGGAGGGTGCATGAGAGAGAGAGAGAGAGAGAGAGAGAGAGAGAGAGAGAGAGAGAGAGAGAGAGAGAGAGAGAGAGAGAGAGAGAGAGAGAGAGAGAGAGAGAGAGAGAGAGAGAGAGAGAGAGAGAGAGAGAGAGAGAGAGAAGGGTGGGGGGAGGAAAAAAAAGGACAGGTGAGGGGTGGAGGTGGGGTTAGCAAAGAGAATGATATGTGATGCTTAATGACCGCACAAGAAAAAATAATAATAAAAAAACATGTCAGAACAGCTGTACACACAATGACACAACGGAGTTTATAAAGTAATCTGCTGGCACATTTGCAAAAACTTTGATATTCCAGTTCCAGAAAATTTGTGGGAAAATGAACAAAAAGCAATTAGTGAAAACATTGAAGTACCACTCACGTACGACCTAATGATCCCATCGAGCGTGAACATCGAAAACAAAGCATTGTGACCAGATATCATACTTAGGTACAAAAAAAAAGAGAGAAGGCATTACTAATTGAGGCGTTCATACCAGTGATTTTGGACTAACGATGCAGGAATCAAGAAAATGATCAAATAACAAGACCTCAAGCATGTAGTGAAAAGATCCTGGAAGCTGAATTATGCCAGTTGTACCACTGATGACAAAGAACCTCAACAGAACGATGAAGAAGAACCTTAGAGTTATTAAAAACCATCGCTGGGAATATCACGACAAACGAACTGCAGGTTGAAGCAGTCCTGGGCTCAGTAACGATCCTTAAGAGAGCCCTCGGCACAAAACGTTGAGAACAGAAACATCACAGCTTGGTCCATGAATCGTGACCCCTTATCGAAATGAAGGTGGATACTTTGAGCCCACCCTCGAAGGACTCCATTCCACATTCTGAAACCCACAAAAGCAGATACCAATCAATGACTGACACACACACACACACACACACACACACACACACACACACACACACACACACACACACACACACACACACACACACACACACGATTTGGGACCTGACCGGTTTCTGTTTCACCTCCTGAAACCCACCCACATGTGGAGATAGCAGGAAACAACAGCAAGTTGCAGGTACACACACACACACACACACACACACACACACACACACACACACACACACACACACACACACACACACACACACACACACACACACACACCCGTTATGGTAATACAGTTTGTATATGCAGACACATAAAATACATAAAAATGACAAACACAAAGATTTACCGAAAAACAGAGTTCTTTGAAAGAGGAATTCTAGAGGGAAATTTGCGAAATTCAATTGAAATATATATATATATATATATATATATATATATATATATATATATATATATATATATATATATATATATATATATATATATATATACATATATATATATATATATATATATATATATATATATATATATATATATATATATATATATATATATATATATATATATATATATATATATATATATATATATATATATATTAAGGCATAGAACACAAAATGTCGATCTCTGTTTTATGTGTGCACAACCAGATCACGGCAAACACGTGGTTGGATGGACCTTATTGTTTTTATACGTGTATCGATGTCGAATTGAGGGGTGGATTATGTGAGGAGATTGCACAAAAAGGTTAAACAAAGCGATGTGCTGCAAAAATAAAATTGCACATTTTCAGTAGATGAGACACCTCCTGAGGCACCAACCACATGGCACCCCAGGGCCCAACACAGGCGGAAACGTACGTCTGTCTAATCGATGTTCCCTTGAAAGCACGGGTACTTTTACCGAAATGAACAATCAAGCAGCTTGGAGAGTGCTCGCCAAGTGGCTTAAGCACTCAAGAAAGCACTCCAACGAAAGGTTTAAGAAACGGTTAGTTTGA